>NC_088685.1:186859496-187230746 GCF_028017835.1 Emys orbicularis
TGTGTGTATATATATTGTGTGTTTGTTAATGTATAATGGATAGGAATAGAAAAATTGCTTTTGCCACATGCAAAGATAAGAAAATGAATATACATGATTATTTTATTCTAAACACATCCTAAAACTGGGTCTTTCATCAAATATGATTAAAGTTACAGTCACAGTCCAATCTCAGTGACACTTTGATAAATCCAGAGTATTTCCATTAACTTTGCTGGAGTTACTCTGGATTTTCCTGACTTTACATGAGATCTGAATATAGTCCCCATATTGTTTTATAATTGGAATTTTTTCTCAGTTTCCAGAAAATCTTTGTAGCTGGCATATGAAACTTTTACTATATGAAAAACAAACTCTATGAATGAAGTGGATACATGCAATGTGTACAGTTAAGTTGTAGAGAAATCACTCTTACCTGAGCTAAATGTTCCCCTTTGAATAAATAAACAGTTTATATATTCTGTCTATCTATAATAAAATACTTTATGACCATTTATTTGGGATTGTAACTTTGAATGACTATTGGTTACTTTTTATTTGCAAACTGAAAAGACAATCCTCTTAAGGAATTAGAAAGCTAAGTGCAAAAGTCATGTTAGCAGGATTGGTCTAGCTAATTCATTGCCTGTCAGGACAGTCTTAACTTTTTAGTACAGTAGTTTTTCTCACGTTACCGTTGATGGAACTGAGATGAGCCTATGATTGACAAAGCCATGTCTTGACTATTTAATTAATCATTTTCTTCTTAGTGCGTATTAATCAAAGTGTTCATTATTTTTAAGAGTGGAAATTCTGAACATTTCCCTTTTACTTTGATCCTCTCTTAAACTTGTAATTGAAAGTAGCTAAAGCTAAAAATAGCTTTTTCTATATTTCAGAAGTTGAGGAATCTACAGAGATTAATTAGTTTCTGATGGGGGTGGGAGGATGAAGTTGGAGGGGGTGATACCTCACTTAGACCTAAAGCCCAAAGTAAGCAATTGAGGGAGAGTATGGGTGGGATGTGGAGGAAACCCAGTCCAGCCTTCTCTTTCACAAAGAATGAAGAGAATTTGTTTGCAGGCAGGAAGAGGGAAATGAGGGTTATTGAAGGTACATAAAAAGACTTCTGCTCTCTCCTCTCTCCCTCCACTTCTTCACTTTGCAAGCCCTGGGTTTAATGTGGCCATCCTAGTCTTTACTGTGTGGGCTAAGCCACCAAAGAGCCCCACTGCACTTGTGGAGCAGGAGAAGCTTTGTGACAAAAACAGGTGATAATAATTTACAGGAAAATAAATTCGGTAGGTAGGCAGAAACCTTATCAATTGCATGCTTCCTTTCCCACTGACAGTCTTCTCTTCACTACAGTCTGATGCAAAGCGGTCCCTTTCTCCACAAGTCCTTAAGGCTAAGTGAGTCTCTTTTGTCTCAGGCCAGCCCTTGTATGCTAGCATGTTGCACAGTACTGAGATTATTACTGCTTATGCAGTCATTCACTTAACTCTGTCTCCAGGATTAATAACTTTAACTAGCTCAGGTTTGCTCATGAAGGATTAATGGATTAGTCTGTGTCACCGTGCCTCAGTGGGTCACAACTGAGAATACCAGATTAAGGACAAACTGCTCAGAAATGGGGCAGACTCACCCCAAACTGGTGGTTAATCTTCCATAAGATATACCAAACCAGCAACAAAAGTAAACTTCTTTCTCACCACACTGGCAAACAAGAAGTAAGAAATGCAGTCTCTTTAGGTATTCCAGTCCTGGATTCAACACCCAGACACTCGACTTAATGATGAGTGGTTATTTAAAACCAATTTCCTCAACCAAAGTGTGATCCCAAAGGACCAGCCACATACCCAGTTCAAATTTAAACATTTTATTTAAGCTAGTGGCAGGGCTGCCCAAAGGATTCAGGGGGCCTGGGGCAAAGCAATTTCGGGGGCCCCTTCCATAAAAAAAGCTGCAATACTATAGAATACTATATTCTCGTGGGGGCCCCTGTGGGACCTGGGGCAAATTGCCCCACTTGCCTTCCCTCTCCCCCCCCCCCCCCCCGGGCGGCCCTGGCTAGTGTTAAAATTATATAATACACAGGTTAAGGAAAGAGTGTCTGTACATCTGGGTATAGTGCTTAGATTATCCACAAATACAAAGTTTGGTTTAAAAGTCATAAGATACATGTAGTACATAATCTGCAATAACCCAAATTTAGATGAATAAATTTAACAATACAGTTTTGATATTAGCATCCAAGTATTTGGGTACATTACTCATGAAAAGTTATACAGAGAGTTAGTTGGTTGTGGAAAGCAAATATATCAATGAGTGAAGATTGTCCCTCAGTAAGATCTTACCCAATAATCACTCTGTTGCCAATCCTTTAGTGTCTAATATCTAAAGGTTTATTTATAAGAGGGAAAAAAAGAGATGAGAGTTAAAATTGGTTAAAGGAATCGAATACATACGATAATTGCAAAATTTTTTTATCAGGCTTGAAGCCGTGATGGAATAAACTGATGGCTCATAATGTGTCTGGTTGCTTCCAAAAGATTGGAAGGTCCTCAGTCCATTGGTTAGAATTTTCCCATTAGTATAAGTCCATACTCCAGAGATCAGAGCAGGAAAGAGGCGAAACGAGATGCTTTCAGGGCCTTTTACAGCTCTGCCATGTAGGGTTACCAACTTTCTGATTGCAGAAAACTGAACGCCTTGTCCCTGACCTGAGGCCCTGTACCTGCCCTGCCCCTTCTCTGAGGCCTTCCCTCCCACTCACTCCATCCCCCCTCCCTCCATCGCTTGCTCTCACTCACTCACTCACTCACTCACTCACTCACTCACTCACTCACTCATTTTCACTGGGCTGGAGCAGGGGGGTTGGGTGCGGGAGGGGGTGAGGGCTCTGGCTGAGGGTGCGGGCTCTGGGGTGGGGCCAGAAATGGGGTTCAGGGTGTGGAAGGGGGCTCGGAGCTGCGGCAGGGGGTTGGGGTTCCTACCTAGAGGCTGCAGGGACATGCTGGCAAATTCTGGGAGCCGCACGGAGCCAGGGCAGGCAGGGAGCCTGCCTTAGCCCCACTGCGCTGCCGACCGGACTTTAAATGTCCCGGTCAGCATCGTCTCTTTTAAACCGAGCATTCCGGTTTGAAACTTTATGCCTTGCAACCCTACTGCCATGTGGAGGGTCTGCTTTTAGTGCCGATAGTGGGAAAGTACAAGCACAAGATGGAGTCCGGTGTCACATGAGCTGGCCACATGCCCTTCAATGAGTCATAGCCGGAGCCATTACCCATATTCTGGCTAAAATGTCCACAGGAACGTCCATCAGGTGGGGATAAGCTTCTTCCATGGTGGCCCATTGTGTTTGCTGACAGGCCATCAACTTGAATGGTCCATTCACAATGTGCTGGCTAGATTGGATGTAAACTACCTTGTGGGTGTTACGCAGGAGCAAACATTTGAAATACAGGTATAAAGTCAATATTCATAACTTCAGACATAGCAATGATACATGCGTACAAATAGTATGATTATATTCAGCAACTCATAACTTTTGCATTGACCCCTTACATGTCATACTTTGTACAAGATTTGTTGCAATTATATAACAGTAGTGGCAATAATTATCTACTTGGTCATATTTTAATCATATAACATCAGAGTCTGTCTTTACTAACATCTTGCTTGCAGTACTGTTGTAGCCTTGTTGGTCCCAGGATATTAGAGAGACAAACTCGATGAGATAATATCTGAGGAAGACCTAAAGAAGAGCTCTGTGTAGCTTGAAAGCTTGTCTCTTTCACCAACAGAAGTTGGTCCAATAAATGATATTTCCTCACCCACTTTGTCTCTTTTATTAACATGTGGAGACAGTGAGATATATAATGCATACATTTGAAAAATAACTGTTCGTAACCAGGTCCTTTCCAGACATTTCTCTCACATGCATCAGTAGTTTATGACTGCTGTTTACTTTATAAATGTCCTTTTTGAAGATCAAGATGCAGAGCATAAAAATCCAAATACAGTTATGTACAGACTAACATAAGGAACCCTCTGCAATCTTGTAATATTTTGTCTTGCTCATTTTTGTTTCAAGAGTTTTTATAGGAAGACTGGGCCTATCACTCAGAATATATGTTGAGCAAACATCAAAATTATGATGATTCATATATTGCAACTGTAACATAATAAAGAGAGAAACATATACAGTCTGAAGTAATATGATCTTAAATAAACTGAGACAGGACAGGAACCGACAGTTACATTACATTATTCAATGAAGGAGAATCTAAAACACTGCTGCAGGCAAATGGATGTATGGTGCATTTAATATATTGGAAAAATGATATATAATGTACTATTAAGGGAGGGTATATAATGTATTCTGCAGGAAACAACTTCCCTTAATCCACCCATTTTAGACAGAACCATAGTGGGATACATAGTTGTGTTGAAGAGAATTACGAAATGGCCTCTGTTTACAAAAGGAGAGAAATCTATAAACCAGCTATTTCATGAAAGGGGCTCATGGTTACAAAACTCAGTTCCCAAAGTAGTAACTCAAGGGTCAAATCAATCTTGAGCACAATAAAAGAACTGAGGTTTTCCCTGTATTATGTCAATATCTTTCAGAGCACCTGAAAACAGGATCATTACGTTTGAGAAGTGTTTGAGCTATCCATAGATAGAGCCTGTATTATCTAAAAAAGAATGTTCAGTCAACAGAAGTTTTAATGTTTCACTGTTTACCGTAGACACTTTTTTTATCATGACGATCTGTTGTATACACCCAGAATAAGACAAATGTCTGCCCACATCTAAGATCCAATTAGTTTTTCAAACTGCTAAGCAGTATTTCTTCAGGCCTCCCCAATGTTTTATAATAACTGGAACTAAACCTAATTAAGAAAGTGTCTTTCTTTGGAAAAGAAAAGAGAAGTAAAGTCTGATGGAGTCACTCACAATTCAACTTAAAGCAAATATGTCTCGCTTGTTGAAATTGGAAAAAGTCTCCTTGAGGTATGCTAAATGTCTCTTGCAGGTGCTAGAAAGATCTCAAGTTGTTAACAAATAAAGCCATAAAGAATTTTCACACATTTACAAAACCAGTTGGTAAACTGGGGGAAAAGCCTTGGCTCATAACATAGGTGACTAAATGCTTCAGGAGATGCATCTCTCCTAAAGCTTCCAATTTAAATACCAACCTATTAAAGTATTCTGTAAGAATAGTGGTGAGACCTCCAAGAAGAGCATTAAAGAATACTTATACCCTGAAAACTGGCGGCAGAATGTTTGCCCATTAGTTGTCCGGGGCCACACAGTTGTATAAAGATTTGATTTCATTTTTGTGTATCAGGTGGAATATCAGGGCCATTTCTGGCATATATGATGTAGCTCCTTTGAAACCAATGCTGAAACCAGCTAAGATCTGACCCTCATTATTTCAAGCGTGCATGTTTGTGTGGCGAGATGGAGTTAACAATTTTAGTAGGAACACATATATACACACTGTTGTTTTGGTTCAAAAGGAAAACACTTAAGCAGTGTGTACAAAGAGTAGTAGGTTGTAGTTGATCACTGCTGAGGTTCAGAGGCGGATTAGAGGTTTGTTGGGCTCTGGGACAGAGCAAGTGGGGGCACCTGCCCACTGCTTCCACCTGCAGTCCCCCTGCCCCCTCCTGGTGCTCCTGTTGGGGAGCAGGGACGGGGCACAGGGGCTTCCCCCACTCCCGGGCAGAAGCGCTGAGGAGAGGGTGGGAGAGGATGGTGGAGCAGAGCAAACTCCCGCACCCCGACCCCGCTCCCTGGCAGGAGCACGGGGCAGAGTGGGGCAGGTGCCATTTTTCCGGGGGGCCTCCAAGTGGCTGGGGCCCCTGGGCATGGGCCATGTAGCTAATCTGCCACTGCTGAGGTATGCAAGAAGATTTTGATTCCCCATAAAGTATGTTTTGACTCTTCATCTGAGGCATAACCCAAAGCCTACTGAAGTCAATGTAAAGACTCTTTGGATCAGGGCACAAATTAGAGTTTTTGTGAACTTATTGTATTGGAAGCCAAAAACCTCAACTAAAGTATCCCCTGAAATTTGGCTGTTCACTTTTCTCTCTTTTTTTCCTCTCAATTTTTCATTCATTTATCTTTCTGCTCTTTGGATTTTTTTCTTCTCACCTAATGCCTTTGTTTTTTGCTGCTAGTCAGTCTACCCTTGTCCCCATGTCACCTTGGTTTTTTTATACTCCCTCCCACCCGCCTTTGTGTCACTCTTGGTTCCCATGTTAGGGAGCCTCCTTTTGTCTCTGATTCATCCCCAAAGCCTGTGCAACAGAGAAAACCTCCCTTTTGACCCTGTGGATACTGCTCCATTGCCCGGGGTATAGGGAGGTCTTTAGAGAGCACCCTTTGTGAAATCTTCCCCCCAGCGGTTGAAGACACAAGGAATGAAGGACCAAGTGTGTCCCAGAACTTCAAGAAGCTGTCACAAAGCAACTTTATATTGGTTTTATTCCTCACCCCATCCCACCTCCCTCTTATTCATTTGTATTCTTGCTCCGTCCCTCTTTTCTTCTGTATGTTTTTGTTCAATTTCCCCCCTCCCCCCAATCCCTTCTGTTTCTTCCTTATCTCCCAGGATTGTGCTTCTCCTTCCTGCTTACAGACCATATGTGCCAGTTTCACTCTTTGGTAGGAGCTCAGAGAAATGCTTAGGTGACAGGTAAAGGGATGGGCAATGCATTGACCTGCTAAGGGGGCATCATTTCTCCCCTCTTCCTTTGCTTTTCCTAACAGTTAAAGTGGAATTGAATGCTTGTTATGATATTCAAGGACCTTGATACCTAAAGTTAGACTTGTGAACCCTTATTAGGACCCTTAATTGGGGTTTTCAAAGGGAGTTATTTCAATGGGAGATGGGAACCAAACGCCATTCGATTTTTTTGAAAATACCAGGCCTAAGGTAAACTTTTCAGAAGTGCCTGAGTGATTTAAAAGCACAGGCATAGTTTGACTTCTGTATTTGGGGGAGCAGCTCCAGTCATGCCAATGGTGCTATGTGTGTGGGGGGGCAAATTTCACACCTGCCTGAGACTTTCAGTTGGGGGGGGCAATGCTCTCCAGTCCCCCCAAAACTATGCCCATGTTTAAAAGCCTAAGTCCCACAGTGTTTAGGCTCCTAATTTCCTACATTACTTTTGAAATTTGATTTGGGCTCCTAAGTCAATTAGGCATTTCTGAAAATTTAACCCCTAGATATCAGTGGCCTATTTTCAAAGGAGTTGAGCAACTTCAGCAGATTTAGACATCTAACATTAGGCACCCAGCTTTGAAAATGTAGGCCCAAATTCCTATGAGAAACTATTTTAATGTGTGTGTGGTAGGGTAGGAGGGAAGGGAGGGAAGAAGGGAATGGGACACTCACAGCACTAGAAGTATTTACTCACCAGAAATCTTTGTTAGGTTCAGTCAGGAAAGGCGAAAATTTCTTCAATGTTCTGGAAAGTTACAGTTGTTTCAAATTGGGAATTCTGGTAAGTTCTTTCCTCCTGTTGGACAGGAGGCATGGATTGATTTTAAAGGCTTGTGCTGTAATGCAGACCTTGTGTGTTCTATTGAAATAGATTATCTGCTTTCCAGCAGGTCTGGACTGGCCCAGGATGCTTGAGAAGCTGAAAGCATCCTGCCTACTCTGAGTAGTAAGTGGCCTATGAACACTTGTATTTTTTCCAAGTCCAAGGACTGGTGGCCTGAATTGTCAACAGGAGCCTATTCTCCCACACAGGATATGTTTAACTATCTTTGAAGTCTCATTGACTCCAGTGAAAGTTATTCACATCCTATGATGGGGGAATAGCACTTCAGAGATATAAACTATGCTGTGAAACACTATAAAACTGAGAAGCCCAGCAGAACCCTCACTATTCCCCTGCACCAAACCCCTGTATCACCCACCAGTACCACACAGGACCAACAGTTAATCTGGGTGGGTGCCAATAATAATGGGAAAGGAGGAAGAAGATGTTTAAAGTCCTATAGAATTTAATGGGGATGAAGCTATTAAAGTTACATGGCTATAACTCTAGAGTGCTATAGAATTTAATAGAAAATAATATCCATTCTACTTTAAAAAATCATCCTGCAGTGTTCTATAGCATGGATATAATTCTCTATTACCTTGTTTATAGGGTTTTAAACCATCCTATAGAATTTATCTCATTCTATTAAATTCTATAGGACTTTTCCAAAGGGTCTTCTGTAGTGTTGCCTGATCTGTGGATTGTGTACTAATTATATTGATTATTTAAGAATTCCCAGTTATCACTCTGAGGTTTAACAGGTACTTGTCCCAAGTTCAGGCACAGTATTTTTAAAATTACTGTTCATTTGGGAGCCCCAATATACACATTTGCAACACTCCCACTTAGGAACCCTCAGTATTTGTAATAGTTTTATTAATACATTTATCAGTCACAAACACTGTAACCCACCAAGGTAGATAGAGATAATACAGAATGTATATCTGAACAGCCATATATTCTCATCATCCCTTGCAGAACAATCTAAAAGGTTAGTTGTTATCCTCCTCATCACCACAGGTGCTGACTTTCTGATTTCCAAGGGGATGCTCCACCCCCCCGCCGTCCCAGGCTCCGTCGCATTCCACCCCTTCCCCAAGGCCCCACCCACACCTCTTCCCACCCTGTTCTATCTCCTCCCCACCATAGAGGACCGATGCCTCCCCTTACTTGGGGGGCATGATCTAAAGGGGAGGTCACGTGACCACTCACGTGTGTGTCCCCCAGCCAACCTCCCCCTGTGCCCAGCCTGGGACTACCTCACTCTCCCCGCTCCACCTTATCTGCGGGGGAGGGAGATGCTCTGTCCTCCCACTGCACCTGCTCCCCCACCCCCGGCACATTCCACCACTCTCCCTAAGTGGGCGAGAGCCCAGGCGGGGAGCGTGAGGGAGTCGCTTCTAACACCAGCCCCTTCCATTCACTGCTCTGCAGCTCAGCAGCTGCCTGAGAGAGCCTGGCTGGGAAGGAGGCAGCTTCTGCTCCCCACTCGAGCTGGGCTGCTAGGGACTGCAGCTCAGCGAGCCAGAAACGTGCCAGGGCGGGAGGAGGGGCTCTGTCTCACTCGTCCCAGGTCCCCAGCACCCAAGTCCGGGTGTGGTGCGGAAGCTGCCTCCCCAGCCAGGCTCTCTCAGGCAGCTGCCAGTCCGCCAGCATCCCAGCAAGCAGAAGGGGCTAGTCCCGCCCCTTCTACTCCTCCGCATCTGGGGATGTCCCTCCAGCCCCGTCCTTGCTCCACCTCTTCCTGCCCTCACTCCTCCCCCTCCCCTAGCACCTCCTGGATGCCGCTGAACACCTGATCCTCGGCAGGTGGGAGGTGCTGGGAGGGGGAGGAGGAGGAGCTGATTGGCGGGGCCCACCGCTGGTAGGAGGCACTGGGGGCAGGAGGGAGAGGGAGAGTCCACCGGTAGGTGTTGAGCACCCACTATTTTTTTTTCATGGTTCTTCATCCCCGGAGCACTCACGGAGTCGGCACCTGTGCTCATCACCATCACCATCCTCACCATCACCAGTGGCCATCATCTTGGCACCTCCCAAGGCTGCATCTCTCTCCCTTCCTGCACACAGGGTGGAATACAACTTTTATATATTACTCTGACATCACTATGCTGAATGCATATTCAGTAAAGGTTTCTCCCCTCTTCCTTATATGTATTTCCTCACTGTACAAATGTTGGAGTGCCCTTCTCATATAGGTTAGCATATTATGATCTCAACTGATTATCAATTCGTTACCATGGCACTCTTATGTCAGACATCTGCAGATGTTCCTATCCTAAAATATCCAAAAGCTGTTGTTAGTTCATATTCCTGTAGTTGCCTGGTGTTGTTATGTACAAACTCCCCCCTTAAACACTCTCTTCCCAGTTCCCCAAAACTTAGGGGTGACCATTGGGCCATTTATCTGTGCCAAAGTTCATAGGCCTCAAGCCTTACGCTAATTGCTGAAGCTAATGTCTTTTAGGCCTGTAGGTTCCTTGTGTTACTGCTAAATAAAATAAAATGCTAAAGCTAGCTCTGTGGACTACAGTAGAGAAGGGATGAGGCAGGTGGGTGTCTGACAAAATAAGGGAGGAAGCTTGTTATTGTTGTTCATTATTTCTATTATAATAGCACTCAGAGGCCCCAGTCAGGATCTGGGCATCATTATGTTAGATCTTGTACAAAAACATAAGATGACATGTGTGACCTTGCACTCCATAATGTTTTATGGAAATATGCTTATGAGTGTGAATATAATGTAACTAGAATATGTTTATGCAAAAGGTCTCTTGTAAGGTATCATTACAAAGCTTATAATCTACTGAGTGTGATCATACTATCTGTATGTATGTATCATTCTTGTATTTGAAGCTAGAAATGTAAAATATAACTCTTAGGTCCTATTGTAATTATGCAAAGTGTGGGCCATTGATGGTGGTTTAGAATCTTGATGGCTCCCATTGACTAGGACAATTGGTTGTAAATGGCTCTGTTTACTTGCAAGCCTTCCTGTGTTCCTGTAAGGCAGCCCAGGAAGAATGGTGGAATCCATCTTAAACCTGGTGCTTTTCCATTTAGAAGGAGGGGTGGGGATCCAGAAAGACAAAAGATTCCCGCCTTGTGCCAAAGCTATAAAAGGGGATGGAACAGAACAAAGGGGGTGGCCAGTCATGAGAACACCCCTAGTTTCCACCTAAGATGCCTGCTGGAACTAACAAGGACTGTACCAGGGGAAAGGATTGGGCCCAGACTAGGAAGGAGTCTAGTCTGTGAAAGAAGCTTATTGGGACATCTCTGAGGGTGAGATTTACCTGTAAACAGTTTCTTAATGTATTAGGCTTAGACTTGCATGTTTTGTTTTATTTTGCTTCGTAACTTACTTTGTTCTGTCTGTTATTACTTGAAGCCACTTTAATCCTACTTTTTATACTTAATAAAATCACTTTTGTTTATTAACAAACCCAGAGTAAGTGATTAATACCTGGGGGAGCAAACAGCTGTGCATATCTCTCTATCAGTGTTCTAAGGGCAGACAGTTTATGAGTTTACCCTGTATAAGCTTTATACAGAGTAAAGCGGATTTATTTGGGGGTTTGGATCCCATTGGGAACTGGGTGTCTGTGTGCTGGAGATAGGTGACTTGCTGAGCAGTTTTTGGTTAAAGTCTGCAGCTTTGGGGGTGTGGACCAGACCTGTGTCTGTGTTGCAGCATACTAGCATGTCTGGCTCAACAAGGCAGGGTTCTAGAGTCTCAAGCTGGCAGTGGAAAACAGGCTCAGAGGTAACTTCAGCATGTCAGGTGACTGTCCCAAGGGGGTCTCTGTGACCGAACCTGTCACAACATGGTCACTGTAGCCTGTAGTTGTAGCAGAGCACCTTGGCCTGTGATTTAGCCAGTCCTCCCCTGCTTTCCAGAATGCATTGTTTAAATGCACAACAGCTTATTCCCAGAGAAGAAAGCCCTGACCTCATACTTGGTTCGCATGGTGGAACCTTATGTGAGGAGTAAAAGATAGTCACAGTGTGAGCTAAAATCCATTATACTGATCCTGCTGGTGAAGAATGTGATACAATAATTCTGCATGAACTCATTACATGATAAAAATAGTGAACTTGGATACCATTGCATTTTGAACAAGTGCTGCTATAAAATGTGTAGACGAGCTCATATAAATTAATTTTCCTGAACATATAATAATCCACTTTTAAACCACCTCTTTATTTTATTGTTGCCCCCTTTATAAGGTATATTTATTTAAATTTTTCCTCATTGCTATTTAACAAGGTTTATGTTAAAATGAACAGCTCTGTTAATTTCCATGTATTTTAGCTCTGTAATTAAATTACATATAATATAATCTATTTATAATTTATCCTGAATGATTGCATGTAAAGTTGGTTTGAAAGACAACCACTTCACTCTTCATAGAGAACAGTGAATATTATTAACATAATATGATCATTAATGCTGAGTCTGTTGAAGAATATTACCTGGTCTATCAATATGGAAAGTGTGGGTTTTACAATGGAATATGTCATTTTGTATTTTGAATATGCTAGTGATTAATACAGATTAAAACATACAGGTATATGCAAATACTTTTACAGTAAATTCATGGAAATTGCTGTGCAGAGATGGTAAAGGCTTTGTGCACAGCCAACATATTTAGTTTCTTGTGGGATAAAAATTGTTCTCTTGTCTTGTGCTTATTGTTGTCTGTTTAGAATATAAGTACTTTTTAGATACAATAATCATGGGTACTATGGAAGATTCGAAGATAGCTAACGTATAAGTTCAGTAGCTGGCTTTTTATGGTTGAGCTGCAGATTTGAGGGCAACACTAAACACTTTTGTTTAACGAAGTCATTTTGTAAAACTGATATGAAGAGGATTCATTATGATCAGTTAGAGACTGACATTACAAACTGAAACTTGTATTTTCATTTTTTGTAGTTTTGTATTGAATAGGAATATAGGAGAAGCATTGAAAATTACTGACTGCTCTTGTCCATTCACAGTGATTCTATAGTCATCTGTGGTGCCTAAAAGAGATTATCGTATTTTCCCTCAATTTTCAGAAATCATATGGAGAAAACTCCTATCACAAGGGATTTTGTTTTGTAGAAAGTCTGCTTTCTTTCAGTATTTATGAAATGTCGCCTCTGAGTGTAAAGGGACCGTCTTCCTTACATGGAACAAAGAGAACTGAAAATACTTAGATGGTTAGAGATGTCAGCTGAAGATGGAATAGTCTGAATCTTATTAATGAACAATGCATGTTTATTTTGAAAAACGTACATTCTCACCAATTTGGGGCAGGCTTGCATCTGTAATAAACTGTAAGCCAGGCATTTATGCCAAAACTGAAACTGGTAGAGAATTTATATCTCTCTTAAGATAATATATATACTACAGCACTTTAATACTTCCTCCATATTGTCACAGCTTACAAACATTAATACATGATGAGAAGATATTCATGAAACAGATCAGAGTATAGAAGTCCAGGGAATGTAACAGGTCTGAGTGTACTCTCCCATCTTCCCATCATTAAGCAACTTTGAAACAAGTATTTTCAAATGTCAATGAAGTCTGCACTGATTTTTATTATTCTTTTTTATGTAGTTGTTAGATCTCCTTTAGCAAGGCTATAAAATCAAAACATTTTTCTAAGATTTCCTTTTCACTTAAGTGATAAGGTGAAGGGCTTCTCTTGGTGATTAATGATCAGGTGGGAGGGGTTGATGGTCTGTGGCGAAGCTGAACCTATTAACCCAGCTGGCCATTTATCCTCAGAAAAGCTTCTGTCTGGGTCATTTTTCCTTTTACAAAGTCCCAGTAGTGAAACATTTTTAAATGCTCTGTTTGCTGCTAGGGTTTCATTGCTAGCAAGTGCATGTGACATGTTCATGGTTACATTGTACGTTGTGAATTTGTTCTGTATTTTCTTGGCTTGAGTTACAAGTTGGTGATGTGTGTTGATATGAGGTACGAATGTGGTTGGGTTTTTTAATTTTAGGGTTTTTTTATTGTTTTTATTAAGCGGTATGGGTAGCTTTGATATATGGTTTTAATTATATTAAATGCACCCAAAGGCAGTTGTGATGGTTTGACAATCAATTATGGTAGAAATAAAAATAATACAGTATTGGGCATTTTTTGAAAATTAGGGCCTAATTCTCCTCCTGTGGAAATCTGGAGTAATTCCTTTCAAATCAGTGGAGTTACACCAATGTAAAACCAGTCTTCGTGAATTCAAGATCAGACTGCTCTATAGTTGGTCCATTTAGCTGGTGATATTGTGTACACAGTCACCATTCTGTTCAGATAATCATAAATGTTTACCTTTGACCCTGATGAAAGTACTTTAGGGCTTCTTGAAATGAGGTTATCTGATCTGAGTAGGAGCTCAAAATGTGATGGGTAGTAAAGTGCAGTGGTGGTTCATTGTAGTAAAGGGTGCTTCCAGGAGCCATTTCTTGGCTTTCTCCCATGGAAAAACCTAAAGTGTGGGAAGAGAGGGGTCATTCTCTGTTAAGAGAATTTTCTGTGATGTGTGCAGTTTTCCCCCTTGCAGAAGAAGCCAGTTCAGTCTGCAGGCACTATGGATCCCTGGAGACTTGGAAAGGGTCTTGGAAATCTGCCATAGTTACAGAGCTATCCACACTGCTCTGGCTCCTAGGCAGAACAGCTCCAATCGAGACAAGTTACCAGAGAATCCCACACAGGTAGCTACCCATATTGGAGGGGTTTTCCCACAGTGTGGAGATGCTAGTGAGGAGTAGCATTAATTGTGGCACAAATTCCCAGTGTGGTTTGAATGGACTAGTGCTTTCCCCCCATGTGTCTTTCGCTATGCATGAATACCAGACCACATGGGCAGCCTTTTATGGAGTCCCAGGATGATCTCTTGAAGGCAACTGACTCCTCCCTTCTCAGACAAAGGGAGAGTTGTACAAAGAGGGTCCCCTTTGTGCTTGGGCTTTAGGGGAACAATAGGGTTGTGTATTTTCAGCAGCGATGTATAGATTTTAATGCACACTGTAATAGCTTTAAAAAGCTGACTATGAGACTGTAACAATGCCCATTAAAAACTGTACAGCACCACTGCAAATATGCTTTCCAAGAAACTGCAATCTCTGCAAGACCCTTTTATGCCACTGAATCACTGCTGCAGAATTAATAGTTCCTCAGAGTTGCAGCTCCCAGGCACACCAGCTACATTTTCTTTCCAAGTAATAGTTTGGATTCTCTCAGACTCCGTCTCTGTGTCCAGTCCTGTGAAGTGCTGAATATATTTTGGGAGGTGTTGATTGCTCTTAACTTCCATTGACTATAGTGGATGTTGAGAGTGCTCAGTACCTCACAGAAATGGGCGGTACATCTTTGGCTGCATTTCATTCAATGAGTATGTTCTTCAAGGCTTCCTTTGATGCTGCAGGCTGACTAAGGAGGATACCACAGTGATGGATGTCATATGGCAACCTATGTTAACTACCTAGCTAGAGACAGAAGAATGGCTTTCTAAATCAAGGATTCAAACAGAGAAAAATAAGAATTGGCTGAAAAGTATTTGCTTTCATAGGGCCCGATCCTGTTTCTATTAAAGTCAATGGGTGTTCTGCCATAGATCTCAAAGGGTGCAGGATCAGATCTTTACTGGAGAGAAATATATATATAATTAAACAGAAATGTCAAGGGGTCTTACTTTTTCAAAATCAGTGTCTCTGTGCATTCAGCTCCTTCAGGCTTGTGTGGTTTGGCTCCTTAGTGCAAATGGAGACATCTTTTTGCCTCAATGCAATAGAGAATAGCTTCCACTAACTAAAGGAGCCCTCTCCCTGCTGAAAAAGCACATTGGTGTCACAGATCACTGTGCTATGTGTCCACTGATCCCATCTGCCATATCTGCATTGTTAACAATAGGTCCTGCAATTGTATGAATTACTGTTCAGTGCCCTCAATCAACCACTACAGACAGCCTGTGGTGAGAAAATTCATAGTTTAAAAATCTGAATCCTAGAAACCATTTCTACCATTTTTCTAATTGAAATGCCCCTTCCTTCCTAGCTGATATCATTATTCCTCCCTGATACACCTTTGCAACTCACAACTAAAAGATATTGAGCACAATAGAACAGCTTCACTCTGTACCTTGCTTAGCACCTCCTTTTCACATTCTCCAGCGAACATTCTTATACTTCAAAATATACTATAGATAAATGTCATTTTGGCTTAACTGAGCATCTGATTGTCTTTAGGAATCAATACTTTTCTTGGAATAAAGATTCTATGTCATTAATTGGGACAGTAATTGTTTGTCACATTGTTGTAAGCAATGTATTTGATACCTAGTGCTCAATGGCATCTTCAGTTGTCTATGAGACATTGAACAAATCTAGCAGTTAAGTGTAACATGAATGGTAAAAAAAAAAAAAAAAAAAAAGAGAGAGAGAGAGGTGAATATTAATGCTCAAATGGACTATAAAAGGTATATTTAAATTCCATGTTACTTCATCTAAATGCTAGTTCTTTAGTGCATGCACACAATCTTACAATTCTCTTCATAATCTGAAACAATTTAAAAACGGTAAAGAGAGAGGTTTTGTTATCAGAACAAACATGAAAAACATTTTGTCTTTGTTAGAAATATTCTTGCGCAATCACTTTGCAAAGCCACCTTCTATTTTTCTTTTTTAAATAATTTCTAATAGTCTCTTAGCCTAGTAAGTGTTAACAATAACTGGTTTGCTCAGGAAACATCATTACTATTTGGGGTTTGAAATTCTGAATGTAATCCTTTTCCTTTTAAAACTTTATTGAATTTATCAAAGATTAGCTGATTATAGAATGTACAGATATCATATTTCCTTCCTGTGCTGAATTCAAGTGACTTGATTCTATTAGAAATCAATATTAGTGGGGTGTCTATATATGATATCTCTATCTATAATCTGTCTATATATAGATGCATATGGAAAGTGAGCAATCCTTCTTCTGACATCTGCTTATGCTCCACTGCCACCTAGCTTTTAGGTTATCTCCTGATGGTGCTTTTGCTGGGGGGTACCTAGGCTTTGGAAATTGTTCTCTCTTGTCATCTGTCTCAGCTCCCCTCCTCCACTTCTAATAAGTGAAAATATGTTACCGTTTTGTTTAGAATATTTTTTCATTCCTTGGATAGGAATCCATAGTATAAATGCTAACTCAAGATTTTTGAGCATTATTTTGTCTAACTAAAGTACTTGTGTGTTGTTTTTATGGTGTCATGGTCATATAGGTGAGAGAGACCAGACATGATGGTATGCTGTGGAATTAATGTTTAAATGGCATGGGTCTGGGTTGACTTTGTTGCCATACCTCCTCCCTCTTCCATGGAGTTCTTCAAATATTGGAGTAACCCAGTAGTGTATGGTACACTCCTGTTCTGAATCTTAACCTAACGTTTTTGGAATAAGCTTGTATGAAAACCTAGTTAGAGAGATAGTAAAAGCATAAAGATATACGTGCTTACTCATAAATAGTATATTTTGAAATCACATAATAAGAAATATACCTTAAGAGAACAAATTGTAATTTCCAGTCTTACCCTCCCTATTGAATTTCATATTACAGGAAAGGATAAGACTAGTATCCAGGCAATGTCTGCAGTTTAGCATTAACAGTGTCATGACAAAAAATCTTTGCAATACTGATTTAGATCTAATATAAATATATTGCAGCAATCTTCTCTCAATGAATCTTTATGCCAATGTTTAAAATGTTAAAAATACTTTCAAGGGAAATATGCAGTAAATCTTAATAGAAAGGATTATAATTGCCAGTCTTACTTTCCTCTCTATTGGTAAAATATAAACTCATGGGTATATTTATACCTATATGAAATAATATTTTCCAGTTCTTTGGAACAATTTAGCTTGAATGAGCATGGAGAAAGACGATAGTGACCAATATCACTAGTGACATTTGTTCTAAAATGTATTTAATTTCCCATTGTGTAGAATGTATACTAAGGGTTTTTATTTGTTGTGTTGTCAAACAGGGGGTTCTGTTTATAGTCTTTGGAAATTGGTTGCAATGATGTAAGGTACCTAGGTGCCTTTGTGATGGGCACCTATATGCATTTCTAAATAAGTAAACGCCTCATTGTCAGGGCCATCATTGCAAAGGGGTTGGTTTTGACTGCCTACATCAGCCTTTAATAAAGTGTAATACTCCATTAGTGATCTCTCTAGGTTTGTACCTTAAGATGTACAGTCAAGATAGAGGCAGCCTAGGCATTTTTTCTATGAAATACAGTAATTTTTAGTCTATACTTGTCTTTGTTTAAAATTGGCTAAAATAAATGGTATGGATCCTCAGCTAGTGTAAACTGTCATAGCTCAGTGGAGCTACACTGATTTATACCAGCTGAGGATCTGGCCCAGTGCTTTTAAGTATACTGTAAAACAGTGAAATACTTGTACTTATAATCTGTAAATCTACACTGTTTGTGGAACTAGGCATGAAAGATGAAATTCACTTATCTATAGGATAAGCTTATTATTATTGTTGTTTTTTTAAAAAGATTGAGATAGGATTAAAACAAGACAAAACACTGAGCTATGAATCCTGAGCTAAATTCTGTTCTCATGTATATGGGTAAGTGCCGCTTGGAGCCCACTCCCCACACTACCTCCTGCACTCCTGCCCCAGCCCTGATCCCTCTCCCATACCCATACTCCCTCTCAGAGCCTACCCCCTGCACTCCAACCCCTGCCCCAGCCTGGACCCCCCTCCTGCACCCTGAACCCCTCATTTCTGGCACCACCCTGGAACCCTCACCCCCAGCCCAGAGCCCATACCCCCTCCCATACCCCAATCCCCTGCCTCAGCCAAGAGCCCCCTCCCACATTCTGAACCCCTCAGCTCCACCCCCTAGCCCGGAGCCACTTAACACCCTGAATTTCTGGCCCAACCCAAACCCTGCAGCCCCAGCTAGAGCCCTCACTCCTCCTGCACCCCAACTCCCTGCCCCAGCCTGGTGAAAATGAGTGAGTGAATGAAGGTGGGGGAGAGCATGTGACAGAGAGAGGGGGGATGGAGTGAGCAGGGGTGGGGCCTCAGAGAAGGGGTGGGGCAGCGGCGGGTCCTTGGGCAAGGGTGTTCAGTTTTGTGCAATTAGAGTTATGTGCTAATTATCGCCCAATTAAACTGATGTCACTTGCTACGAAAGCATGGGAGAAGATTACTGAAAAGTGACTGCATGGAATGGTTGAAATTTGGATGAATCAGCATGGAGTCATTCTGGTAAAGAGCACAATTGATGCCATATTTGCTCTACAAATCCTCATGGAGAACTTCAGAGAAAAGAGATAGCAACTGGGTATCTTCCTTGTGGACCTGGAAAAGGCATATGATCGTGAACCAAGAGAACTAGTTTGATGGAATTAGTGACAGAGAGGTATCTCAGAAGGATATATCTGCTGTATCCAGGGTATGTATGTTGGAGTGACTACTGCAGTCAAAAATATACGTGGATACAGTAGAGAATTTCCACTAAATGTTGGCTTGCATAGGGGTCAGCATTGAGCCTTTTTTGTTGGTGGTTGTGGTCATAGATGTGATAAATGAGAATAATAAGAAAATTGCTTGAAAAATGCTGTTCTTGATGACTTAGTGATATGTGCAAAAGATTGTGAGACCAACATAAACCAATGTTGAACTGTGGCAACATAGTTTTGAGAGGGCTGGATTTAGTGTGAGCATTGATAAGACCGAGGCGATGATAAATGAGGGAGGGAGGACTCACCATAAAGTCTAGCATGGGTAGAGAATTTAGAAGAATGAAAGAATTTAAATAGCTAGGATCAATGGTTATTGACTATAGTGCCCTCCTGAGTAATGATAAGCATTGTCCTAGAGCTGCTTGGTCTAAATGATGGGAGCTGAACCCAGTTCTCTATGACAAAAAGTTGCCAATAAAGTTAAAAGGTAGAGTGTACAGAAATGTAATTCAACCCATCTTAATGTAGAGAACAGAGACTTGGCCACCACAAGAAAGGAGATCAGTATGCTCCCCACCACAGAAATGAAGATGTTGAGATGGATAGAAAATGAAATGAGGTTGTAAGTGTTTTAATGCAGGTGTCTCCAACTGAAGATGGGTTGAGGAAGGCTAGGCTAGGCTAGTACAGGCAGTGGAGTCTGGAGAGCTATATCAGTAGGATGTCTCTTGCAGTGAATGTGGATGGAAGACAACCAAAGGGGAGACCAAAGACTGAGTATCAGCAAACCTCAGAGAGAGCAATTGTGTGACTGCCTCGTATATGATTATGAGTTTTGGAAGAAGGCTATAAAAGTTGTCAACTATGAATAGGCAAGAAAGGAATAGGCACCTAAGGACAAGTATTTAAAATGGCTGAAACACTGGACAAAAGCAAATAGTTCCAGTAAAGCAGTGCAAACTGGCCTGGCTGGGGTCTCCCCATGTTTTATTAGCTGGCATTGTGTGGTGGCCTCCAAGGTAATTCAGACCTTAGGCCTCTCCACAGGTCAGCAAGCAACAAGGAGCAACCTTAAGCTGCCCTCTTCCCCCCCCCCCCCATATATCTTTTTGCTGCTGGCCAGGGCCTTAATGAGTAGCACTTGATAATGCTTTTTCTATTCTCATTAAGCCCAAGAAGCTGCTGACACCTAATAGAAAAAATCCAGTAGTTAGAATCTTGCTTTTCCATTAATCTTTGCCAAACCTATTCCCACGCTCTTAGTGCCCTCAGAGAATGTGTCCTTAAATGGTCATGCTTCCGATAATACAGTCTGGAGAAATATGTCTGCTACTCACTTTGATCTTTCTGTCATTCCTCATGTTTCCCCATTATTTTCAACCCATATAAAACTAAGTCAGAGTTTTTGATGAGGGCTGTATCCAAGAGGAGATTTTATGAGCTTTTCTACAGCCAGTTAGCACTACCTATCAACTCACTTTGGCCCGATCCAACTCCCATTGAAATCAACAGGTGTATTTCCATTGACTTCAATGGGAGTCAGATTAGGTCCGATATGCTGCCAGAGCCTTATTCAAATGGATTACAGAGCAACTATTTCCTCCACATAAGACTCCCTTCAGGTTTCCATGACAGATATTTACCTTTCTAAATGTGGTATTTCAATATTTGCATGACACCCCTAAGTTGTCAGCTAGATTCCTGATGGTGCTAATGGTAGCCTGCAGAGCGCTTGCTTTAAATCATGGTCTGTAATAGAACATTCTGTCCAGTTCAGGCTACTGTCACTATCCTATACTGTCCAATATTTCTTTGGGAGTTGATCAAGCAGTTAAAGTTTTAGCTGAGAGTGAAAACTCAATACAGTCTATCTAAAAGCAAAATCAAACAAACAAAATTTCCAGGGGCTGTTGTCATGCCAGGCATAATTTCTGATATTTCTCTTATACAAACCAGATAGTGGTCATACTTACAAGACAACAGGTTTAGCTCTCAGATGCATGAGATGTAATGCTTCTGTGTACCCAGGGAGTCCTTTTGAGAGTTGGATACATCCCCATCTCTCCCGCCTTCTCCAGCCCAGGACCACTGGACTATTCCATATTGGAGCTTTCTGAATGAAAGTTATTAACTTCTAACTTGTGGGGGGAGGGATAGCTCGTTAAACCTAGGGCTGTGAGTTCAATCCTTGAGGGAGCCACTTAGGGATTTAGGGCAAAAATCAGTACTTGGTCCTGCTAGTGAAAGCAAGGTGCTGGACTCGATGACTTTTCAAGGTCCCTTCCAGTTCTGAGATAGGTATATTTCCATTTATTATTATAACTTATCTTGAATGAGATTTCTTTCTTCAACCTATTCCACCTCGGCCAGGTGTCTCTCTCCAAATATGAACATGTATTTTATTGTGAATGCTATGGCAGCTACAGCTGAGAAAGCTAGCAACAGCTTCACGATCACCTGGCTTAGTTTTCAGAATTCTGCACTTTCATTGGTCACTGGTGCCTGTTCAAGTATGATATAAGTGAAACCCCATGTAGCTAGAGATTGACCCTACCCATTTTAGAAATACCATGCACAGTACGAAAAAATGTCTTTTTCATTTGAATCATTTAATTTTTGAATAAATGTTTCACAACTCAAGACAAAAATGTGTACATGGAGGATTTGAGTCCCTTTCATCCCATACACCAATGTTAAATAAATAAAAAAAGGTTCATATTCTGCAGACAACCAGCTGTTGGACTAAAACTTTATAAAATAGTGTAAATGGACAAACTAAAACAGAAATGCACTTTCCTGCCAGAGATCTGAGCAAGACCATATGATTGATTATTGGTAAAATAATGCTTATCCTTAGTATCATTTTAGGGATGTGTTATTGAAATTTTATTTGCCAATACAGATCAGGATTGCTAAAGTGGAAGCAAGAAGATTGTTTCATTACAGAAAGCACATTCGTATTGAACAGAGAGAAAAGTCTTGTGGAGGCATATCTAGGTCAATGAGAGTTTGCAACAACGTGTACAAAAACAGTTAAAGATGAACACTTTAGGAGTTGGAAGCCTATGTTGTCAAAGATTGAACTAGAAACATTACATTAATGGGTTGTTGTACTTGACAATAGTAAGGGTAACATGTATTTTCCTTTTCCTGTTACTGTTGTGATACAAATGGCAATATATCACTTTGAGGAGTGCTAAGATGCTGGCCTGACTTAGCACTTTTCTAAACTGTACGCACTTAAGCACTCTAATAGTGTTGTAACGCACAGCAACAAAGATCAGGAAGTGTAACTGTCAAAATTTTGTCCATCCCATTCAACTCCATTCAGATCAATGACATTGCACAGTGTAAGTCAGGATGACAGGATTTGGCCCAGTATACCTATTTCATCCTAAATTCATTTGGAGTGAAATTAATTCTTGTGTGGAGAGCCTGCATTAAGGCCTACATTGCAAAATGGCTTATGTGTGAACTAAGTGGTTCAAGGCCTTGTACAAATCCTCTGCACAGGGGTTAACTTCATCTGTCAGGAACCAAATTCTCTTGTCAGTTACATTGGTGTAACTCCCCTTAAAGTCAGTGGGATTGCAGTGGATGTAACCAAGAGAAGAATTTTTTCCCTTAGAACTTCTTATATGGGGTCAAAAGTTCGTAGCAACTGAAGATGGAAAGGGCCTATCGCCAAGTAATTGAATCCATCCTCCTCAAAGGCTAGGATAAAGTCCCAATACTTGCTCTCTACTATGATTTGAACTAACAACAAAATACATCTTAAACTTTCAATTTCTTGACCTGCAATAGTGTAGCTATCAAATATAACATTATTACACTTATGACAGAAATTAAATGTTTTAAAAATATTTTTAACTATTCCATGAGACTGTGAATGTATTTACTTTTTCTGATTTTTTAAACAGGTAATTATACTTGTGAATTTAATTATGCATAGTATAGAATACATAGAGTATGCATAGTATAGAATACATAGAGTATTCAGTTAGACATAATATGTATTTTTATAGTTCATTGATGAATGTAATATGTTGTTGCATACACTGTTTTCAATAATAACATTTATACACTTGAACAACAATAGGTACTCCAAAGGAGCTGTTTCCGTCTCTGAGGTGAGGGGATGTGCTAAATGTGAATTTGTGATTTGGTACAGTATAACAGCTTTTCAGAGTTGTTACAGTCTATTCATGTACATCCTTCTTTGTGCAGGGAGCATTGACTTGTTAGATCATAACAGCTCCTTTGGAGCCATTACATTCTATGGTCCAGCGAACGGTGGTGTTGCTTTGCAGTCAGTTTGTCTGTTAATTCTTTTAATATTCAGGGCTGGATAGTGTCCTGTGCAAAAGCAGTGGGGAGATGTGCATTTGCACAAGGAAGTGAGATACACCTGAGAGAGTAGAATCCCTCCTTCCTGTGCTGCTTGCTGCTGACTGCCTCACGTACATATCTTCAGCTACTCTTGTGCACTTGCTGGGATAACTCATTTTCAACACAATGGCCACTATGCACTTGAGATTTTCTTCAAGATGAGCAGTAAGAAGCCCTACTCATAATCCATCCACTCTCCGTGACTTTCTTTTCCATTTAGATACTACGGGAATTCAGAGTGAATGGGTCAGCCCAGTGTGTGTGGGTAAAATTCTCCCCACTAAAGAGGCCTTTCAAAAGTCTCCTGAAACCATGGAGGGACCTAAATAATGATGATTTATTTGTATTGCTGTAGCAACTAGGAGCCCCAGAGATGGGCCAGGACCCCATTGTGCTAGGCACCAAACAAACACAGAATAAAAGAGCTTACAGTCTAATGGTTCTTTAATGGTTCAGAGAGTGTAGTGTGGGCCTCTGTAATGCTGTACATTTCATCCATTGTGGCCAAACAGGATCAGAATCTTACCACCTGTGTTTTGGTTTCTGAACTCCCTGCCCAGTGCTCAAAAGCTCTACATACACTGACTGCAGTGCCCAGTTTATGCACTTTGCATGCCACATAGGCCAATGTAGAATTGGCCTCCTGCTATCCACAGTTATTGGAAATGAGAAGTAACTCATTTCTAAGCATTTTTATTTTTGTTAGGGGTTTTCCACATAGCAAAAGCAATTAGTCAATTAGCAAAAGTCACCTTGTGGACTAATCACCGGCAGAATATTGATTTTAAATGGCAGATTGTTAAATGTATGTGACTGAAAATCATTTGAAATATATCTTTTATTTAACCTTCCCAGTAGGCTGGGGATTGTGCTATGAAACTGGTCAAATAAACTGTTCTTATATATTTGTTGCAGAACTATAAAAATATAAGGAAAAAATGAAACTCTGATTTCGATTTGCTATACTGCACTTACATTTGTACTTCAATTTTATCACAATGGGGCTGCTTGTGTGAATAACAGCTTGCCAGTGTGAGCACGGGGTTCACAAGCCTTAGCGCTTTAATGTGAACTTTTGAAAAGTGATCTCTAAAATGCAACTATGAATTTGATGAATTATTCATGGTAGTAACAGACGCTTTAATCCACTTGGACTGTGTATCTTTGTGTGGCATGTTGCATAAAGCTCGTAAAACAAAACAAATCTATGTATGGATACAATTTTAGAGGCAACCTCTCTTGCTTTTGTTATGTATGCATGCATCATTATGTGATATAAATAAGAAGTGCTCATATACTTGTTACAGTTCTGTTCTGAAACAGCTGCTATGTATGGTTATTTGAAAATGATGTGCAATACTCTGTGTGAATGACATTTTTTCAGGATTTGTGTTTAACAAAAGCAATTGAATATGTTAGTCATAGTCAAATACTAAATATGCTTCTGACTGAAATCTAAGTAATTTACATGGTAAAAACAGCATAGACTCAGTGAAATGGCCCATTCCATGGGCTCCTGAGTTTCATTATATCAAGACCTGGAAAGTGCTGCTATAGGAACGACTGGGGTTTGCAGATAGATCATGCAACATGTTGAATGAGTTCCAGGAGGTGCAGAGCACCCTCAGTGCTAACTCAAGTCAATGGGTCTTTACAGTGCCTAGCACTTTGTAGGATTAGGTGGTAAGGGTAAAATTCAACCATGCAGAATGCCAGTACAAGGCTTATGCACCACTTAAGTCCTCAAAATATGAATGTTCTTCAATGTTTATAATAATAAATGGAGATATTCTATCTCCTAGAACTGAAAGGCCATCAAGTCCAGCCCCCTGCCTCTACTACTAGCAGGACCAAGTACTGATCTTGCTCCAGATCCCTAAGTGGCCCCTTCAAGGATTGAACTCACAACCCTGCATTTAGCAGGCCAATGCTCAAACCACTGAGCTATCCCTCCCCCCACACTGTTTATTGGGGGGTACTCAGTACCTCCTGGAATGTACTCTGCACCTTGATTCCCTCTCAGTCCCTATTTTGAGGACTTACAGGGTGCATAATGTTCAGCAGAGGTATAATTATTGTCCTAGGAGTTTTTTCCTCATCTCCATTGGAGCACATTATTTTCTTAAAGAAATCTTGCTGCTGAGCTCCTTTTATGAGCCAAACCAGATGATATATTGACCAAATTTGTCTCTAGTATAGGGAGATGTCACTCCCATTGGCTCCAATGAGAATGACTCCCCCTTTGCCCTCAACTGAATTTGGCACATTGCATCCACTTTGTAGTCCTTTCATTGTGTACCTGGAGCTCTTTCCAAAATTTTTCCTTATGATACTAATACTCTCCATTATCTTAGCTTTGATAATGGAGAGTATTAAATTGCATTTCCAATCATTCCACTCCCTGTTCCCCTTTACTAGCTTTAAGATTAAGAAATCTATGCCTACTTTTGCTCTTCTTTTGTACTTTTATGGTGCTAGAGACTTCCATTTTATCTCTCTCTGTTGTGGAATTTGTTCCTGCTTTGTATTTGAAGTACTTCCTCAGTAAAAAATAACTGTTTAAGACTAAACTGAAACACACTACCTTTGCAGCCTTGCTTTCTAAAATGTGATGTTACAGGTTCTCAAGGTGTAGTTTCACTATATATTCTTTTTATATATAGCGTCTTGAAAAAAAAATTGTGACTAGCTCTTTATAAGTAAAAATAGTATATTAGAAATTCTCTGTGTCCCGAACTCTTCGGAAGAATTTATTGGATCAGCAGAATCTGAGCAAATGCTGCACCAGATGTATGTGTTTGTTACTTGAAGTTGTATAGAATATTTTAAACAATAAAATATATAATAAGCAAGTACAGGATTTCCTGTTATACAGGATTGCTTTACAAGTGGAGGGCGTGAATCCTGCTGTCCTTTCTCACATGAGCAGCCCTCCATCGAGCAAATGGTCCTGTTTGCTTCAGTTGGATTATTCATTTGAGTAAGTGTTGCTTGCATGAGTTAAGGTTGAAGGAAAGGCCTCCTAGTCCACTAAGTGAGTTATCAATGATGCTCTTGTTTTGAGCTTGTGATTACAAAATAGCAGATTACTTGCAACACATTTGAAGATCTCAAGAATGCTCCTTTTTCACCCCAGTGAACTTTGCTGCTAAAGTAGAGCTTGTTTTGCAAGAGTGATATTCTGAAATATTGATTGTTCTTTCCTTTTGGGGGCAAGTGGCTGCTAGAAGTTAAAATGGAAATATACTAACTCTTTCAGGTTTTGCATAGAATCCTAGGCCTACCCATTTCTGATGCCGCTCACAGTAGTTTGTACAGATCTTCATAATGTTTGTGTATCTGCTGACATTATATAGGCTCCATAGTGAATAACTTCTTGAAACAGAGGAAGACAGTTTACACCTCACTCTGTTCTTTGGCTCAAGTCACAGTCCTAGCCAAGCTGCACTCAACACAGGGATCTTTATTTTGGTTTGCTTGGGGCCTGTTCAGCCCCTGGTGAAAATTAGAGCAGTTTTAGGACTTGCTTAACCTATGCATATCTGCAAAAGCTGTCAAGTGATCACCAGAGTTCAACAATGATCTCTTCATGTTCTCTTTTCCCTGTGTTCCTTCCAAGACCCCAGTGCCTGGCGGGGGAGCTGGGAAGGGTACAGTTTAGGCAGCTATGGTGGTCCTCCATCACCCAGAAATTTGTCTACACCAAGGGAATGTTCAGGGAGCAATTTTGCAGCTGATTTGTTCCAGCAGACAGGCACAAAGCTGACTTAGTGGAACTAAGTTCTGACTATTATTTTAGACAGGCTGTCTGCAGACCCAGAAGATATCACTACATCATTTTATATTTGGCTAACATTTTGAAGGTGTTCTCCACATCCAAAAAGGTTACAGACATACAACTCTACCCCGATATAACGCGACCCGATATAACACAAATTCAGATATAACGCGGTAAAGCAGTGCTCCGGGGGGGGAGGGGGGCTGCGCACTCCGGCGGATCAAAGCAAGTTCAATATAACGCAGTTTTACCTATAACGCGGTAAGATTTTTTGGCTCCCAAGGACAGCGTTATATCGGGGTAGAGGTGTATTTAAAACTAAAAAACCAAAAACCAACAACAAATATGTACGGGCTGGGTCCTGTGTTGTTTCTCCTGAAAAATGCAACACAGAAGGTATAGACTAGGAGGAGCAGGGGCAAAGGTGGCTTTAATTCACTTTTGTGCTGTCTTTATTGTGCCTACAGTAGGGGGCTGCTTTAACAAATGGCATCCCCTTTACAGCTGCATATAGACAGCTCTGCAGCCCAGAATGGTGCTGCACTGAGCACTATGGCCCTTCTCTTTTCTGCTATCATCAGAGGATGTGAGGCTGATCCTGTGTTGTGGAAATTCTCCTGAAAGCTGTTGTGGCCTCTTTATAGCTCCTTTATGCTGCCAGAGTGGTGTATAGGGTCTGGGGCAAAAAAATGTAATCTTTGTATGTGTGTGTGTGCAAAGGGGAGTGTAAGATGTTGCTGTTCTGATTTGCTAGAATTTAAAACTCACTTTGCACCGGTGTAAATGACTGTGCAAGGGGCAAGACAATGGAGAATCAGACCTGTGGTCTCTAAATGGGAAGGTCAGTGGTCATCAGAAAAATCTGAGAGCTGAATGAAGCATTAGAGAAACAAAAGGTCTCTAGTGAGGAAAAGGGTTGTTTTATAAGTGGCTACACAAGGAATATAGGTGATAAGTTAATTAGAAGGGCTCTAGACAGAGGTAAAGATATAAAGGCTAGAAGATGAAGTGAGTTAGAAAAGCAAGAAGGGTATTCTATTTCACTTTCAACAGATCTGATTACTAAGCTTTCCCTCTGTCCTTCAGTGTGTTTCCTATGATGCAAACCACAGAAAAATAACTGGATGCATCACTTGATTTTCCACCATTCCTCAGAATTCAATTACAGAAAGAAAATTTCTTTTTCTGTGCTGCCATATACAAAATGTGTGCTGTGTCGTTACACTCTTTCACTATTTTCCTTACACATTTTTCCTCTTCCCCTAACCCACCTTAATGTCTTATAACTTCCTCGCCATTTAGACCATTCTTTTAGATTTTATTGTGTTTTATACACTTTTATTTCTTTCTTAATAACTTAGGTCTTTCACTCTAGATTCTGTTGTTCTATATTGCTTGCTTCCTGTTACTCTCTATGTCCTAAGATCCCCCAACCTATGTTCCTTGTCTTTGAAATACTCCTCTCTTTTCACTGTGGAAGCTTACAGTAATTAATTTTGCTTTGTATAGTATTCCTGAATAATGCCTTCAGGTCCAAATGTCAAATCTGTCTTTTCTATTTTTGGGTTGTTTGAAAGATTCCTGTTGCATTTTGTTTACAACCCACACACTGATACAGTACAATACACTTTTATTTTATTTTAATTTATTTTATTTTATTTCTCCCAAAGACTCTTCTCTTGATTTTTCTCCTCTGTTTATAGCAAACACAGGCAACAGCAGTGACTCAGAATACACTGAATACTAGTGTGTAGGCATAAGGTACATGCTCAACAGTAATCATTAATCACTGCTATTGGATTTCTTTTTATGACTGCGCAAGGCAAGATAGTTCAACGATTTAATTACATTGGTGTTGGAGCCTGGTGGTACAACCATTGTCTTTCCTGCTTTTTTTAAATAATCTAGTACCGTGACCTTATTAGGCAGCTCCTTTTAAACATGTGTGTGGACATTTGATTTCTAAAGTATTACCTACCTCTGCATTTTCTTATTGCCTGGACAGTATGGATTGTACAATAGGGATTCACACCATTGTGCAATTAGGGCTTGTGCCTGTGTCAGTGGGAGTTTTACTGTGGACTCCAATGAGAGTTGGATTGGGTCCTTAGTCATATAGTGTGATAAAACAGTGGATGTTCACCTGGGGTGAATGCTGGCTCCAATGAAGTCAATAAATAAAACCACATTGACTTCATTAGGGCTGGGATTTCACCCCTAGACATTGAGTGTTATTTTATGGCTTCAAGTCAGTCTTTTTGTTCCCCGTAAATTGTGGCTTGTTGTTATTCTGTTCTAACAATACAGGCCTTTATACCATGTTCAACCTGATGGTTTCTAAGCACTGTGACGAAGTGGGACTGTTCTTTATGTGTCCTCTGACTACTGTAGGGATGCCTCAGTTTCCCCTATGCATTTCTTAAGTCTCTAGGTGGTGGAATAAGGGGGTGTAATTGTTGCAGAGCAAAGGGCCAGTGCACATAAATGGCCGACACTCTGTCTCCTGGCAGCTAATGGCCTGGGCCCTTCCCCCCTGCAAGGTGATAGCTAAAGGTGTTGGAGAACAAAGGAATCAGGTGACCTCCTGGCCCGGGAAAGGGACAAAGCCCAGAGGAGGAGGGGCTGGAGGGTGAGTCAGTTTGGGGCTGGCTGGGGACGTGGAGTGAGTGCAGATGTGGGTGTCTGGCTCACTGCCCCCCAAAATAGACCCGGCTGAGGGCTCTTGTTCTCTGTACCTACAAGCTGTGTTTTAGACCGTGTTCCTGTCATCTAATAAACCTCTGTTTTACTGGCTGCCTAAGAGTCACGTCTGACTGTGAAGTTGGGGTGCAGGACACTCTGGCTTCCCCAGGACCCCACCTGGGCGGACTCGCTGTGGGAAGCACAGGGAGGGGCAGAGGATGCTGAATGCTCCAAGGTCAGACCCAGGAAGGTGGAAGCCGTGTTAGCTTCTTGCCCTGAAGACAGTCTGCTCACCAGAGAGGAGACTTCACCAGAGTTCTGACTGGCTTCATAGGGAGCAGTTCCAGAGCATTGCCCGGGGACTCCATGACAAGCACCTGTTATTTATTTCTTCCCAAATATTTATCTCCTGGCTTTTTATGGTTATTTTATTTGGTTGAAGTACTGTAAACGTAGTGATCCTGTAGCACATCAGGTTAGGTCATACCAGATCTATACAAATCACAGACAGATATAGTTGCAGAGGGGTGCTGATTAGACACTTTGCCTATTGTATTGGGTGAGACAGAAAGGAAGAAAAAAAGTTGTACACAAACAAGGCACTACTACTGGGGTTTATGGACTATGCTTTGACAGGTCTAGTTCTTGTACAGAGTCTCAGCATTGCAGATAATAATGATGGATTATGTACTGTATAGGTAACATTCTTCTGCTCTGGGCAAAGCAAACCTCTTTCGCCTGTCTGCCTTTCCACAATCTCTCAGGTTTTTAGTGTGTGTCTGTCAACACCTAATGGTCAGTTGTTAGATGACAGTAATTAGGCTTTACTTATCACAAGTTAAATTTTTGTACCCCTTTCACCCACAATCCTTGGAGCTCCCTCTTTGTCCAATTATTGTGTTCTAATCTATTGCCCCTCCTCTTCCCACCTCTGACAGAGTATGGTAAATCTGTCCTTCCCTTAGGGGAACTGAACCCACTGCCAACCTTCCTAGTTGTCTTTTAGTCAGTGTTAGATGGCACCATTATTTATTGAAGACTAGGAGTGCAGAAAGAGGCCCAGTCCCTGTACTGAGGAGCCTACAGCCCAACCTCATTACCCTTCCTTCAGCATACCCATGAAGTTGAGTTCAAATATTCTATCTCTCACACACCCTAGTAAGTTGGACTCCTGCATTTTAAAACCCCAGAGCATGATTCTCCTTGCACACTAGTTTTGCACTGCTTTAGTTCCATTGGTTTCAATAAAGATATTCTTGATTTACCCCAGTGTAAAAGGAGAATCAGGCCCCCTAGCTGTACTTTTCTGATAAGAATATGCTTTCTTTGTCTACTTATACTTCCCTGTAATAATGTAGTAAAGTGAAAAGAAACAGACAAGAACACTCATTGTCCGCTTTTTAAAGCTGTTGTTGCATTTTACAGCAGGAGGGTAAATATCTTATTAGTATTTCTGATTTTTCTATTTTATTAGCAATGTGCAAAATGCCAAGTGGTAAATTATACTCAGTAATGTGATGAGCATTGTGTCTCCCCTCTGCTTGTTGATCTGCATACTGACTTAATTGAAGCTGCCCTCTTTCTGTCCTAACCACCTATAAACTGCCTGATGTTGATCCTCTCAGCATACAGGTATATAAAAGAGCCAATTTTTCGCCATTCCGATTGAAAATAAACACTGACTTTGTGCTCATCATCTAAATGACTGTTATGTTGAAAACGATCCAAATATCAAGCGTGAATTATGATGTTACTGGGTTGGTTTTTTTAAATGTTCATTGATGTCATTCCCGTTTGAAAGGAATGATTAATAAGTATGTCATTATTAATGGGCACAGCCTCATCTCACCCTGCCATATAGAAGGCCCAAGTTCAGATAAAGTCTCAATCATCAGATTCTGTTCTTCTTCGAGTGATTGCTCATGTGTATTCCACAATAAGTGTGCATGCTCGCCACATGCACCAGTGCCCGTAGGGGGGAGCGCCCCCCGTGACTCCTGGAGTGGCGCCTGCCTGGCGCGGTATAAGGGGAGCTGTGCGCTCCCCCCACCCTCAGTTCCTTCTTGCCGCCAGTGAAGGTGCGTCGGAACTGCTCTGCCCCAGAACTGTTCATTCGTTCAACGTTAGTACCTGTAGTTAGTTAGCTGTTTAGTTAGTCAGTGAGCCCGGGCCAGGGCATGCCCCGCGCCCCAGTGTTTAAGTTGTGCGGCTCTTGCAGGTGTTCTATGCCAAGGAGCGACCCGCACGCAGACTGCGCTGCTTGGGAGAAACCCATATCAGCGAAAGGTGCAAGATTTGCAAGTTGTTTAAGCCTTGGACCAAAAGAGAAAGGGACATTAGGCTCCGGGCCATCCTGATGGAGTCGGCGCTGACCCCGACCCCGGCACACCGCTCCGATCCAGTACCCGGCACCGCGGCGTTGGTACACAGCGACCCTCCGGTACCATCGACCAGTCGGTACCACTGTCCGTCCACGGGGCACGCCGAGAGGGCCAAGAAGACTCCCTCCTCACAGCGGCATCGAGGGAAATCTGGGACAGAGCCTAGGCTCATGTCGGGCAGTCCTCGATCCCCACTGGGCCCCAGGCCTCCGACTCAAGCTGAGTGGAGTAGTCCGGCCCCTTCAGAACAGGCCTCTCCGGATGTCCAGTTGCCTTCCATGCCTGAAGCCCTTCAGGCGGCTCAGGACGTCATGAGGAGATGGAGGAGCCTCAGACTCCCTGTTTAACGTGTTGTCCCCATCGGCACCGGGTAGGGTGGCCATGCCTCTCCACGAAGGGGTGGCTAAGATTTCAAATGCCCTGTGGCAAACACCGGCCTCGTTGGCCCCCATCTCTAAAAAGGCAGAACGCAAGTACTTTGTACCCACTAAAGGGCACGAGTACTTGTATACCCACCCGGCGCCCAACTCCTTGGTGGTCGAGTCAGTCAACCATAGGGAACGGCAGGGTCAGCCTGACCCCAAAGAACAAAGACTCTCAGAGACTGGACTCTTTCTGAAGGAAAATTTATTCATCTCTGAGCTTCCAGTTATGAGTGGTGAACTATCAGACTCTCCTGTGGGGCTCCCTGCCTAAGTTTGAGGACTCCCTCCAGGAGCGCGATAGGAAGGAGTTTAAGGCGCTAGTGGAGGAAGGGACAGTGGCTGCTAGGGCATCCCTGCAGGCAGCTTCGGATGCTGTGGACACTGCCGCATGATCAATGGTCTCAGCGGTGTCCATGAGATGGGCATCGTGGCTCCTACTCTCTGGGCTGTCCAGCGAAGCGCAGTCTTCCATGCAGGATCTCCCGTTTGATGGGAAAGCTCTGTTTGCGGAGGAAACAGATACAAGGCTGAAAGATTCCTGCACGACCCTCCAGACTCTGGGCCTCTATGTCCCGGCTCCGGCAAAACCTAAATTCAAGCCGCGGCAGACTCCCGCCCAGGCCGCCCTCCTGAAGTGCGAGGCTGCCCATAAGAAGCAGCAGGACTATAAGAGATGCCCTCAGAGGCAGTCTCGGCCTTCCCCCCAGCCTGGGTCCTCCAAGGGCAAGCAGAAGGGGAAAAGGCATTTCTGACGGGACGCTCGGGGGCACCCTGCCAGTCCTCAAACCCCCCCAATAAAGCTTCCCTTCTCCAACCGGTTGTGTGGTTTCCTCCCGGAATGGTCACGGCTAACCTCGGACTGATGGGTCCTCAACACCATTTCCCGGGGTTACACCCTCCAGTTTACTTCATCCCCGCCCAACCACCCTCCGCCCCCATTCTTCTTGGGGGACCCCTCGCACGAAGCTCTGCTCGAGCAGTAGGTGGGGCGGCTCCTAGGACTAGGAGCGATAGAGGCGGTGCCTGAGGAGTTCATGGGCAAGGGGTATTACTCCTGTTATTTCCTTATCCCGAAGGCCAAAGCGGGGCTCAGTCCCATCCTGGACCTCCGAGGTCTGAACCAGTACATGGTGAAGCTCAAGTTCCGCATGGTCTCCCTGGCCTCCATCATCCCTTCCCTGGATCCCGGGGACTGGTACTTCCACATCCACAAATTCGAGGGGCACAGATGCTTCCTCTGTTTTGTGGTGGGACAGAATCATTACCAATTCATGGTCCTTCCATTTGGTCTGTCCACTGCCCCCAAGGTGTTTACAAAATGCATGTCAGTGGTAGCAGCCTACCTCAGACGGCGGGGGGTCCAGATATTCCCCTATCTGGACGATTGGCTTGTCAAGGGCACCTCCCAGTCGTAGGTGAGGGATCACGTGGCGCTCCTCCTGTCCATGTGCACTGCCTTGGGCCTGTTGGTAAACAACACCAAGTCCACGTTAATCCTGGTCCAACACATAGAGTTTATTGGGATGCTCCTGGACACAGAATCAGCCAGGGCCTCTCTCCCGCCATACAGGTTCGAGACCCTGAAAGGTCTCATAGACTCAGTCACAAGGTTCCCGGTGACAACAGCCAGGGTTTGCCTGCAACTCTTGGGTCACATGTCGGTGTGCATGTACGTGGTCCGTCACACCAGACTCAGGATGAGGCCCCTCCAGCTCTGGCTGGCCTCAAAGTTCTCCCAGGCCATGGACAGGATGGACAAGGTCTTCACCATGCTGGACTCTGTGATCGCCTCCCTACGGTGGTGGTCTGTCCCAAACAACATGCTCCAAAGGGTCCCATTCAGGGACAGGGCCCCATCGTTGGAGCTGGTGTCCGATGTGTCGGACCTGGGTTGGGGGTCTGTGATCGGCTCAAGACCTGGCCCTACATATAAACGTCAAGGAGCTCAGGGCAGTGCGGTTGGCATGTATGGCCTTCCGCTCGCATCTAGAGGGCAACGTAGTCAGGGTCCTCATGGACAACACAGCCTCAATGTTCTATATCAACAGGCAAGGCGGGGCCCGATCCTCTGCCCTCTGCCGCGAAGCCCTCAGGTTGTAGGACTTCTGTATAGCCCACAACATCCACCTGAAGGCCTTCCACCTACCAGGCGCCTGGAACAGGGACTTGAGCAGGGACTTTTCCTCGCAACACGAGTGGTCCCTCCACCCGGAAGTGGCCCACCAGCTCTTCCGAAGGTGGGGAACTCCCCAGGTGGACCTATTCGCGACTCGGCAGAACCGGTTCTGCTCCGGGGGAGGGTTGGGGGGGGGCGCTATCTCCGATGCCTTCTTTCTCCTGTCCTGGTCAGGCCGGCTTCTCTACCCCTTTCCCCCGTTCCCCCTAATCAGCAGGGTCCTGGAGAAGATAAAGTCGGACAAGGCCCAGGTCCTCCTCATTTTCCCAACATGGCTCAGGCAGCATTTGTACGGGACCCTCACGGGCCTGGCAGTAGCTCCGCCGTGGCCATTGCCGCTCTGCCCGGACCTGCTCTCTCAGTACCAGGACCGCCTCCTCCACCCCAACCTAGTGGCTCTTCACCTCACAGCGTGGCTGCTCAGTGGTTAGGTGGATAGGAACGGACGTGCTCGGACCAGGTTTAGCGCATCCTACTCGAAAGTAGACGGTCCTCCACTCGCCGTGCTTATTTGGCGAAGTGGTCCCGATTTTCTAGGTGGGTGGCAGACCAGGGCATCTACCCAGCGATCGCCCCAATCCAGCTTATCCTTGATTACCTCCTCCACCTGAGGACCCAGGGCCTAGCGCCTTCGTCGGTCAGAGTGCACCTGGCAGCCATATTGGCCTTCCATCCGCCGGTGCAAGGACACACAGTATTTTCCCATGCTATGACTGGCCAGGTCCTTAAGGGTTTGGACCATCTTTTTCCATATTCTAGATCCCCAGTCCCACTGTGGGACGTAAATCTGGTGTTGGCTCATCTCACGTGGCCCCCGTTTGAACCACTGGCCACATGCTCCTGGTCTCACCTCTCGTGGAAGGTGGCCTTCCTGGTTGCAATCACATCGGCCAGGCGAGTCTCGGAGCTCAGGGCCCTGACCTCCGAGCCACCGTACATGGTCTTTCATAAGGACAAACTCCAGCTCCGCCCACACCCTGCGTTCCTCCCGAAGGTGGTCTCCGCCTACCACATGGGTCAGGACATTTTTCTACCAGTCCTCTGCCCCAAGCCTCACGCGTCCAGTGAGGAGCGCCATCTCCACCCACTCAATGTGCGGCAGGCTCTGGCTTTCTAACTCGAGCGGACTAAGCCATTCAGAAAGTCCTCGCAACTGTTCGTCGCCTCGGCTTTATGCGCGAGTGGCCAGCCAATTTCCACTCAGAGGCTGTCCAATTGGATCACTTCGTGCATCCATTCCTGTTATGAACAGGCGGGTGTTCCCCTACCGCCCATTGTGAGGGCACACTTGACTCTGGCGCAGGCCTCGTCGGCTGCCTTCATGGCCCACATCCCCATCCAGGATATTTGTAGTGCCACCACGTGGTCTTCGGTTCACACGTTCACCTCGCACTATGCGATCGTCCCCCAGACCAGGGATGACGCTGGGTTTGGCAGGGCTGTCCTCCATCCTGGGAACTTGTGAACTCCTACCCACCTCCAACAGATATAGCTTGGAATCACCTATTGTGGAATACACATGAGCAATCACTCGAAGAAGAAAAGACAGTTACCTTTTCCGTAACTGGTGTTCTTCGAGATGTGTTGCTCATGTCTATTCCACATCCCTCCCTCCTTCCCCTCTTTCGGAGTTGTCTGGCAAGAAGGAACTGCGGGGGGGGGGGGGAGCGTGCAGCTCCCCTTAACCACGCCAGGCAGGCTCCACTCCAGGGATCGCGGGGGGTGCTCCCCCCTATGGGTACTGCTAGGGGAAGAACTTTCGGCACCGGTGCACGTGGCGAGCACGCACACCTATTGTGGAATACACATGAGCAACACATCTCGAAGAACACCAGTTAATGTCTTATCTCCCTTATACCATTGCAAACATGGAATAAGTCCATTGACAGAATCTGGCCCATTATCTGAAGGTTTGGACCAATTTAAATAGTTCAAATATTACAGCCACCATCTTGGCCAATGCACTGTGGATTGAATCAGGTACTTCTAATGCATGAGCTGCTACTTGCTCTGTAGCTGGGGTTGCAACAGCAGATTCTCCATTGATCCGGAACTGAGGGGAATCTGTAACACACAATCACCAGTGGGCTACTCAAGGCCACTCCAAGGGGAAATACACATGTGAGTTCTGAGCAAAAGGAGATCTCAGCCTCACCTGTGACCATCATCCTTAATATATCCCATAATATCACAGTGCACTGCTTTCCAGGTAAGTATCAAAAATCTATTCTCTCTCTCACTCACACTCTCTCTCTTTCATGCACACACTCACACACTCTCTCTTCCATCTCTACCTTTTGTAACAGCCTGATATATTCCTTCTGTTGGCCTATCCATATGGTTGCTGCCCAGCTGCCCACATTATGTGTTACCCTTCTGTTTTGATTCCCTGGTATTGTTGTCTGTTGCATGATCCACCTGTTATGGCTGCTTACTATTATCTTCTTGCTTCCCTTTCTACCTAATTATTATTTACTACCTTCAAAAATGCATAAATTATCCCTTCCCCTGGACCTTCCTTTAAAAGTGTTCATTGAGATGAAGGAAGGAATGGTGCTGTTAACATATGAAATCTTAACAATGGCTCTGATGGATTGCTTTCAGTCCTATAGTTTTATAGAACAACATTGAGTACAGGTACCATGGTGATGGATGTATTTGAAATGCACACATAGAAAAAACAGAAATAAATATACCTAATTAAAAACAGAAAATTGGAACAAAGATACCATGGGTGCTATAGTGCAATCCATGGGCCAGACTCTGCTATCACTTACACTAGAGTGACCTCAAGGGAGTTATACCAGTGTAAAAGCTCAGTGTAAAAGATCAGAAACAGGCTCTGTGAACTGTGTGGGTTGGTTTATAGTACATTTATATATCCAAATAAAACAGAGGTGTTGATGGTGATTTGGGGAAAAGAACCAGGGATATGTCAATGATTATTTTTGCCTCTCTGATTGACAGTGTTTGTTTGACTTTTGCCACTCATCTTTGCAACCTGGATGTCTGGTTATTGTTAGATGATAAGTAGTAGTCATGATCACCTTTTTTCCATTTGCATCTAGCTAGAAAGTTGTGACCTAACCTTCCTAATGCATACCTCACCCACACAATACATGCTTTTGTCATCTTCATACTTGGTTACTGAAATGGGCTTTACTTGGTTCTATACCTCAAGTCTATTTGGAAACAGAAACTAGCACTTAAATTGGCAGCCCACTTGTCAAGGGGGATTGTTGCCAGAAGCATGTTACACTGGTGTTGTGTGATCTGCATTGGCTGCTTGTGGGGCTCTGTGTAGAGGCTAAGGTGTTGCATTTATCTTATAAAGCCATGCATGGCTTGAAACCTGCACGATTGAGAGACTCTCTCTCCCCCATGACATAATGTCACAAATGAGTTTAGTAGACAAGTGAGTAGAAGATCTCTTGGCATAATAGAGAAGGGGCTGCTAGCAGGTCTTTCCCATGAAACCCTCTTGGCTTTGTAACTCAAGCCTTAGCTCTGAATGTATTGATCTTCAGGCTTATCTTTTTAAGGAGCTTTAGGAGCAAATTGTTGCTTGAGGGACACTTTTCTAGTGAGGGCAGGGTAATATCCCTCTCTTTTATTTCACTGAAAGGTGATTGCTGCCATGTGTGGTAGGGGTTGGTGCTGGTCTTGTTTTTATGTTGAGTTGTCCCAGGTGTGTAGAGGTTGGGCTAGTTGTCCTTTATTATCTCTCTTGAATCTAAATAAAATAAAATAAATATATCTTAATAATAAAAATTTAATGGGCCAAGGGATTTTCTCAGATGAGCACAGCACCTTATTCCTATGCAAACTGTCATATAATATTAGCAGCAACAAGGCGGCTGCAGTGTAAATATACCAAATTACCTTCTTTTTATTAAAATTTTTTATTTAAAATTAACTTTTAAGACTGTTAACATGGGAGGAAAATGAAAGGAGAAAGAGAAACCATTGATTATTATACATGATGTGACAGCTAAAGTGACTTCTTTGGAGGGGGGATTTTCCCCCTCATTGCACACTGCAGCAAAGGAGCAATTTACTGTATGCTGCTTAGAATTAATAAACTGAGATATTGATCTGAGATGCAAGGCCCCTCCTTAAATTGGGGACAGAGTGGGGGGATGAATTCGGAACAGCGCTGCTTGCTGAGGCATTAAACTTCTTCCCATCCACAAAGCACATGTATATTTTCTCTGGATTTTGCACTATTAATACTGGCTCAGCACTTAAGATGAGGAATCCTTTTCTGAAGCTGAGCTTTCTATATGTCAGTGACAGTGTAACATGCTGAGGCTAAGCCTGATAATGATACCAAGTAATCATCCCCTTTAAAACAGGAATTACTTTAATGAACATTAACAAAGAATATCAGTGTGAGTACAGAGTGTGCCTAGTAACATTTAATGTGAACTTCATATAGATAATAGCTCTAATTAGGTGTTTTTTCGTAGGAGCTGACAGACAGTTGTGATTACATTCTTACAGTACATTATGGGTTCTGTTTGGTTTGGTGCTTTGTAACTTTAGCTCACTATCTGTTTCTTCACTGCTGATCTATGATATATCAGGCATCATGCTTTCAGCAAAAATAAATAAATAGAACCTTGAAACATTTGAGCATTTACAGAAAGGTACCCATCAAGAAAGATGATCTTGTGGGTGAGGCACTGGGCTGGGACTCCAGAGATCTGAGCTCACTTCTCAGTTTTGCCACTGACTTACTGAGTAACCGTGGGCAGGCCATATGTCTTGGTGGGCAAAAAGGGTGTGGGGTTTTTTGGAGCTGATTGGGAATTTTTCAATAACTCCCCTTTTTTTTGCTGAAAAATGTCAAATAGTCAAATACAAAACTGTTCACAAAAGTGAATCTGGTTTCAATGAACCTTACAACTGCAAAAAATGTTGGGGAAATTTTTTTTGAAATTGTCAAAATTACGTGTGTTTACATTTTTGAGTCAAATAATTTGTTTTTAAATTAATACATTTAGTCTGAAAATGGTTAAAAAAAGACAAAGAAGTTCAAAATAAAAATGAAACATTTTGGAATTATTGAAATGAAATGTTTAGACTGACCCAAACCAATTTTTTTTTTTTGGACTTTCAGTTAATAAAAAGTTTCAAGACTGACTTTTTGTCCCAATTCAGGATGGGAAATTTCTTTGACATCTTGAAAAATTTTGCGGGATGGGAAAGCAGTTTCTTTCCTATCTCTAGTGTTTTTCAATTGCATTTGCTTAGCCAAATTACTCTGCATCTTAACAGGCCCTAACATTTGATTTGTTGTATTCCTGACAGCAAATTTCACATAGAGGTAGGGGAATTGCTGAACAATGCACCATAGTGCAAACTCAACCCTTTGCATGACATTTAACAACCAAACCCAGCTTTCATCTGTCTGAAGTTCATGAGGCGTTTGCTAATTTTAAATTCTATTTTAGGTAAGCAGCCTGATAATAGTATCGTTCCTGATGCTGCCACTTTTGCCCACTGTTTAAAGACACAGTTTTTTGTTTGTTTTCCTCTGTCATTGTAGATAAAGTTTAGTAATCATTGTGACGTTACACTCCATATTTTCTATAGAAATATTGTTATGATGTGAATATGGCATAACTAAGATATGTTTTATGCAAGATGGGTCTTGTAAGGTATCATTGGAAAGTTTTTGATTTACTGAATGTGATTATCCAGTTTGTATGCATTTATTTTTTCTGTATCTAAAGTTAGGAATATTGACTATGTAAGAATTACATCTGTGTGTATACTTGGGAAATGCCCACCAAACAGTAACCAATCAGCCTTAATGGGCCATTAGAAAAAGACAATGAGTCTTTAAAGATGTGGCTCTCCCATCTGCCTGGAGTTCCTTCATGTGGACATTGCAAATAAACCTGGTTTCATAGTTGTTTTGACACTACAAGGTCAGGTGATCTTCCTTCATAGGCAGTGGTGAGCTGGAGCCGGTTCGCACTGGTTCACACGAACTGGCTGTTAAATTTTGAAGCGGTTTTAGAACCGCTTGTTAACCGGCTTCCCTGCGAGGGGAGGGGGCTGCGGCTTTGATGGGCTCCGACCGGGAAGCATGTAATTTCTCCTCCAGCCGCCAGGGGGCGCTGCGCGGCGGGAGCCATGTGGGCCACTGCCTGGCCCTGTTGATGCTGCTGCTCCTCGGACCTCTGGCCCTGGGGCTCCCATTGCTGCCTGGTGGGTCCCCGGCTGCTCTGCTGGGCCTGCTCCGAGCCACTCTCCCCGTGTGAGTACCTGCACCCCCTGCCCGAAGCCAGCCAGCCCCGCACTCCTCTGTCTCCAGCCCTGCCGCCCCACCGCCCGAAGCCAGCCCGCCCCTGCCGCACCCCCCTGCCCTACCCGCACCAGCCCCGCACCCCCTGCCCTGCCTGCAGCCAGCCCCGCACCCGCTGCCTCCAGCTGGCCCTGCCCCACGCCCCTGTCTGCAGCCGGCCCCACGTACACTGGTGCCCTGCAGTTCCCAGGGCAGTAACCCTAAACACCTGCTTCAGTGAGGGGGGCAGGCAGCAGCTGGGACCCACACATGTGCATAGGGTGACCAGACAGCAAGTGTGAAAAAATCGGGACGGGGGTGGGGGATAATCGGAGCCTATATAAGAAAAAGACCCAAAAATTGGGACTGTCCCTATAAAATCGGGACATCTGGTCACCCTAGCACACCCCCAGGGAGTGACAGGGACCCACACATGTGAAATGGAGCTCATTTCTAGATCAGGCCCTGTCAAGGCTGTATCCCTACTTTGAACTTTAGGGTACAAATGTAGGGGCCTGCATGAAAACTTCTAAGCTTATCTACCAGCTTAGCTCTGGTCCGCTGCCACCATCTTAAGAATTCCCTCCCTGGGAAGCCTTGAGAAACCTTTCACCAATTCCCTGGTGAATACAGATCCAAACTCCTTGGATTTTAAACAAGGAGAAATTGACCCTTCCCCCCTCCTTCCTTTCACCAACTCCTGGTGAATACAGATCCAAACCCCCTTTGGATCTTAAAACAAGGAGAAATCAATCAGGTTTTTAAAAAGAAGGCTTTTAATTAAAGCAAAAGGTAAAAATCATCTCTGCAAAATCAGTATGGAAAATAACTTTACAGGGTAATCAAACTTAAAGAGCTCAGAGGAATCCCCTCTGTCTTAGGTTCAAAGTATAGCAAACAAGATAAGCACTTTAGTAAAAGGTACATTTACAAGTTGAGAAAAACAAAGTAAATCTAAGACGCCTTGCCTGGCTTTTACTTACAATTTTGAAATAAGAGAGACTTGTTTAGAAAGATGGGGAGAACCTGGATTGATGTCTGGTCCCTCTCAGTCCCAAGAGCGAACAACCCCTCAAACAAAGGACACACACAAAAGCCTTTCCCCCCGCAAGATTTGAAAGTATCCTGTCCTCTTATTGGTCCCTGGGGTCAGGTGTCAGCCAGGTTACCCGAGCTTCTTAACCCTTTACAGGTAAAAGGATTTGGAGTCTCTGGCTAGGAGGGATCTCAGCACTGTACACAGGAGAGCTGTCACCCTTCCCTTTATAGTTATGACACGCCCCCCAAATCACAGATAGTGTTGGACGTTTGGTTCCACACTGGCTGTGATTTCTTTCCTGGAGCTCTAGGAGAAAACAGAGTTAATAAGACACATGTACCTTTAGACATACTACTGATTATATAAAAACTAACAATATGTTTCATTACAAGAACAATTGTTAACCAGTTAACTCTGGGAAACTTTCCCGGGAGAGTGCATCAGCCACTTTGTTAGAAGCTCCCGAAATGTGTTGTATTTCAAAATCAAAATCTTGGAGAGCTAAACTCCACCGAAGAAGTTTTTTGTTATTTCCCTTGGCGGTATGAAGCCACTGTAGCGCAGCATGGTCTGTTTGTAGTTGGAACCGCCGTCCCCAAACATATGGGCGTAGCTTTTCCAGCGCGTACACAATGGCGTAGCATTCCTTTTCGCTGATTGACCAGTGGCTTTCCCTCTCAGACAGTTTCTTGCTGAGAAACACGACAGGATGGAATTCTTGATCCGGTCCTTCCTGCATTAAAACTGCTCCCACGCCTCGCTCGGACGCATCTGTGGTTACTAGGAACGGTTCGTCAAAGTCTGGGGCCCTTAGCACAGGGTCAGACATGAGTGTTGCCTTAAGCTGGTTAAAGGCCTTTTGACACTTATCAGTCCACTGAACTGCATTTGGCTGTTTCTTTCTGGTTAGGTCTGTCAGCGGGGCGGCGATTTGGCTGTAGTGTGGTACAAATCGCCTATAATATCCGGCCAAGCCTAAGAAGGATTGGACCTGTTTCTTTGACTTTGGAACCGGCCACTTTTGGATAGCATCCACTTTGGCCTGTAGGGGATTTATAGTTCCTTGACCCACCTGGTGCCCCAGGTACGTCACTCTGTTTTGGCCTATTTGACACTTTTTAGCCTTAACAGTTAGTCCTGCCTGCCGGATGCGCTCGAAGATTTTTTTCAGGTGCTCCAGGTGTTCTGTCCATGAATCAGAAAAAATGGCCACATCATCGAGGTAGGCAACTGCAGATTCTCCCAATCCTGCTAGGAGACCATCTACAAGTCTTTGGAAGGTGGCGGGTGCATTTCGCAACCCGAAAGGGAGTACATTGAATTCATACACCCCTGCCTGGGTGACGAAGGCTGACCTTTCCTTAGCGGGTTCATCTAGTGGTACTTGCCAGTACCCTTTGGTTAAGTCTAAAGTAGAGATGAATTGGGCATGTCCCAATTTTTCCAATAGCTCATCTGTGCGTGGCATTGGATAGTTGTCAGGACGAGTTACAGCATTTAGCTTACGGTAGTCCACGCAAAAGCGTATTTCCCCATCTGGTTTGGGAACTAGAACCACTGGAGATGCCCATGCACTGGTAGAGGGGCGGATTATACCCATCTGTAGCATGTCCTGGATCTCCCTTTGTATAGCCGCTTGGGCATGAGGTGACTCCCGGTAGGGTGGGGTTCTAATTGGGTGAGCATTACCTGTGTCAATGGAGTGGTATGCCCGTTCGGTCCGTCCTGGAGTGGCTGAGAAAATCGGTGCAAAGCTTGTGCACAGCTCCTTTATCTGCTGTCGCTGCAGACGTCCCAGGGTCGTGGAGAGGTTCACCTCTTCCACGCCACCATTCCTTTTTCCTTCATAGTAGACACCTGCAGGCCACTCCGCGTCATCAGTTTCCTGGGCTGTAAACTGGCAAACGTTTAATTCTTTAGAATAAAAGGGCTTAAGAGAATTAACATGGTATACCTTAGGCTTTATGTTGGAGGTGGGGGAGGCTATGAGATAGTTAACAGCTCCTAGGCGCTCCTGGACCGTGAATGGTCCTTCCCACGACGCTTCCATTTTATGGGCCTGGAGCGCCTTTAAGACCATGACTTGGTCTCCTACTTTGAAGGACCGTTCTCTGGAATGTTTATCATACCAGGCCTTTTGCTCTTCCTGAGCATCCTTTAGGTTTTCTTTAGCAAGGGCTAAAGAGTGTCGGAGGGTGCTTTGTAGGTTGCTTACAAAGTCTAGAATGTTAGTTCCTGGAGAAGGCGTAAACCCCTCCCATTGCTGCTTCACCAACTGTAATGGCCCCTTAACCTCGCGGCCATACACAAGTTCAAATGGTGAAAACCCTAAACTGGGATGTGGTACAGCCCTGTAGGCAAAAAGCAACTGCTGCAACACTAGGTCCCAATCATTGGAGTGTTCATTTACGAATTTACGTATCATGGCCCCCAAAGTTCCATTAAACCTCTCCACCAGACCATTGGTTTGATGGTGATGAGGGGTGGCAACCAAGTGATTCACCCCATGAGCTTTCCACAGGTTTTTCATGTTCCCTGCCAGGAAATTAGTTTCCGAATCTGTAAGTATGTCGGAGGGCCACCCTACCCTGGCAAAAATGTCTGCTAATGCCTGGCACACACTTTTAGCCTTGGTGTTGCTTAAGGGTACAGCTTCCGGCCATCGGGTAGCAAAATCCATGAAAGTCAGTACGTACTGCTTTCCTCTGGGTGTCTTCTTTGGGAAAGGACCCAGAATATCCACAGCTACTCGCTGAAATGGGACCTCAATTATGGGTAGTGGCTGGAGAGGGGCTTTAACCTGGTCTTGGGGCTTTCCCACTCGTTGGCACACCTCACAAGACCGGACATAATTAGCAACGTCCTTGACCATTCCCTCCCAGTGGAAGGACTTCCCCAACCGGTCTTTGGTTCTGTTCACCCCAGAATGGCCACTGGGATGATCATGGGCTAAGCTCAAGAGTTTTACCCGATACTTAGTGGGAACTACCAGCTGTCTTTGAGGATGCCAGTCTTCCTGGTGCCCACCAGAAAGAGTCTCCTTGTATAAAAGTCCTTTTTCTACAACAAACCGGGATCGGTTAGAAGAGCTGAGAGGCGGTGGGGTGCTCCGTGCCGCCGCCCAAGCTTTTTGAAGGCTGTCTTCTGCTTCCTGCTCGGCCTGGAACTGTTCCCTTGATGCTGGAGACATCAGTTCTTCCTTGGACTGTGGACTGAGGCTTGGTCCCTCTGGAAGCAATGCAGGTGCTGGGGCTGTTTCCATTGACTGTGAACCGCTGTCCGCTGGTGCACTATGTGGTATTTCAGGCTCTGGCTGAGCCTCTTGGGTAGGGTTATCTGCTGCTTCCACCAGTTCAGACTCGCTGGTGCCCTCTGGCATTGGAGTTGTAGACGGGCTTGCAAGCGCTGGACTCAGTGCTGGCAATGGTTCTGTGCTGGGTGCGTTGCCAGTTCCGGTTCCGGGACTGGCTTTGGCTGGGTCTCTGGGATTGGATCCACTACGGCTGTTGCAGTCGTTGGCAGGGGATCCGGTTCCACCACCTGTGTTTGGGTCTCCGGTAACACAGACGGGGCCCTGGTGGACGGCTCAGGAACAGGGATGGGGGTGAAAGCTTGCTTAGCCTGGCTGCGGGTGACTATTCCCACCCTCTTGGCTAGCTTCACATGGTTGGCCAAGTCTTCCCCCAGCAGCATGGGAATGGGATAATTGTCATAGACTGCAAAAGTCCACATTCCTGACCAGCCCTTGTACTGGACATGCAACTGGGCTGTAGGCAAGGTTACAGACTGTGACACGAAGGGTTGAATTGTCACTGTAGCCTCCGGGTTGATGAGTTTGGGGTCCACTAGGGATTGGTGGATAGTTGACACTTGTGCCCCAGTGTCCCTCCAAGCGATAACCTTCTTTCCGCCCACTCTCAAGGTTTCCCTTCGCTCCGAGGGTATGAGAGAGGCATCTGGGTCTGGGGTTCTTTGGTGTGATTGGGGTGTAATGAACTGTAATCGGTTGGGGTTCTTGGGGCAGTGAGCCTTTATATGCCCCAGTTCATTACATTTAAAACATCGCCCTGCTAAGGTATCACCGGGGCGATGTTGGTTGATGGAGACTGGTGTGGTGGGGTGAGAAGGCGTCTGGGGTTTCCCTTGGGATGTGGGTGGGGCCTTGGGTTGTCCCCGGTGATAAGGTTTTGTTTCGGTTTGCCCCTTCTGATATTCGCTCCAACTGCTACTAGCTTTTTTCTTTTCTGTCACCTCCACCCATTTGGCTCCAATCTCCCCCACCTCGGTTACAGTTTTGGGCTTCCCATCTAGGATGTACCTTTCTATTTCCTCAGGAACACCCTCTAAAAACTGCTCCATTTGCAATAGGAAGGGCAACTCTTCCGTAGATTTAACATTTGCTCCTGATATCCAGGCATCCCAATTTTTCCCAATGTGGTAGGCATGTCGGGTAAATGACACATCAGGTTTCCACCTTAGGGCTCTGAACCGCCGACGGGCATGCTCAGGTGTTAGCCCCATTCTGATTCTGGCCTTGTTTTTAAAAAGTTCATAACTGTTCATGTGTTCCTTAGGCATTTCAGCCGCCACCTCTGCTAAGGGTCCACTGAGCTGCGGCCTCAGCTCTACCATGTACTGGGTTGGAGGGATGTCGTATCCAAGGCAGGCCCTTTCAAAATTTTCTAAGAAGGCCTCAGTATCATCGCCTGCCTTGTAGGTGGGGAATTTCCTGGGATGGGAAGTGGTACCTGGAGAGGAGTTGCACCCTGCCTAGTCCTTGCTGCTTCCAGTTCCATCTCGTTTTCTTTCAGCTCCATCTCTCTTTTACGGGCCTCCTGTTTGGCTTTTTCTTCTCTTTCTCTCAGCTCCATCTCTCTTTTATGGGCCTCCTGTTTGGCTTTTTCCAGCTCCATTTCTCTCTTGTGGGCCTCCTCTTTGGCTTTCTCTTCTCTGTCTCTCAGCTCCATCTCTCTCTTGTGGGCCCCCTCTTTGGCTTTCTCTTCTCTGTCTCTCAGCTCTATCTCTTTTTCTTTCAGCTCCATAGCTCTCTTGTGGGCCTCCTCTTTAGCTTTTTCTTCTTTGGTAGTCATTTTCCTGGTTTTCTTGTGCTGGGTCACACCCCTCTGCAGTTGACTGAAACTGGGAAGTACTTAGCTCAGGCTCCTGCTGAGTGCTGCTGAGTTAACAGAGACTTTCTAACAAGCTACTCCCGAGGATGTAAAAAGAAAAAAAAAAAAAAAATTCACCTTGTAAATTACCTTTTACCAGTCGTTTGCTCATTAATTGAACCCTTCTCTTAACAAAGGACCTTGTTAAAAAAAACGTAACACCTCTGCCTTCAGGCAAGGAGAGATAAGATATGCATCTACGTTCAGCTCTGCTTTCCAAGCAGCTAGAAGGAAAAAAAAATCTTACTGGCTTTTGGGTTTAAAACGATCCCACCACTGCCACCATGTCAAGGCTGTATCCCTACTTTGAACTTTAGGGTACAAATGTAGGGGCCTGCATGAAAACTTCTAAGCTTATCTACCAGCTTAGCTCTGGTCCGCTGCCACCATCTTAAGAATTCCCTCCCTGGGAAGCCTTGAGAAACCTTTCACCAATTCCCTGGTGAATACAGATCCAAACTCCTTGGATTTTAAACAAGGAGAAATTGACCCTTCCCCCCTCCTTCCTTTCACCAACTCCTGGTGAATACAGATCCAAACCCCCTTTGGATCTTAAAACAAGGAGAAATCAATCAGGTTTTTAAAAAGAAGGCTTTTAATTAAAGCAAAAGGTAAAAATCATCTCTGCAAAATCAGTATGGAAAATAACTTTACAGGGTAATCAAACTTAAAGAGCTCAGAGGAATCCCCTCTGTCTTAGGTTCAAAGTATAGCAAACAAGATAAGCACTTTAGTAAAAGGTACATTTACAAGTTGAGAAAAACAAAGTAAATCTAAGACGCCTTGCCTGGCTTTTACTTACAATTTTGAAATAAGAGAGACTTGTTTAGAAAGATGGGGAGAACCTGGATTGATGTCTGGTCCCTCTCAGTCCCAAGAGCGAACAACCCCTCAAACAAAGGACACACACAAAAGCCTTTCCCCCCCCAAGATTTGAAAGTATCCTGTCCCCTTATTGGTCCCTGGGGTCAGGTGTCAGCCAGGTTACCCGAGCTTCTTAACCCTTTACAGGTAAAAGGATTTGGAGTCTCTGGCTAGGAGGGATCTCAGCACTGTACACAGGAGAGCTGTCACCCTTCCCTTTATAGTTATGACAGGCCCATCTTTTTAAAAAAGAACTTTAGGTAGAGTTAACATACATCTGTATTTTCCCGGGCATGTCAGGCTTTTTGGGTCTTAAATCGCCTCCCGGGAAAATACGTACGTATGGTAACCCTATTGGTACAAAAAATACATACTGTGGAACATCCCTTAAATCAGAACTTTTTATAGGGAACCGTTTGTTAAAATTTTAGCAGCTCATCACTCCTCATAGGTCATGTTTTCTAGACCTTTAATAATTTTTGTTGCTCTTCTGTGGACTTTCTCCAGTTTGTCCACATCTTTCCTGAAATGTGGCACCCAGAACTGGACACAGTGCTCCACTGGAGACTTAATCAGCACGGAGTAGAGAGGAAGAATTATTTCTCATGTCTTGCGTATGACATTCCTGCTAATACATCCCAGAATGATGTTTGATTTTTTGCAGTAGTGTTATAGTGTTCACTCATATTTAGTTTTTAAATCCAATTTTGTGTTTTTCACCCAAAAGCCTACACCATATAACTGAATGGCTCCCCATTTTCTTCAGTGGTTCTTGTAGAAAAATATTGTTCCTTTCCAAGGAAGGAATAGCAAAGTCCGAGAAAGTTTTGCAGGCTTATGCAAACGCAAGGGATTGGAGTCCCTGATGGAAAGAGTGCTTGTAGATTTCTTTGAAAGTTCCACACCCTTTCCACAGTACATTAGTGTCATGCTCTGCTTTCTTACTTACAGATACACAAGTTACAAAGGAAGGTCACAGACCATAAAGCATCATATGGATCATCTGCAAATCTTATAAATAAATCTGCAAATTTTGGGCTTAGTATCTGATGCCAGCAAATGGTTCTGAATGGCCCCTAATTGTTTCCATGCAAAACTGTGGAAGTTGCACGTTTTGTGATTCATTTACAATGGAATGTTTCCTTGAATCATCTTTTATTCCTTCTATCTTAATATCTTATACGGTGACTTGGCCAAGGAACAGCAGCTTCTTAATTATCTCTGTGGAGATAGTAGCCTGAGGACATTGTTACTGAGCTCCTAGGATAGTAGCTATGGGTCCATATATTTTTTTCCCAAGAGGAGAACACTGAGGTGCTGAGTACTTCTTACAGTGTGCATGGAGACTGAACAATTCATAGATGGTACTCAGTACCTTGCAGATCAAGCTTAGAATGAAGAACCAATGAAAGGATGAAAATATAGGATGACTCCAACACTGCTCTGACTAGCTTGCTTCTCTGTCCAAAGTAGTTTAATTGCAAACAGTTCCATAGTTAAGAATCTAAATGTTTTCATAACACAATAAGAACAAAAAATAAGATGTGTTGATCAGCTGGATGCTTCATTTTGTTTCCCGGGTAAAACCTATACATTTTCAGCTGTGAAATTCATGAAGTGTAACTGCAGCAAGTAATTGGAAAGTTTGGAAGGTGGGAGGTTGGGGCTTTATTTATTGAGCACCTTAACAACTGGCAATTTAAAAAAATGAAAACCAGAAGAGATATTGAAAAGTGTTGAATATGCTTAAATAATTGATTGGGTGATTTTGTTTTATTTTTAAAGGTGCCTATTTTTATCTAACTAAGATATGTTCAGCCTAAAAACAAAATAGAGGATTGCAGACAGGAACCATTCTACTCCTGTAGTTAAGAAAATGTTAATGTTTCTATTACAGCCCTGCGTGTTTTGTGAAATAAGATAATGATTATACTGTAGTAATTGGTTCCAGACTGAAACTTAGCTGAAAAGATGGAGACTTAAGTTCAGGGCTTGTTTTTATTATATTTTGACAATTATTTAAAATGTTGTTGATGTTTGTTATTGTTTATATTACCCTAGTTCCCCCAGGCCCCAGTTAGGATTAGGGCCTGTACTAGATGCTGTACAAGCACCTAGGCAGACACAATGCCCATTCCAGATAGTTTACAGTCTAAGGTCCTGATCCAGCATGGCAGCCAATCATGTACTTAATCCCTCTGACATCAATGGAGCTACTCACATGCTGAAAGTTAAGCATGTGTTTTTATGCTTTGCTGGATTGGGGCCTAGTCACCTTTGAAAATTTAGGCAAATTTCAGCCCTGTTTTACACTCTATGCAAGACCAGTAGGCCCATCGTTGCTCATACAAATGCTTCTCATATATGACTCTTCTGTGGCTAAATAGAACACATCACTCTCCAGATTTGACAAGCTAGCTCCTTTCACATGTGCTAAATTTTCTTTAAACATAATGGACCTGATTCTCCTCTCACTTAATGCCAGGTTTTCTTTGAGGTAACTTCCATGGCAATTACTCATGTTTTGCACTGAGGAGAAACAGACCCAGAATATAAAAAAGTAAACTTGTTATTTTAGCCTAAATTAGGACGGTTTCTCCCTATATATTTGTTTCTATTTGTTTCTGAAGGATAAGTGTGTTAGCATACTTTTCACATTTGCCGGAGTTTTATAAGATTAGTGCCAAGAGCACAGAACTAAACATTGTTCTGATATATTTTCCAGATAATATTTTCAAAAAGACAGGCAAGATACAACAATGTAAATGAGACATTACTGTTAAATTTAGATGTAAGTACTCAAAATGTACTTAGTAGCATCAAAACAGATTTTATGGAAAGTTTATCATAAAACCCAGATAATAAGTAGTAACTAATGAAGGGATGATACCATAGGTAGACAGTTAAACACACACAGAGTATATATAGACATAGATATTGACTGTCCTTCTAAAATCATTTGTCTTTTTATATTGTTGGAATGTAAGAAAAAAATTTATGTTATGTTTTAATTCTTGCAAATTGCTTGCCAATTTAATACCAGCAGCATCTAAACAGTAAGTAATTGCTTATGATAATGAGTGCAAACTAATTTACTGGAATATGTTAATATTCACAATGCACTTTTAAACTGCAGGCTGTTCTAAAAATACTACTCTCTTGTTTAACTGCAGGTTTAGGATTGCATTGTTATTACAGATACTAGCAAAATCATCAAAAAGCTAGCTTCTCACTGAATAGTCAGCTTACTGAGACACCAACCTGTACAGGGAAGACATCTGTACTATCCTCTGAGAATATGAGCAAAAAATAAATAAAATAAAATAAAAAATCTAGGTTTAAACAATTATCTTCATTACTGATTGAGAACAGTAAGATAAAATGAACATTTATATGAGGACAAATACTTCTTTACCATATGGATTGTAAAAAATAATGCAAACAAACTTAATGTTGAATGGTATACAACAGAGGTGGGCAAACTACGGCCTGCGGGACCCTCCTGCCTGGCCCCTGAGCCCTTGACCCCTCCCCTGCTGTTCCCCCTCCCCCGCAGCATCAGCTCACTGTGCCGCTGGCGCAACGCTCTGGGCGGCGGGGCTGCGAGCTCCTGGGGCAGTGCGGCTGCAGAGCTGGAGCCTGACCCAGTGCTCTGTGCTGCATGGTGGCGTGGCTGCCTGCCCTGGTGCTTTGGGTGGCGTGACTGTAGCTCCAGGTAGCGCGGTAAAGGGGCAGGGGAGTTTGGGGTGGTGGTCAGGGGGCGGGGGTGTGGATAGGGGGCGGGGCATCAGAGGGCAGGGAACATGGGGGCAGGGGTCCCGGGGGGGGGCAGTCAGGAAGGAGAGGGGGGGTTGGATGGGGCGACGGGGGCCAGTCAGGGGCAGGGATTCTGGGGGCAGTCAGGGAGAAGGGGTGGTTGGATGGGGCAGAGGTCCTGGGGGGGGCAGTCAGAAATGAGACGAGGGGTTGGATGGGGTGGCGGGGGGCAGTTGGGACAGGGAGCGGGGGTGTTTGGATGGGGCAGGAGTCCCAGAGGGCCATCAGGGGGTGAGAACCGGGGGGGGTCGGATAGGGGACATTGGCCGGGCCACACCGGGCTGTCTGGGGACGCACAGCCTCCCCTAACTGGCCCTCCATACAATTTTGGAAACCCGATGTGGCCCTCAGGCCAAAAAGTTTGCCCGCCCCTCATATACAATCATTGATGATCTTAATCTTCAAACATTTTCAGTGGATTTAGTGCTTTTGCAAGATGCCAGATTTACATCCCTAGCGACAGAGGTCCTATATGTGTCCCCAGCAGAGATAGTGATAGTGGAAGCTTTCTCATACTGCCCCATCAATATGCCTCAGCTGATCTTCAGGGTCATTCATTGCACTTTGTTTGGAGCTGCCAACATTAATGCCTGTCAGTGGTGGGTGTGGTGGTGTCATGGAGTGTGGGGGAGTCAGGGCCCTGCACCCCCCACTTCCTGCGATTCACAGTGACTCTCAGCCAGCCAGTAAAACATAAGATTTATTAGATGACAGGAACACAGTCCAAAACAGAGCTTGTAGGGACAGACAATAGGACCCCCTCAGTCAGGTCCATCTTGGGGGGCAGGGAGCTTAGACCCCAGCCCTGGGGCTCCCTCCATTTCCCCAGCCAGCTCCAAACTGAAACTCTCCAGCCCCTTTGTCTCTTTCCTGGGCCAGGAGGCCACCTGATCTCTTTGTTCTCCAACACCTTCAGTTGGCACCTTTGCAGAGGAGGGGCCCAGGCCATCAGTTGCCAGGAGACAGGGTGTCGGCCATTCTCTGTGCAGACAGCATCACACAGGCCCTCTCGGGCTCTGCAACAATCACACACCCTTATCCCACCACCTAGATACTTGAGAAATGCATAGGGGAAACTGAGGCAGTATTCAGAGAAAACATTAAGAACATTCCCACTTCATCACAGGTGGTTTTTGCAACTTGGACACTTATTCATTATGAACTGAAATGAGATTTCCCAAGACATTTCAATATAGAATGAGTTCATGAGTTCCACAGGCAGATTTCCATTATTCCTAATTTATTGATTTTTATATTTGGCAGGTGGTGTATTCTGCAGTAAAATATGTGTCTTTAACCCAGGAGTTCCCAAATTGTTGAAAGCTAAGCTCTCCTGCAGGAAAACAAAAACAATCATGTGGCTAACCCTAAATGACTGGTGATTCTGATTAGATTGTGTCAATTTTCATAATACAGTAACTCCTCACTTAAAGTCATCCCGGTTAACGTTGTTTTCTTGTTACATTGCTGATCAATTAGAGAACATGCTCGTTTAGAGTTGTGCGATGCTCCCTTATAACGTCGTTTGGCAGCCGCCTGCTTTGACCACTGCTTGCAGGAAGAGCAGCCCGTTGCAGCTAGCTAGTGGGGGCTTGGAACCAGGATGGACCAGCAGCCCCCTTATCAGCTCCCCGTTCCCCTAAGTTCCCTGGGCGGTCGCCACTCAGCAGGCTATCAATTGCCAGCAGTTCAGCTGTCCCTCCCCCCACTGCCATGTGCTGCTCCTGCCCTCTGCCTTGGAGCTGCTCCCCCAAGCCTCCTGCTTGCTCTGTGGGAGGGCTGGGGGGAAGAGGGGGCTAATGTCAGGGTGTCCCCCTCCCCCCTGCTCCTGCACCCCGCTTACCCCATCTTCCATAGAGCAGGGGGGACACATGACAGGGCTCAGGATGGAGGGAGCTTCCTGGAAGCAGCTGCTGTCTCAGCTTGCTGATTAACTTAAAAAGGCAATGTACTTAGAGTGGGGTCAGCGTACTTAAAGGAGCAATGTGCATCTCTCTCTCTCTCTCTCTCTCTCTCACACACACACACACACAGGGTGTGTGTCTCTCTTTGCCATGCTGACTCCCCTCCCTCCATTCATGCTGCCTTGTACAGTGTGAGGCTACATTAACAACGAGTTAACCCTTGAGGGCTCAACCGAGTGCTAGTTCATAATTTAGCAGTAAGGCATCCCCTGGGAAATATCCCACCCTCTGACTTCACCACCTCAACCAAGCTTCACAATCATCATCGCTGTGTACCGGTATTAAATTGTTCATTTAAAACTTATGCTGTGTGTGTGTGTGTGTAGTCTTTTCTCTGGTCAAAAAAATTTCCCTGGAACCTAACCCCCCCGCGTTTACATTAATTCTTATGGGGAAATTGAATTAGCTTAACATCATTTCACTTAAAGTCGCATTTTTCAGGAACATAACTACAAGGTTAAGCGAGTAGTTACTGTATAATACTTTCTCTCCTTTCTTTTATGCTTTGATGAGCAATGTTGACATTTAAAGTAACATAGCTGACATCTGAGTTCAGTGGCGCTGAAACACTTAACAGTGGGGGTGCTGAAAGCCAGCCCCCTTACCCGTGTCCGCATCCCTCACTCCCTGAGCTGGGGCCGGGAGCAGGGTCATGTCTCCGGGAGGGGGGCCCGGACAGGGATAAGGGGGCCGAGCTGGGGCCACAGCTGAGGGCAGGCACGGAGCCAGGAGCAGAGCCCTGGATGCGGGCTGGCAGCTGGGACTGTGGGTGCTGGGCAGCAGCCAGAACCCCAGGCACGGGGCCAGCAGTGGATCCCTGGTGCGGGGCAGCACCTGGGATCCTGATCGCAGGGAGCAGAGCCCTGTGCGTAACCTGGGGGTGCTGCAGCATCGCCCGCACCCCTAGTTCCCATGCTATGTTTGAGTTAGCCCCGGTTGAGACGAATGAGCAGTTCACACCTCAGAGCTTTTGTTTCAGATTCTCTGGAAACTTAGGAAGACATTGCTACATATGTTGCACTGGATTGATATTTCTGAGATTTTCCTCACAACCCAAAGAGCTATAGATCAACTTTTTTTAATGAAAACTGAGTCTCAGTAGAACAATTTGAATGGCTTATCTATCCACACATATCTTTCCCACAGGGGTTTTCCCAGGCTGTCATAAAGCAGGCAATGTCATAAAGTAAAGTGAAGCATTACATTTGTCCCAAATGTCACAAAGAGGAAAAAATAGATTAACTTAAATATTTAATTGTGTAGATTGTACATGATAAAAACAATAGTTTCCATAGACACTAACAAACACACAAAATGTGTTGCCTGGTATTTTAAAATATTCACATACAGTTCTTATAGTACAAGATGGTAAATTACAAGACCTGCATGGGTGGGCACTGTTATCAAACATGCATGAGCTCCCTCTATCAGAGGACTTCAACCAACATTTGAGAATAATATGGATCTTTGTTATCTCCCCTAATACTTCAAGAGGACCTTATTTCCAAGATATCAAATCTCTTAAAAGGCAAAGTTTCTTTTATTTAAATATATATATTACAAAATCCTATACTCCTTTAGCATCCCTCCCCTCCCCACACAACCTAAGGTACCTGGCATTTTGATTTAATGTTTTGTTTTAATGTAATCATAGAAAAGTTTTAATGTAATCATAGAAAAGTAAGACTTGAATGGATCTCAGTGGGTCATCAAGTCCAGTCCCCTGCAATCAAGGCAGGACTGAGTAATAACTAGACTATTCCTGACAGGTGTATGTCTAACCTGTTCTTTAAAACCTCTAGTGACAGAGATTCCACAACCTCCCTAGGAAATTTGTTCCAGTGCATAACTACCCCAGAGAATTAGGAAGTGTTACCTAACATAAAATCTAAACCTTCCTGTGATGGAATCCCCGAGGTGCAGCCAGGGACTGTGGGACTGCTGTGCCCCCTTAACTCTCCAGGCTGGGCTGTCTCTTACAATGCTTTGCTGGTGACAAGCAGCAACCCCCTCCAAACCCTGTTATCACTCAGTACAACCGCATGTGGAGCCCCACACCCAGCTAGATTGCATGAATGCTCCCAGAGCCACGTATGAATCACACAGAGAAAGGCACCAGCCAAATCCCCCCAGCTCCCAGCCATATACCTCAGGAATATATCGTCTTGCACTGCTCAAGACAAGCAGTGCAAATTAATTGGTTCACCACTTCATCAATGGAAAGTGGATATACACCAGCCATTGTAAACCTGATTTACCAAACACTTCAGGCAAACTCACTGGTAAAGATAAACAGTTTTTTATCAGCACCCCCCACAATGAAGCCGGGAGCCCCACTGGGAGTCCCCCCTGCCTACACACAGCTCCTAGCTATCCCCTCCCTGCACCCTGAGCTACTTCCCTGCCTGCACACAATCCCTAGCTATCCGCTCCCTGCTCCCTGAGCTACCCCCCGTCTGCACACAGACCCTAGCTACCCCCTGCCTGCATCCTTAGCTACTCCCTACTCACATACAGCCCCTACACCCCCTGCCTTCACCCTGAGCTACTCCCCTGCCTGCACCCTGAGCTACCCCCCTGCCCAGACACAGCCCCTAGCTATCCCCTCCCTCCACCCTGAGCTACATCCCTCACTTCACACAGCCCCTAGATACCCCCTCCACCCCCTCAGCAGTTTTCAAACTTTTTGAACTAAGTCCCCCCTTTGATTATATTTTTTGGTTGCTGTGACGGGTTTGGTCACAGAGATCCCCTAGGGACTGTCACCTGATGTGCTGAAGTTACCTCTGGATCCTTTTTCACTGCCAGCTTGGGACTCCAGAACCCTGCCTTGTTGAGCCAGACACACTAGCCTGCTGCAACACAGACTCAGGGTCTGGGCCAATTCCCCCAAAGCTGAAGACTTTAACCAAAAACAGCTCAGCAAGTTACCTCTCCAGCACCCAGACAGCCAGTTCCCAATGGGATCCAAACCCCAAATAGATCCGTTTTACTCTATATAAAGCTTATAGAGGGTAAATTCATAAATTGTTCACCCTCTATATCACAGATAGAGAGATATGCACAGCTGTTTGCTCCCCCAGGTATTAATCACTTACTCGGAGTTTATTAATAAACAAAAGTGATTTTTAAGTATAAAAAGTAGGATTTAAGTGCTTTTAAGTAATAACAGACAGAACAAAGTAAGTCACCAAGCAAAATAAAGCAAGAACATGCATGTCTAAGCCTAATACATTAAGAAACTGATTACAGGTAAATCTCACCCTCAGAGATGTTCCAATAAGCTTCTTTCCCAGACTAGACTCCTTCCTAGTCTGGGCCCAATCCTTTCTCCTGGTACAGTCTTTGTTAGATCCAGCAGACATCTCAGGTCGTAAGCAGGGGTTTTCTCAGGACTGGCAGCCCCTTTTGTCCTGCTCCAACCCCTTTTATAGCTTTGGTACAAGGCAGGAATCTTCTATCTGTGCTTGTCCCCATCCCTGTCTCATCAATGGAAAAGTACAAGGATTAAGATGGATTCCAGTATCATGTGACATGGTTACATGTCCTGTGAGACCCCAGCTTCCATTCTTCCTGGGCTGGCCCACATGTACACAGGAAGGTTTGCTAGTAAACAGAGCCATTTACAGTTCATTGATTCTGAAGCACTGTTAATGGCTTCCACTTAATATGTTTACTTCAGTAATACACGTTTATATCTTATTCTCCTAACTCCAGACATAGAAATAATACATGCAAACAAATAGGATGAACACACTCAGTAGATTATAAGCTTTGTAATGATACCTTACAAGAGACCTTTTGCATAAAACATATTCCAGTTACATCATATTCACATTCATAAGCATATTTTCATAAAGCATATGGAATGCAACGTCACATTTGCGTCCCACCCAAAGGCCAGACAGGCTGAGTGGCCTCTTGAGTGAGTCAGGGGGAGGAGTTGGTGCTCCCTCTCTGGACCCCGTTGTGCGGTACTGGCTTGAGCACCGCCAGCTCTTGCCTCCCCAAAATAGAAGTAAAACTATGCCTATGCCCAAGGGTCCCCTCCCCGGCCCAGGACCCATCCCTGCGGGACACCATTCGATATGCCCTTCTAGCTTGACTGTGAATCATTGATAATTACCCTCTGGGAACAGTTTTCCAACCAGTTACACACCTACCTTATAGTAGCTGCATCTAGATTGTATTTCCCTTGTTTGTTTTAGAGAAGGTCATGCAAGAGAGTATCAAAAGCCTTACTAAAGTCAAGATATACCACATCTTTCCCCCATCCACAGGCTTGTTTTGAAAGGCCTTCGTAAGAGACTGGTGAGATTTAAGATTGGTCCACTGAACATAATGTAATCCTATAAATTCGGGATATACAGGACTAATTTATGGAAACATCTAGGCACAGAGGGATGATAGCTAGAGAGTACATATCAATTTTGATGTTAACAGGAATACTGTACTAGTTTCATTGTAAACCATTATGAGCTTCAGTGGTTAAACCATGCTCTTTAATGACTAGAACTATGTAAACAAATAGTTGAAAACATAATATGCTCATTTATCACTTCAGTTCTTGTTCCTCTGAATCTGGCATTAAGCTGTCGCTCACAAACTGCAGCAAAAGGACTTTCCAAAGAAGAATGGTAGCAATTATCATAATGACAAACCATGTCACATTTTTGTGGCAGACTACAATTTGAAATCCATTATGTGGTAAGACATAAGGTCAGGAGGAATTGTTGGTCAGGAGGAAAAAGCTAATTGGTCCAACCTGCCTGGCCCCCTTTAGTTTTCATAGTGAAGGTCTAGTCAGCTAAGAGATCCGGATACCATTTAATCTGTTTTCACTGTTGACCATTGTTTGTTTTATGCGCAATTTTGGTATCATAAGCAAATGCTAAGGTCTCACAATCAATGTTTGGCATAATAACTGGGAAGTCTTTCCAGGTAGAGTGTCATTTATAGCTCCTTGCTGTTTCTGGTTACTGAACTTGTTTTTGATCCAACCAGATATTTTCTGTATTATACCTTGGCTCTTTAACCAATACTTTTCTATGTGAAATGTATTCACAATGAGGATGAAGAGTATATTTGGTTTGTAAATTTAGAGGCTCAATTTCTTCAGTTATTACTCTGCAAATCAAATGAATTGTGTAAGGCTGAGCATATTTGTGCTTATTTAAGGTAGGCAATATAATGCTATCAGCCAGCAATTAAAAACTTCAGATGGTCATCCTGATAGCTAATGGAGGTGACCAGTTAAGTGACATAGCTAAGTTATTGCAGCTGGTAATCTCAGAGAATGACTTGCATTCTAGTTGGAAAATGTAATGTAATATGCATTTGCTGAAAAGTAAATATGAGCTGATTGCTGCATTGTTCATTTGATTGAGATAGCTTAGTACAATCTACTTAATGTCTGAGTGTGCTTATGTTTAAAGAGTAAAATTCACTTCACCCACATAAAGCTAAAGTGATTGGGAAATGTTGCAGATGAAGTGTTAGAATGTGTACTGCACTAAAACTCACCGACCTGGTCACTGCAGTCAAAGGGCTGGAATTGCAGACACATCCTCTCCACACAACTTCCTCAAGTGGTTAGAGTCATTGGATTTGCATAATCATGGATCCAGTGGCCCATACATAGTCCGCTCATCAGTGTTGCTTTCTGTCACTGAGACCCACTTGACAGCTGCTTCACTGTTAGATCCTTCTGTTTCCTGTCATAGGCACTTAAGTGGGGTGGTGGGTCAAAGATTTGAGATCCCTGCCAATTATTTTTGTTAGAAGCAGACAGGTTGGTGTTTTCACATTTTCAGGTGGTTACAAGATCAAGAAATACTTTGCAGGCTTCTCTCTCATTCTATTCAGATTTTCCAGGCTGAAAGTCCACTTACAATTAAAGGTTCAGAAATGTTGTTGTTCATGCAACAAGCCTATTTCATCTATTAACCTTATTATTAATAATTATTATTGATAGAAAGGCCTAGCACTATATCAGATAGAATATTGTGTAGTTAGATTGTTCATCATACTTGCTAGGAAACAATTGCAACCTTCGTTGTACAATGTACATGATACAGCTAGCTTCTTTCAAAGGAAGATTCATGTCAGCAAACTGTCTAAGATAGACATTGTCATTGATATGTATATGTTACTAGTAATGTTACTTGCTCTTGAACCAACATTTGACCCTCATACTGTATTTGTACCACTGCTTTCAGAAAAGACAACAGGCTTCAATTTAGCAGCACTTTCATTTTTCAATGTATGTTTTATATTCTTTTTCCAAGAAGGGTACTACTTGTAAGAGCCTTCAAAATAATTTACTCTGGAGACATCATAAAATATGGGAAGCACTTCTAGAGCAAGGTAAATGATACAATGACATTTAAAAGATGGGTAATTGGATGCTATAAAAAGATAGCCATAGTAATTACAAGACAGCTAAAACTCTGTTTCCAAAACAAAAATAATTAAGTCCTCAACTTAGAAACAACGATACTTTAAACAAAAATAATTTCAATAGAAAGCTAGGTAGAATAAAGTAAGGTCAGCATTTTCAAACTTTGGTGCCCAAATCCTTATTTAGGCACCAAAATAGGAGGGCTGTTTTTCTAAGGCACTTGAGGATTCAGCAGTGCCCATTAATTTCAGTTGGAGTTACTGGGTTCTCACCACCTTTTGAAAATCAGGCCTCTTATTTTAATGCCTAAATAAGGACTCACTGGGCTAATTTTAGGCACCCATTTTTGGAAATATTTGTTTGTTGTCTGCACAGCACAGTGAACATTTATGGCACTACATAAATCAATCAATAAATAAATACATAAATAATGATGAGGAACCTGAAATGGTAGTTCAATTTTTCTTCTACAGACCCTTCGATTCAGATTCTCTGATATATAAATACTTCTGTCAGGCCAGAACTACTGTTGTGTAACAAGAAGAGCAGGGCAATTTTTTTCTGACAAAACTTCCTTTTCACTGAAAAATGCACATTTGAGTTGACCCAAAACATATCAGGGATTCATATAAAAGTCGCCAAATTGTTTTGGTTAGAAAACAAAACAAAACAAAACAAAATAGAAAAATTGGAATATTTCATTTTGACATTTCTGAAACTAAATGTTTTGATTTTCTGATTTGAAAGGACTTTTCATTTTGAATTTTCTTCAATATTCAAGGTTAAAAGTGAAAACTAAAAATGATTCTTACTTTTTTAGTTTGGATAGGAAACTGAAAAATCAGTTATTTGCATAGCTCTAGTAACAAGTTCTGTGCAGAATCTGATTCATGAACAGTTCTTTTGAAACTTACAAGCTTCACTAGTTTTGCTAGCAGAGCTTTAAAGTTCCTTCAACTAGAATTAGTTAGCTTACAAAATTTCCAAATTTTGCCATGTGGGTCTGTGGAGCTTCCAAGCTCCCTGAGCCAGGACCATCAATTCATTTTATATTGGTCACCAACAGATGGTAACAACATTTGATTGCTGTTAACATGGGTAAGATTTGAACTGGTATCCTAGTCTCCAATCCTGTTACAAATCCCTTCAGCTAGCCAGTGCCTTAACTACATTCTGTTTGCATATGAGCTACTGGCACAACTAATAAGTCAGAAAAAATAAATCAGTGGACCGCATCTTCCTCTTGTCCCACAAATGCAACTGTCATTTATATTAATGGAGTTTACTGTGGCAGGAGGTAAAAATACATTAGAAACCTCTAACAGTTTCTAATGCAAGAAGAATTTTTGACTGTAACAGTCCTATTTGTCTTTAAAGGTGCATTTGATTTTTTCTGATTTAATCCTTGAGTCTGATAGATGCCTTTATATAGTATCCTTCCTAAAATATTTTTCTTCTCATATCCTCATCATGCACTTGCTCCAAAGCACAATTTCTACATCTACATCTGTAGAAATTGTTCAATAAATTTATCCTTAACAAATTATTTGTTGACAAGGTTGTAGGAGGACTAAAATGCACTCTTATTTATAGATATTTGACTTTTAATTTCAACCTGACTGCTTGGCAAGCTCTCAGAGAAAGGTGTGTTTTATCCTTGTTACCTTAAATAGAAATATAATGGACTAGAATTTTTCATGTTGACTGCAATGTGGCATTTAAAGCAGTCTCTGATTTTAGAAATACACTATTTTCTTAACATATGAATTCCATATAGGTGCAAAATAATATGGTATTACTTTGTTATATACATTGTTGTTGTAGCTGTGATGGTTCCAGGATATTAGAGAGACAAGGTGGGTGAAGTAATATCTTTTATTGGACCCACTTCTGTTGGTGAGAGAGACAAGCTTTCAGACTTACAGAGAGCTCTTCTTCAGGTCTAGGAGAGGTGCTCAGAGTGTCACAGCTAAATACATGGTGGAACAGGTTGCTTAGCATAAGTAGCTAACACATATTTCAAGCAAAAACAATGAGGAGTCCTTGTGGCACCTTAGAGACTAACAAATGTATTTGGGCATAAGCTTTCGTGGGCTAAAACCCACTTCATCAGATGCATCTGAAAGCTTATGCCCAAATACATTTGTTAGTCTCTAGATGCAGGTGATGGGGTGGGTTTTAGCCCATGAAAGCTTATGCCCAAATAAATTCGTTACTTTTGCTGATACAGACTAACATGGCTACCACTCTGAAACATATTTCAATGGATCATTGAAGGTGAAGTGGCCTTTAACACCCCTACAGTCATCGGGAGAAAAGGAGAAAGGAAAAATATAAACTGAGGACAAGGGGGTTTGTGGGTTACAGATTGTAATAATCCCCTCTTCTGGCCTACAAACAACCCCTCCCCACAAACCTCTCCAAGCTTATCATCAGAAGCAAGCTTCTCACAGAGTAGGACACACTAATTCAAAGTTCCACCAGACCCTGCCAGAACAACAGATGTAAAACCTGTAGACATATCTCCACTGCTATGATGATGAAGACCTCTCGCAACACACATTTCAAGATCCATGGGTCCTACACATGCCTCTCACAACATATGATGGCCCTCATCCAGTTCACTAAACGCCCCAATAACAACTATGTGGGTAAAATGAGACAATCACTATGCTCTCAGATGAACTCACACAGAAAAATGATAAAAGACAAAAATATCATATCACCTGTAGGTGAACACTTTTCACAAAGCAACCACTCCCTATCCAACCACTCAGTTCTTGTCCTCAAAGGAATCTGCACAACATCTTCAAAAGATGAGCCTGCGAACTTAAATTCATAACTTTGCTAGACACTAAAAGTCACGGACTGAATAGAGACACCGGAGTTATGGCTTATTATTTATGGCTTTCTTTTTTCTTCTCCTTTCTCCCCTGTGTCAGAGGGGTTAACTGGCCACTTCACCTTGAACAGTCCCTGGAAATGTGTTAATTTCTTATGCTAAACAATCTGTTCCACCTTGTATTTAGTGGTGACACTCTGAGTACATTTCACAGATCTGAAGAAGAGATCGGTGTAAGCTTGAAAGCTTGTATCTCTCACCCACAGAAGTTGGCCCAAGAAAAGATATTACCTCACCCAAATTACTTGGCTTTCATTTTGTACAGAAAATCACCTAGAACAGCCATCCACACTAGGGAGAAAGATTCTACTCAACTTGAGTAAGTGTATCTGAATATGACTATTAAATTGGAAAGTCTTACGAAGTAGCTATAACTTTTGTTTTAACCATTTGTGATGGCATGAATGAAACTAACTTGTAACATACATGGTAGGCCATATAGTATCTACTAATTGCAGTATCTGTTCTGCATGGAGGGAGGATTTAACTACCACTATTCCTGCCACTCATGTTTGGACTGGAAAATTTTATAACAAAACTTAGTTAACAGGGAAGCCTCTCTATCATGACTGTTAAGAACATCTTCTTAACTGCAATGTGGAGCTCACCCACACCCACATGAGCTCTAGAAGGAAGCCTGCCTCAGGAAGGCAGAATTTCTCTTCAAGGTCTCTGGTCCACAGGTGCAGCTTGTCCATTATTACAGTGCAGTATACTACCCCTCAAACCCTAGTCCTGCTTTGGTGATAATTCTAGGGAAGTGTAGGGCCATGGCTCCCTTTGGGATGCTGTATAATCCCATGGAGGTACATATATTTTGTCACCCTCTGATAATGCATTGGTGGTACTGGGGAGGAGATCTCTGTGTTTGTTTCAGTGAGATAATTGCAATTTCCCCCTTGCAAATTGACTCAGCATCTTGTGGAGTGCAGCCCATGTCCCTGGTCAATCCCCTGCTCAGGCCTGGCAGAGGGAATATGTCAGGATGTCCTCAAAAAGGAAGTGTTTAATTAAATTCAGATTCTTCTCCTTCCAGTTCTTACTTTGAAATGCTTCTTACAGCACGTTTCCCACATCCTTCCCATCGATAACCCTAATGCCTATTCCCTCCCTGCCTGCGCCCCACACTTATCTTGTCTTGGGTTTACTTACCTTGTCTACATTGGGATCTACCATGTACAGTGCTGATTGTATCCTGGAATATGTCAAGGGACTTGAACTCCCATGGGCCAAATCTTGAAGTCCATATTCAATTTTTATTCAGTCCTCACTCAGGCAAATTCACACTGATTTCTCTGACTTTGGAGAGTGTGTGTGTGTGTGGGGGGGGGGGCATTTTGCCTGAATAAGGACCATATGATTTAGCCCACTGATTCCAGTAGTAGTTATGGTGCTCGGCACTTCGTAGGAGCACTTAACATCTTGTAGGCCCTTAGATAGTTAGGCCATCGGGGCTGGGAGGATGATATAGTCAGTGCCCTCGGCATCTCACAAGATGTGATCAGCACTTTACAGGTTAGGTCCTAAGAGAGACAAAATAAGTAAATTCAAGACAGAACAGGTAAAAGTATGGGGTGGGGTGTGGTGGGGATGGGGATGGGGAGGAGAAGGGGAGGGAATGGTCACTAGTATTATTGATGGGAAGAAGGAGCGATTTATAAAGCACACTGCAAATTTGCTTTCCTGTATCAATGATTAATAATTTAGCTCTGTTACAGTCTTCACAGATACTCACTAAACCTTCTCAGAAGAGATTTTTCAATCACTTTTAACAGTTTATATTTAAATTCATCTCTCTAAACAAACAAAGGCTGTCATCATCAATGAGGGCTTTATCATGCCATGTTCAAGTTTCTGACTTCAGTCATGCTTTGCTTATAGCTATGTTTGAAAATAGGTGGGTATAATTTTTTAAACAATGGGAAAAGATATTTTGGAAATTTTGCTCAAACTTTCCCCAAACTTCAACTTTGGTTGGAGACCAAATATGAAAATGTCTGCCCCAAGATTATGAGCATGTGAAAAGACAGGGTTAAAAAGAAGACTCCCGTGCAGCTTCTGCCATAGCTGACATGACTAGTGCCTGCTATAATGCTTGTGTAGATGTGTATGTGTGCATTTATACTGAACATTTACTCTCATTGATGAATTTATAACTTGAGCAAATAGTCACATTGAATTCAATGGGATTACTCATGCAAGTAATTGCTCACCAATGGAAGTAAGAGTTCACAATGATCAAAATGTGCTGTTAAAGTGTAGTACTGAAGGAAACTGCTTTATTGTATAAGACAGGTAACCCTTTGGTTTTGTTGAAACCAGTATTGTTAACACCTGATTTTTTATAATAGTTAAAAAGCACTTTACTTTTTTAATAAAGTAACAAAATGCAGGGTTTTTATTGAGTTTTATGTGTTTCAATTTTTAGACCTTTTATGATACACTAGAATTCCATAGCTCAATAAAACTACCACTTGGCCTAATTTAATATGCCACACATTGCCATTTTAGTGGAGAAAGTAAACATTAAAATACCAACATTACATGGGAAAAACAGTATTATACAGAAAGATAATATACATAAAATCTTAACACAAAATTGAGATGAACATGAGGAAAGTAAAAAGCATGCAGGTATGTTGTTTGATTTGAGTGAAACATTCAAATATATCATATTCAATGTTAGAGTCATACTATTGAAAAGCTTTGCAGTTATATACAATAATAGACACAGTAAATGGATACTAAACAAAATATGTATCTGTTTAATACTATATGGGTAAGCAGATAGCCTTGAGTTGCTGCCAGGCTATACAGAAATGAACACAGTTTTTCAGAAAGATGAATTTTGCAAACAAGTAGGACTTGAGAGACCCAAGCCATGAAAAACCATTACTGTTTCTGACCACTGGTGGTTTATTACCATCAGAGCCACACTTTAAGGTTAAAAATCTCAAAGAGTTCTATGGACATGTTTTCTAAACTCTCTTTCCTGATTCACAAGACCATAAAGAATGGTATAGTATATTGTGCAGCTAAGAGCTGCAAACTGCTTGTTACAGACTTGCATGTAGCTTCTGAGTACCATGGTAAGAGTATCACTGCTCTTGACAATCTAATTCCACTGCTTTGAGTGCAGTTGAGCTGATGAGTCCCATACAAAACAATGCCATAAACTGAAAAAAGAACAAGGAACTTAATTATTTTTCAGTGGCACGGTGTTGAAAGAATAGCAAAGAAATGGTAAGGTTTGTCAGACAGCATAAAAGTCTTTGTGGGGAAAGTGAACTAGCTTTTTTCTGTTGTTTTTGAATGGATTGGAGAGCTTGTCTATGTAATGCCAACAGACCCCGATTATTGGTAGGTGGGATTGAACCTGGGACCTCTGGAGCTAAATGCATGAGCCTCTACTGCATAAGCAAAAAGCCACACAGCTCTTAGTTAAGGCTGTAGCAAACTCATCAATTTCTGGCTGAGTTAGGTGCCACTATAGGGGACAGAGAACCACACCAAGCAGGCATAGGTTACATCTATACTTACAGTGCTGCTGTAGCATTTAGTGAAGCCACTACGTATGCTGATGGGAGAGCTCCTCCTGTCAGCGTAGGTATTCCACCTCCCCAAGAGGTGGTAGCTGTGTTGACGAGAGAAGCCCTCCAATTAACATAGTGCTGTCTATACTGGGAGTTAGGTTGGATAACTAAGGTCTGATCTACATTAAGGGGGGGATTGATCTAAGTTACACAACTTCAGCTATGTGAATAATGTAGCTGAAGTCGATGTACTTAAATCTACTCACCGCGGTGTCTTCACTGCGGTGAGTCGACAGCTGACACTCCCTCGTCGACTCCACCTGTGCCTCTCGCTCTGGTGGAGTACTGGAGTCAACGGGAGAGTGCTCGGCAGTCGATTTATCGCATCTAGACTAGATGCGATAAATCGACCCCCTGCTGGAACGATTGCTGCCTGTCGATCCTGCGAGTAATGTAGACAAGCCCTAAGTTGCTCAGGGATGTGGTAGTTATACCAACATAAGTTAGTAGTGTAGACCAAGCCTATATCTGATAGCAAGCAAGCTGGTTTGGAACAATTGTTTAGATATTTTGTAGGCTTTAATAGTTTATGGCAAAGATTGGACAATAAGCTAAGATCAATCCCTGAGTAATGAATTTTACATTATTATATTTGCCTTTCTTGAAATATAAACACTAAATGGCCTATTCTCAGCTTAAGGGCCATTTTTGCATAATTAACTTAGGAAACTCAAGGAACGTGACTTCTTGTGTAGCTTATACAAAGGCAGTTCTGTATTTGTTAACATGGATTAATTAGCCTGTTATCAGACGTTCAGTTAGTATGCATGGCTATGAAAGTGACGGGCAATGAGACAAAAGGGAGGATCTGATGGAAAATCATGTACTTACTTCATGAATAATTAAAGAAAGACAAATTTGTAAATTTAAAGTAGCCTTTAAGTAATTTAAAATGTATGCCTTGATTTATGCAGTTCTTCTAGCATTGACTTTGACATCATTGCAAAGGTAGTGTGGGATGAATTGCTCACCAGTTTATTGGGTGGACAGTATTTAGGGTAGGGCCTGTACTACACAGATCCAGTCTAGATAAGAATATCAGTGTCTGGAGATGTTCAGGTTTGGGGACTTGGTTAGGGACCATTGTATGCATTATGTACAAATATGACTCCACTGTCATTTAATAGGTGAATCTTCTTTTTCCTCATTTTAAAAAAATCTTCAAGTAGCACATCTGTTACAACCAAGGAAAGGAAAATTACCCCCTCCCCCTCATTTATATCTTTTGTACTGTTCTAATAGTATCCTTTAACACTGAAGTGTACAGAATTGTATTCCTTATTTATGCTGTTTTTATAGGAACCTCATTCAAGGCCTGATCCAAAGGCCTGTGAAGTCAGTGGAAAGACTCCTGTTGACTTCAAAGAGCTTTGGATCCAGCCCCCAATACTACCGTACTGAGGGTAAATCCCATCCTTTGGGGAATTAATGTGGCATACACTATATGACAATCTGAACTGTATCACTCACTACATTGCTCAAGGTGTTAACACTAGTGCCATAGACAGATGCTTTTGGACCACTAGAAGTGGCAGTACCCATATAATCAGTCTTTAGAGATGTAGCTATCCCTGTCTACTATTATGAAATGCTTTACAGCAGTTACTGAGCACTTCAGTTAATGGAAGCTGAATTCTTGCTGTTTGACAAACTTCTCTCCCACACACCCTATGCCCATGGCTATCAGCAACCACCTTTATGACTGCCTAAACCTTCAGTATGCTGTCTACAGTGCACAAGAATAATGCAGAACTCTGACTTGACTTGAACTTTTAAACAGCACCTTAGGTGCTAGGGCTATGATTCACACAGACTCCTGTTTGTCCCTGCTAAAGAGGGCTGACAGGTTTCCTTGCAACAGATGCCAGTTGGCAACTTGCCATCAAGAGAGAGGCCAAGAGAATGTGTTGACTCTCAGAGCTGTCAGACAGGATTGTTGAGTTAAAGTGTATTTTACACTTTTTTCAAGGCCGTGGCACAAAACAGGAAATAATATTATAAAATGGATTATAACAGGAACCACATAATTGCAAAGCTAATTAGTAGATTGGTAATACTAGCAGAAAAGTTGTGTCAGAAGTGAACCTGAAATATCCTTTAAAAGGAAAATGTAACTCAGTTTCTTTGAGATCTCAGGCAAAGCTGTCTATATGGAGAGGTCATGGTTCTTTGAAGCTGGAATAGAGGTCTAGCTATACAATACTTCTTATTTACATCTCCATACTATGTCCTCAATTTAAATTCCAGTGAATGTTCAGAGAACTTTTTCTGTAGTATTTGCCTAGCTGTACAATATGAAAGGAAAAAACAAAATTACAATAAAATTCTGAACAACAAAATGTGAAAAATTGCGTCTTGTCACACTGCTCTATAGGAAAGTGTTCAGTTTATATAAGACTTACGAAGTTCCTGTTCCATATTCAAAAAAAGAGGACTACTTCTGACTGCATTGTAAATCAGAGATCAAATGTACAGTTATCACATTGGACGCTGTTTTAAGGATACACTTTTGTATATTGAAAACTCTTGGGTAAATAGCTATGTTAGTTCATAGAAAATGTGCAAGTGATGGTGAAGTTAAATGTGTGCCCTTTAAACCTATTATCTGATCATAGAATCCTAAGATTTGTTTCATACAGAACCTAGCTTTTATAAGTGCATATTTGGTATTGTGAACAACATGGAAATATTTCTGCCATTGGAAGCTCTCTACCAGAACTGTATATATTGCCAATTGCTGCACATAATGATTGACAATGCTGAATAGATTGTTTATCCATTAGAGGCATGTTGTTGCCCTTCCATTAGTTATCTCATCTGTCACAAGCCGATAAAACTTATACTCATAAAAGTTGTATCTGAATATATTTGTTACATTTTGCTTCACTGTGCAGGATGACACATCATATCTTGCATGCCATTTTCATTGCACAGATGGATATATGGTGTTGTATCTTTAGTCAATCATGAAATAACTGGCGTACATGATTTCTTCTCCACCTGGGTCCTGATTTAGGAAGAATCAGGAAATCAGGTAAGCATGAGCTTAACTTTAAGCACATGCTTAAATGCTTTATTGAATAGGGATGCCTTCCTGAATCAGGTCCGTGGTCCTTAGAATTATACTATGCAATTATACTGTATTCTGCATGGACTGTATTGTATAAAAAAGCAATAATATTTAGTTTGCTGTAAAATATTTTGCTGGCAGATTTTAAGATTCCTCCAAACTGTGATATAGCTTTGTTTCATTTTTGCAGTTCAGTTGTCTATAGAGAGCATTTTGATTGTTGTAGAGCACACTTTTTGCCATGCAGTTTGACACTGGTGCAAATGAACTAAATGGTTTTATTTCTGTTTTACAGCGGGAACAACATATATCTTTAGCAAAGGTGGTGGACAAATCACATACACGTGGCCTCCTAATGATCGGCCAAGCACTCGTGCTGACAGACTGGCAATAGGGTTTAGCACTGTTCAAAAAGAAGCAGTTTTGGTACGAGTAGACAGTTCTACTGGGCTCGGAGACTATTTAGAGCTGCATATTGTAAGTATTATCAACAAATTGAAACTTATTTCTATATATGTCTTGAATGATCATACCTTTTTATAGTCTAAGTATTGCAGTTTATTAACTATTCTTTATCTAAAATGGTATAATTATAAGATCAATAATAAATTAAATGATTATGGCTTATAATATACAGTTCTGTACAGGACTTCAGACATACTCAAAATGCCTTTATATAGCACTCCTTTATATGGCTTTTTCAATTAAAAATTGCACTGTAATACCCAAACAAATATAGCTATTTGCTCCAGTCTAATTACATTAAACAGGACTTAGCAATGTCAGAGGAAGGTGCCTTAGTCTAGGAGGATTTCAGGTGAAATCTGTTGGGGGAATTACAATGATCACGACTGAGCATACTCATTGTTAATACTAAAAGGAGTCCACTGATTCTACCATTACTGTGCAGAGATAAATTTTCAGTAGAAAACACAGTTGTCACACTGGGAAGTCTAGAAAAGTAATTTCAGTTGCCTTAAAGGAAATAGCTAGCAATCAAAATTGAAAGCATCTGGATTTTTATGGCAACATAAATAAATGATCAGTTGAAATAAACGTAACTAGGGCAATATAAAATCTTGTTGCTCAGATTAATCTCAACTTTATTAATATATTAGCTTGATTTTTATTTAAGAACCTTGATACTTCCAGAAACAAGAGTAGTTTTTTCTTGAAAGAAATTACTTATTGATCTATAACCAATTACACTTTTACCCTCAGAAAACTTTCTGCAATGATCCTTCCCAAATCATACAGGAGTATACTGCTGAATTACAGGGACTACAGTGTTCAATTACCTGCTACATACACACCTTGCCCTCTTGTTTCGGTAAAGGTGCTTTTGCATTCTAGAGTGAGTTTTCCTTCACTTACTGCTTTGATCAAATAAAGAAAGAATGAAACCCTTAAATGAATTTAAAGCTTTTCCATGCCTTTCCTTAATGGCCAGCCATTTTATCCAATTATTTGACTGTATAGTGCAATCTTAGTTTCAAAAGGCAGCTTCTCTCTGATGCCAAAAGATCCAAGACTTAAATTTTTTCAAGGCAAGTATCTCTCAGGCTGCAGAGATCAAGTCTTCCTTGATGAAAAGTATGTCTTCCAATCCCAGGACTAACATTGTTACACAAGTAGCTTGTACTCCTAGCTTGTAGTGTAGATGTAACTAAAAAGTGTTCCTAAGATGTGGAGATCTGGGTTGGAAGAATGGACAGGCTAGGATGGGTTTGGGATGGGAAAAATAAATTGTCCCTTATTAGCCTGGTCAAACGTAGGGCAGAAATATAATACTGCCAGCATCCTCTCCTCCATGTTGAAGAATCTTATTTCAAAGAGTCTCATGGGAGATGCTACCAACTTTAGAAGTTCTAGTCAATACAGCTCCATTAAATGGCACGGGCCTCCTGCTGATCTCGTGGCATCAGTGATGTTTGGAAGTCTCGACACAGTCTCTTTTGCAGGTATCACAACCGGGATATGGATGGTCTTACCTAGTGGTTGGAGCAGGAATCGGCAGTCAGTCTAGGTCAGATACCAGAAGGTCAGAGTCCAAGACAGGCCAGAGGGCAAACCAGGAGTCAGATGTCTCGAGGAAGACAGGGTCAGGTTACCAGGAAATCTGTAGGAGCAGGTATTACAGGGGAAGCAGCCCTAACAGGGAGAACCCAGTTGCATTAACAACTTCTGGTTCTTGTGTTGGGTTTATATAGAAGTTGTGAACCAAGCAGGACCCCCAGCATTTTGCCAATCAGAATCTAGGACTGGAATCCTCTGTCAGGATTCTATTTCTATTCTAGCAGCTTTTAGCAAAGCATTGGGTAGCAGATTGGCACTTGCTAGTGCTTGGGTGCCCTGGGGGCCTGTGTTCAAGGTCCATAGTCTCTGATAGCAATAGAGCAAAACTTGAAACAAATGAAGAGAGTTTTCTATGGGGGAAAAACCCTTGCTGAGAATTTATTCTCTAGCGGGGACATACATGCTCATGGAAATTACCTAAGACAATCAGCATTTTTTAAGGGCCATCACTGTAATTTAATTGTATTAGAGGAATCTTAGAATGCTACTAGAATGTATTTTCCCAGTACCCATTAGGAATCAGAATAGTATTTAAAAGAAAGTTGGAGGGTAACATTTTCAGAAGCACCTAAGAAACTTAGAAGCCTACGTCAAATTGAAAGTCAACAAGACTTAGGTGCCTATGTCACTTAAGCAGTTTTGAAAATTGTAGCTAAATTTTGTTTTTGCTCAGTAAGATATTAGGAAATCTTCATGAAGTGGTGTGTATAAACTCTGAGTTCTGCATATAAACTGCATTTGTAAAATAATATTTTGGAGTAAAGTTTCTTTTTTTCAGCCTGCTGGCAGCTGCAATCTTTCTGAAAGATTAAACCACCTGTAACAATGGTAGCATTAGGGCTTTATGTCATCCAAAAATTCCATCTCTCACTGATGTTGTATGAAGAAGAATAATTTTACTGTTTTACTATTAAAATAAAATATATTGGGCGTGACTGAGTGGCGGGGAAGGAAAGAGTTCCACATGATCTTGATCATGCACCAGCTGATTCATTTTTGTATACACTTTTATTGCAAGTATGTGTGCAAATCTAGTATGTTCAGAAGTGGATCTAAAATCTATTGAACATATGCGTAATGGATTTACATTGGCATTTGCAATAAATGCCTGTGCAAAAATAAATGCACATGTATGCGGAGCCTCCTTTTTAAAATCAGGCATTTTTTTAACAAAAGTCCTCTTCTTATGATTTATGCCTCAGTATTAAAATGCATTGGAAGCTGGTTCTTGTGTCTGATATTGAGCTCCAGTATTGCAAAGCATACCTGAACCCTCTTGAATGGCTTAGCATTACACACATTTGTAGGATGGGTTAGGAGGGCAATTTTCATCATGATAGTGGTCAAGGAAATTCAGAACTGCTGCTTTTAGTCAAAAACCTTAATATCAAATATGTGAAATAGGTTATACAAGCATGCTGGGGAATGGTACTTGACATATGACATTTCAGAATAGGAATATAAGTGCAGCTTTCTTTTAAAGTCTTTCATTCTGGAAGCAGGAGAGAACACCACAAGTCTGATTAGGGAAACTTAATATGTGTTTTCCCTACATATTATTCTGTTTACCTTATGAAGAAATAAACCTAATAATGAAACCAAACTCATAACCAATTCTGATTTAGAAAATTGCTACTTGATCATCTGAATCATAGCCTTGGCATTAGACTAGAAACAATTTATTTCAAGTAATCATTGTATCTCCCAAATAACCATTGTTAATACGGGAGACATTTCAAATACTATGTAATCTCTATCTCCACCAGATGTTTAGCAGTCCCAATGCCAGTATTTTAAATTCCAAGGTGAATTATTATAAAATTCCACCCCCACTGCAGCACGAGCTTTATACAGAGGTGGGAATTTTTGCACCTTATGTTTTAAATAAAGGTATATTAGCATGACATAAATATCCTAAAAATAAAGCAATTGCTTTTTATGGTTGTGACAGCTTCTCATTTGACTGGTACTGTGAAGGTGAAGAGGAATTCCTGCCCTATAGCTCTGGTTTTGGGCCCTAGAAAAGGAAGCATATGTCACATCCAAGCCTCAATCTACATTCATTTCACCAGTGCCACTTCTTCCACCTGTTCCCAGGATAAAGAGCAGATAGTTCTAGTATAGTTCATTGATTTCTTCCCTCTTGGGATTGTCCATGTCTGACTCTCATGTCTGACTCTCCATCCAAATAAACATAGGTGTTCAAATAATCAAATGTCCCCCCAACCTCCCTGGGGTGGCTTCTACATAGTCATCCAGCTCCCTTCCAAGGCCTTTGATGAGGACACTACCAGCAGCTCCCGCTTCTCCCCAGAGGCTCTCACCGGAGAGACCAACACTTCCTGCTCTTTCCCAGATAGAGGCTAGTCTACACTTAAAAAATTCACTCGCCAGAGCGCACTAGCTCTTTTGACCTAACCCTCATGTAGATGTGGCTTGATCAATGGAAGAATGTTTCCATTGATCTTCTAGCTACTGCCTGCCATTGAGGGAGTTGGATTACTTACAGCGATGGAAAAATCCCTTCTATCACTGTACCTCAGCATAGTTACAGAGCCCCATACCTGTGCAACTGTAGCACCCAAAATGTAGAGAAGCCCTTGGTCTCTCTCTCTCTCTCTCTCTCTCTCTCACACACACACACACACACACACACACTGTTAAGAGGGAAGGGAGCTGTTTATATACCCTCATTTTACCAGCATCCCTTGGCATTGCAGCCTTCAATTGTCCCCTGGACTACGATTCTGAGCAGGCTGAAATCAGGAGCTAGACCACAAGGTTGCCTTAAAGGGCCAGTACATCCTGAGATAAGGGTCTTTATGACTATGATGGTGACATAGAAATATGCCATTCTTCAAAGAGACTTTTATTGTCCGGAGCAGTGAAGAAAAAGGGCTTAGATTTCCAATAACAGACTTTGTTTTCCTTTTTAAATTGATCCAAATATAACTTATGTGACCTTTTGACCTTTTTTCTCAAGGAGGTAAAGGCTGTTAAGTTGTATACTAAAATCGAACTCTTTCTTTGCAAGATGAATTCCAAGAAGGGCAGAGTTAGACGTTTTTATATCCCACTTCGTTATTCATGCCTTTTGTATAATAGTCTGAATAGACTGAGAGATAAACAAGCAGATACTGTGCTTCTAATTCAAAAATGAGCATGGGGAGCTTATACTGAGAGTTAAAGAGACTATAGTATTTTAGGTACTATGTCTTTGCCTTTACGGCGGAAGAAGACAGAGTTTTAACCATTCTGGTCAGTTTTACAGGAATACTGAGCTAGGTGATCCATAAGTAAGAAAAGCTGGTTACGAATGTTGTAGATACACTATAAGTAGGTAAAGCACCATGTCCTGATAACAAATATTTACAGCATTTGTCATTGGTCTGACTCTGCTGCCATTGAAGACAATGGCAAAACTCACTCTGACTTCAGTGGGAGCAGTTAGGCCAGCACTGAACACTTCTGAGAATCACATCCTAAGATACTACAGCAATATTTTCAAAATTTCACTAGACTAAAGGGACATTGCCAGGGACTGAATAATAGAATTTTTTATTCTGTTATTTTATAAATGATCTAGAGAATGACCACTCAGAAACTATAGACCAATAGGATTAACACTGCACAGTGGGGAAGTCTTGGAAGCTATTTTAAAGGATGTGGTGGCATATCATCCAGGAAAGTATGGTTTGATTAAAGACAGCCAGTATGGATATAAACGAGGGAGGTCGTGTTTAATTAACCTGAAAGCCTCTAAAGATGCAGCATTGCTAGCATGATAGATAAGGGAAACTCAATCAGAGACTAATGACTGAGGTAAACAGTCAAATAAGAGGAAAAATAGTATGCCTGCTAGAAAGCAGTTTTTTGAGCATGAATAAAGTGGTAGGTTTTTCTCTCTAATGTATGTGCACACTCTAATCCAAACAGTGTTTCTATAGATAAATTAATGTGTGTAAGAGTTTGTGTATATAAAATATAGATGCACTTGATTCTGTTCTAAGTTACACTGGTGAAAAGTAAGATGAACTCCATTCAGGTGAATGGAGATATACCAGAGTAAAACGGGTGAGATGTGACTCAGGCCTAGATGTGACTCAGGCCTAGATGTACACCCCCACACACACACGCCATACCATGTACATGAAGAAGATATCCATGACAAATTTTAGGGTCCCATGATAAATGAATTTATTATGCTCATTTGACCACCTTACTGGTTCACTACTCATGAAGGACCTGATTCAAAGTCCATTGACATCAGTGGAAAGATTCCCATTGACTAACGTATGTTTGGATTAGATTCTAAGGGCTTGATCCTACACTCATTGAAGTCAGTGGCAAAACTCTCCCTGGATTTAAAGGGGCAGAATCAGGGTCTAACTCATCTCTCCATGAATATTTAACACCCCAAAACTCAGAGCAGCTTCAAATGCCCATCTTTTTTGGGGGGTGGGGTGGATGAAGAAACTGCTACAGAAATGTTTCCTCCATCTCCTTCCAAATATGGCATTCCCCCTCCCAAAATTACTCCTGCTCAAAGTCCAGAATGGCTAGGATTCAGTCTTGGGTTAGCAATAGCTGGTGTATGCATAAAAATGTCATGACTTAAAAATCCAAAAACTTACAGTCCTACAAGACCAAAAATGGGAGAAGGGAGCCTGATATTTTACAGGCCTGATATTTTAGCATTGCTGAGCCCTCAGAAAACAGGCCCTATACCATTGGAAAGGACTGATTCCCAACTTCCTAATGGGCCCAGCACTCACTCCTAGCCTCTGGAAAGGCCAGATAACTTTTAAAAACTTGCCATCCTTATGCACAAGAAAACTGTTTTAGGACATTGTGAGAGGTCCCTTGCAAGGCTATACTAATACACCTCTACTCCGATATAATGCACCCCGATATAACACGAATTCGAATATAATGCGGTAAAGCAGTGCTCCGAGGGGGCAGGGCTACGCACTCCGGCGGATCAAAGCAAGTTCGATATAACGCGGTTTCACCTATAACGCGGTAAGATATTTTGGCTCCAGAGGACAGCATTATATCGGGGTAGAGGTGTACATAGTGTGTATCCATGTTGTGTACATGTAATATGGAAGCATGGGAGGGTATGTGCACAGGCACATATTGCTGCATTGTCTTGAAAAAATGCACATTGTCTCAGCTCAGTATTTACTGTTTGTGGAATTTGTGGTTTTCACTATACTCACTGTATGAGTGGGTTTCACTATATGGGAAACACCACAGGACATTCAATGATTGTGGGCAGTGAATGCCCAATTTTTTAACAACACCCAGTCTGTATGTTAGTATAGAAATGAGTTGGACAAGAATATTGTGAAAGAGAGATTTCCAGATTTGCATATGGTTCTACAACTTGAGGGAGAGTAAACAATGACAAGCAATGCAATCACAAAAGATTATTTATATCATTGGACCGGCAGGTAAGAGATGTGATTCACTGTACACAAATGTAAGTTAATTAGTATGGGAGCAATGAATTAATCTAGGGAATATGTGCTAAATGGAACAATCACTGATCAGGGTAAAAATCTGGCATTGTAGAAAAATCACTGAAACAGTTATGCTTTAAAATAGTTAGATAACGTACTAGTTTGTATTAGTAGAAAAATAGATTTTTTTTTTAAAAAAAAGATCCTATATAAGATCCTTGTGAGTCCCTCATCTTGAGTCCCATGTGCAGTCCATTCCCCAGAAGATCTTGTTTAAATAAGGTTTATATTTCCTTGAACAGCCTTGAGCAACAAAGTTAGTGCTAGACATATTAGCCCAAATTGCTGAGAGAGGTTCATGGAGATAGGCTTATTCTCAGTGGAACAGAGTAGACATGTAAGTGACCAGTCAACATTATGGATAGGGTTAAGGAAGCTGATAAAGATAAATAGTTTGCTGTGATTCTAATCATGGAGCAGTTCAAAGAGCACTCCCTGGTGCTACCATGAATCCCTGTTATTACAATACTGCACCTGTACTCTGCCCGATGTGATTCCCCACTTCACCCTGCATGGCCATTCCTTCCCCTACTTTTTTCTCCAGCCAAGGGAATGTGCAGGAGGAAGTAACTCCCCTCATCTTCCTACTCCTCTTTCCTGTCTTGGAGGGAAGATCTCACTTTCCCTTCAGTCTCTTGCCATGGAGTTGAGGAGAAAAGAAAATGTGTATTTTTTTTTAGGAGAATCCCACCCACTGCCTTGTGATGAAAGAAAAAGACTGTACCCAAAGCATGAACTGAATAAATAGCCAGTGCGCCTCATGCCTCAGCACCACAACATCCTGGTCCCAGCCCCAGTGTAGCAGACAGACTGTAGATGCTGTGGGCCACCCCTTCCATCAGCTGCAGTGCTAAGGGCCTGATCCTTTCCCTTTGGATATGATGGCAAAGCTTCCATTGACTTCAGTGGTGCAAAGTCCACATGCCGTGGCCTTCTGCTCCAGCTGTAAGTGTGACACTGCACCCCATATTCTGATTTGCTGAATATGATTATCCTATGTGTATGAATGTATCATTTTTGTATCCGAAGTTATGAATATTGACTATGTATCTATTTCAAATATAGCTATTCCTGGGCAACGCCCACTAAGCAAAATGCTCTCAGTCTAGATGGCTGGCTGGGAAGGGCCCATTCAGATTAATGAGCCATTAGGAAGAAACAATAGGCCTTAGGAGAAGCTTAGCTCCCACCTGGTGAGCCTTCCTGTAAACATTCCGAACAGCCTGTGGGGGATGACTGCTGTTGACTCTACAGAGACAAGTGACCAGGTCTTGTCTCCATCTTGGGATGCCAGTATTTTTCCACGGACTGGCGTGGGAACCAAGCTTTGAAACATAGGGTTCCCGACATATGCAAAATCTATGTAAGGCAGGGGAGTGACATCATCTAGGTTCCTCACTGACTCCCCACCCAAGAAGACTCCTGGAAACAGCTGAGGAACAAAGACTGAACTGGAGGAAGTGCTGGACCCAGGCTAAAGGGATTTTTAGCCTGTGAATGGAACACCTGGGGATTCCAAGCTGTAAGCAAGTACAGCTTGCCCCTAAAGAATCTGCAGCCTGCTTGTATCATCACTTAGGGTGAGAATCTGCTATTCATATCCAATCTATTTAGTATATTAAGCTCAGTTTGCATTTTTTGTTTATTTGCTAGGTAATCTGCTTCCTATCCCTTATAGTCACTTAAAATCTATCTTTTGTAGTTAATATATATATTTGCTTTATCTAAACCAGTGCGTGGAAATCATAATTCAGGGGCAGAAAGCTGTTGCATATTCCTCTCTATATTGAGGGAGGAGTGAATTTTTGAGCTTAATTATGTACAGTTCCCTCTGCAGTGCAAGACGGTATAATTCTGGGTTTATATTCCAGAGGGTATGTGTGCCTGAGGAGCTGGGAGGTGCCCTACCTGATGCCTTCCCATGCAAGGGCTGGTCAAAGAGCCTGCCTGCATGTAACTGCAGCAGGATGTATCCCTACCTGTATGTATGATGATGAAAGTGCAGGCTGAAGCCTGGAGTGCTTGGCAGCTTGTCACAGCAGTACAGTGTAAGAGAGAGCTGAGGCTGGTGGGTCAGGAGTGGCTCAGTGGTACCCAGGTTCCAGGTGGCACCCTGGGGGGAACCCGCCACAGAAAGCATGGAACTTCTTACTTCTAAACTGTTAACACTGGTAAGCGATTCAGAAACTTGAGGCCCTAAATGTCAGTTAAGAAGTTTAGGAGTAGAGAGGGGAGTCAGGTCAAACCATTTCATATAAATAATAATAAAAATGTAATAAGTTACTGGGGAAGGCAGAAGAAATACAGAATATACCATAAATTTGAGAAAACAGAACCTTGATTTGTTTCTATAGCAGCAGGGGACCAGAGTGGAGTGGCAGGTGGAAGAGTAGGAATCCACATTTAAATATAGACAGGGTTTCACTTTAAGCCTGATGGCCTCTTCCTAAAGTGTCTCTTAATCTTAACATTGTCACTATAAAATTCTGATTTATTATATGGATTTATATAGAATCATAGAATATTAGGGTTGGACAAGACCTCAGGAGGTCATCTAGTCCAATCCCCTGCTCAAAGGAGGATCAACACCAACTAAATCATCCCAGCCAAGGCTTTGCCAAGCCGGGCCTTAAAAACCTCTAAGGATGGAGATTCCACCACCTCCCTAGGTAACCCATTCCAGTGCATCACCACCCTCCTACTGAAATAGTGTTTCCTAATATCCAACCTAGACCTCCCCCACTGCAACTTGAGACCATTGCTTCTTGTTCTGTCATCTGCCACCACTGAGAACAGTCTAGCTCCATCCTCTTTGGAACCCCCTTCAGGTAGTTGAAGACTACTATCAAATCCCCCCTCACTCTTCTTTTTTTCAGACTAAATAACCCCAATTCCCTCAGCCTCTCCTCGTAAGTCATGTGCCCCAGCCCCCTAATCATTTTCATTGCCCTCCGCTGGACTCTCGCCAATGTGTCCACATCCCTTCTGTAGTGGGGGGGACCAAAACTGGACACAATACTCCAGGTGTGGCCTCATCAGTGTCGAATAGAGGGGAATAATCACTTCCCTTGATCTGCTCCTACTAATACCACCCATTATGCCATTGGCCTTGTTGGCAACGAGGGCACATTGCTGACTCATATCCAGCTTCTCGTCTACTGTAATCCCCCGGTCCTTTTCTGCAGAACTGCTGCTTAGCCAGTTGGTTCCCAGCCTGTAGCTGTGCATGGGATTCTTTCTTCCTAAGTGAAGGACTCTGAACTTGTCCTTGTTGAACCTCATCAGATTTCTTTTGGCCCGATCCTCCAATTTATCTAGGTCACTCTGGACCCTGTCCCTACCCTTCAGTTTATCTACCTCTCCCTCCAGTTTAGTGTCATCTGCGAACTTGCTGAGGGTGCAGTTCATCCCATCATCCAGCTCATTAGTAAAGATGTTGAACAAAACCAGCCCCAGGACCGACCCCTGGGGCACTCCACTTGATACTGGCTGCCAACTAGACATTGAGCCGTTGATCACTACCTGTTGAGCGCGACAATCTAGCCAGCTTTCTATTCGCTTTATAGTCCATTAATCCAATCCATACTTTTTTAATTTGCTGGCAAGAATACTGTGGGAGGCCATATCAAAAGCTTTGCTAAAGTCAAGATATATCACATCCACCGCTTTCCCCATATCCACAGAGCCAGTTATCTTGTCATAGAAGGCAATCAGATTGGTCAGGAATGACTTGCCCTTGGTGAATCCATGTTCACTGTTCCTGATCACCTTCCTCTCCTCCAAGTGCTTCAAAATGGATGCCTTGAGGACCTGCTCCATGATTTTGCCGGGGACTGAAGTGATGCTGACCGGTCTGTAGTTCCCTGTGTTCTCTTTCTTCCCTTTTTTAAAATATGGGCACTATATTTGCCTTTTTCCAATCGTCTGGGACCTCCCCCGATCGCCACGAATTTTCAAAGATAATGGCCAATGGCTCTGCAATCACATCAGCCAACTCCCTCAGCCCCCTTGGATGCATTAGATCTGGACCCATGGACTTGTATACATCCAGCTTTTCTAAATAGTCCTTAACCGTTATTTCACTACTGAGGGCTGCTCATCTCCTCCCCCTACTGTGTTGCCCAGTGCAGCAGTCTGGGAGCTGATCTTGTTTGTGAAGACCAAGGCAAAAAAAGTATTGAGTACTTCAGCTTTTTCCACATCATCTGTCGCTATGTTGCCTCTCTCATTCAGTAAGGGTCCCACACTTTCCCTGAACTTCTTCTTGTTGCTAACATACCTGTAGAAACCCTTCTTGTTACTCTTCACATCCCTTGCTAGCTGCAACTCCAATTGTGCCTTGGCCTTCCTGATTACACCTCTGCATGCTCTAGCAATATTTTTATACTCCTCCTTAGACATCTGTCTAAATTTCCACTTCTTGTAAGCTTCCTTTTTGAGTTTAAGCTCACCGAAGATTTCACTGTTAAGCCAAGTTGGTCGCCTGCCATATTTGCTATTCTTTCTGCACTTTAGGATGGTTTGTTCCTGCAATAATGCTCCTTTAAAATACAGCCAGCTCTCCTGGACTCCTTGCCCCCTCATATTAGCTTCCCAGGAGATCCTGCCCATCAGTTCCCTAAGGGAGTCAAAGTCTGTATCCAGTGCCTTAAATGATAGATTCTTTCTTTCTCTCTATTTCTCTCTTTCTTCATCTCAGGATTTTTCTTATTGAATGCTCAAACACAAATTCACTGTCATTTTAAGTATTCTCTTTGATGTATACTAAGAACTTATTTTAGAGTACATCCTTCAGTACATCCTAAAGAAAGCAGATGGCAACCTCCAGGGGCCTATCAGTTACAACATACTGAATCTTCCCCTCAGAATGAGCCCTGTTGTATAATATTGCATAGCTGGAGGAACGAAGAATTCAGTATAAACATATTCACTGTGTGGTGTACCCACATGGAAGCCCCTTCCTCTGCAGGACTATTGATTAGATCAGTTTCATTGTAAAGAACTAAACAAGCAGGTGGTTACTACTAAGAGACTTACCCAGAAGATGTTCCTTGACTGGGTTGTTTATATGTGAAAATGCATGAACATCTGTGGAATGTTTACCAACATTCTGGCTTCAGAAAGAGGGATGCAGGCTCTTGCTTTTAATGCATAAATAAATAACCCTTCTCCCACTCAGCCTCCTTTCCTCAGCTTCAGCCCATGTTAGTAGCTCTGCCAATCCTTGCTATATTTTTCTGGCTTCTGTTCTGTTGCTTCCCTATCTCACTTCCTTCGCAAAGGGTCAAATTTTACAACATGGTCAGCACCCCTTAGGGTTTGGTCCCAAACGGACGTTACTCTTTCCAGCTTCAACCATATATCGGTTTTCTTTTTTGTATCCCATAATTCCCTGCACTGGCTACCATGGTACTTCCTTTGATACAAAAGATACCAAAATATAAAAGACACCAAGTTAATTTATGTATACAGTGTTTTTGTAGCCATGTCAGTCCCAGGATATTAGAGAGACAAGGTTGGTAGGTAATATCTTTTGTTGGATCAACTTCTGTTAGTCAGAGAGACAAGCTTTCATCCTGAGGAAGAACTCCATTTAGCTAGAAAGCTTGTCTCTCTCACTCACAGAAGTTGGTCCAATAAAATATACTACCTTTCCTATCTTGCCTCATCAAGTTAATTTGTCGACAGTAACTTCCTACAGAATTTTACAACATATAAAAACTATTAATGCAACCACTAGTGACCATTTTACCATGCTACCAAGATTTAAAGACTATCACTTAGTTGTAAGAGCAAAATAATTTGGTAAGATGTCACCTGAAGGAGGAAACACAGAATCACTGGAAATTATTTGCCCATATGTTCAAAGGATTCTTTATAGAATAAAAAGCTCTCTGTGGTCGAGGGCAAATTCTGGATGAGCCAGGCAGATGATACTGATCTCCACTCACCTAACTGATCGATCATCCTTCCCTGTTTATATAAGATAGTCATTTAAGGAGGTCATTGCTGATAATATACCTTTGAACTTGGCACTGCCCACATGTCCTGTTCCAGTCCAATTTACAGGAACATACTGCTACAGTAATGTTGGTCATCTGCCATTTAGATTGTCCTCAGGCTCTAAAACAAGTGAAATGCTTACATATATTATCTATATCTATCTTTATATATATGCAACAGGGTGGAAGCAATTTTGCAGTTTTTAGACACTATTGACTGATCATGAGTTCTCCTAACAACATAATGTAAGCTGCCAACTGTGTCACCATCCTCTACATGTCCTTGGCTACATTTTTAGCTCCTTAAGGCAGTTTGTGTAAGTTCTAAATGAGTATGAGGACATAGTGTGGGCTGCAGTACAATGTGCCAGTATATGACCAAACTCCCGGTGTAGGCAGCACTATGTTGACAGGAGGGCTACTCTTGTCGACATAGCTACCGCCTCTACGGGAGAAGCTCTCCCATTAGCATAGGTAGCATCTTCACTAACCACCACAGCTGCACTGTAAGTGTAGACAAGCCCTGAGTTGGAAAGTGAAAGTTGCAGTGGCAATGTGACAAAATGCTTTGCTTCAAGTATTTATTTAAGTAAGCATTGCTATGACAGTTAATCGTTTTGGGCTAATAATGAAAAGCTGCATCAGTACTGTTCTGTTTTTATGAGATAGCTGCATAATTATAACTCATGATTAATTAATTGGCTCACTTATTTATTTCAAGTTTTTCTATGTGATTTTTTGCTGCTTTTCCCAAACTGGAATCTTCTTTTGCTTAATTCTGGTTCATATTTTCCAGTTGCAGCAATTTATCAGCCTTCCTGTAAACAGTCCGAGCCTCATTCTCCTCACATCTACACCAGTGTATAAATTAGGAGTAGCTCAACTGAAGTCCATTGATTTGTACTGTAACCGAGAGTAGAGTTTAGCTCACTGGGGCTGATTCTCTTCTCTTCTTACTTATCCAGCTAAAGTATTTATATGGCCCCCATTAACATGGTGTCTGAGTGCCTCACAATCTGTAATGTAGATATTCTCAACAGCACCCCTATGAGACAGGGATGTGCTACTATCCTATTTTAAAGATGGGGAACAGACACAGAGAGACTAAGTGACTTGCCCAAGGTCACACAGGAAGTGATGGGCAGAGCAGAGAGTTGAACCTAGGCTGACTGCCTAACCACAGAACCATCCATCTTCACTTTACACCAGTGTCACTGGTGTCTAATTCTGATCTCTTACACCAGTGTCACATGCTGTCTGCTTGAAATCTATAGAACCACTTTTGACTTACCAAAATCTATCAGAGAACAAATTTTGGCTGTGTGATTCAAATAATACACGGTTCTTCCATTCTCTTTTTCAGATATAAATAGGTTGTATAACTTTGTAACTTAAAAAAAAAAAAACCCTCTCCTGTCTTTTTTTGTGATAAGTGTGGTTGGGTTAGCCACTAGAGTTCTGTAATAATTCTTCACGTTAGTCAGCTCACTGCTAAGTTCTCTTTTTGTTTACAGCATGCTGGTCCCAAGAATTTCTGCAACAGTAATGGGATGTGACAAGGCTTTTAAATGTATTAATATTGTCAACATTGTGGTGGTTAATGCTTAATATAACAAGCAGTGTAACAACAGATGTGTTTTGCTATTAAGTGTTTAGTAAGTGTCTCTCTGTTCCTGATAGCCCATTTAAACTGCAGAGTTCTTGAGCTCCAGAGGGTGGATTAACTCAAGGAACTGACTCACATATTTCTTGGCATTTTATAATTACTTAGATTAAATTGAAAAAAGAAATAAATACAGAAAGAACAAAGGAATACATGGGTCCTTCAGTTTTGTTAATTCCATGTGATATTATCTTGAAATCTGCATCACACTGGGGCAGCATTGGTGCCCCAGGTTCCACTTATTGTGTACAAAATCTGCAGTTGATAATGCAAGACTTGTTTTAATTAGCCAGCCTAGATTCTCCGATATCGTCATGGTTAGTGAGCAAAAGTGGGCCCAGATTCAGGGAAGATAGTGCAGGGAAGCATAAACATCTGACCCCGCAGCAGCAGTGATCCCCTGGATTCTATGATCCTATGAAAAGCCACTCCCACTTCTCTCAGAATGTTCCAGTAAGGTAGGCAGCATAGGTTTTGGTCAGTTCTCCTTGATAGCCCTACCAGCCAAGGCAACGAGAGGGTGAAGGGAATGGGCTAAAGCAATGCATTCCCAGAAGCCCTGCCCATGCTTCCTTCCTTGCTTTCGTTCACTCCAATCTGCCATCTTTGGGGGACTTTCTACTTCCTTCACATGCACTTACAGTGGTAGCACCTGGTGGCAGTTTAGGATGAATTTATCCCATTCACTATGAAGCATGGATGATGTCTAAGTTTTTTAATTCTAGTAGAATCATATAGAGGATTCCTTCCTCTTCACAGAGAATTCCAGGGAATAGCACAGAGCTCCTGTACAGGTACTCCCTGCACGGCAGCTGCAAGTTTAAGACTCCATAACCATAGGTTATCTACTGATGCTTTCTCATTTAGGGACAAACACAATGAGAATGAGAATCTGTGAATTTACAATGACAGTAACTTTTACTAATTAAAATAAAAAGGTGAAAAGATTACACTATGGATATTTAATAACCACTCAGCATATTTGATAATGTCACTGCTGTCTATATCATATTCACCAACATATTTAATAGCTGAACACATGCAACTCACTAGAGCACCACATGGTACTCAGCAGCAGGGAGTCCCATTTGACAAGCTGGTTTTATTTTATTTCCTTCCCACAGAACCTTTCCTATTATCCCTAGCTTTGTAGTGTTTTGATTTGTTATGCAAGAAGCAGAAAGAGGCAACAGGATTCTGTGTTGCTTATTTTCAAAGAAGGCTTTTAGACTTTTCAATGCAAATACCATCAAGTTCCAGATAAAGCTACTGTAAAATAATGTTTTAATATAAAATTGACAGTTAGCCTTAGATTTTAAAGGTTTTATTTTTAGCATGTATGTATGTACTGCATGCTCAGCCTGATAGAAAATTCTAGGTAGGTTCCTGGTAAGATATCAATTATGCTGCATCTCTGTTTTTTAATTGCAAGGTTTTTCTGTACATGTCTGCAAGTTGCTTTGTTCAATTAGCAATAACTCTTGCCTGCAGTAGTGCCATGGGACACTGGAGTTGTTTGGTGCTGCAAGAATCGCTCTCTACAGATCAATTCTTAGGAGCATTCTGCGTGCAATTTTCCAAGACTCTAATTGCTTCTGTCTGGAAAAAAATCACCTGATATACACTCACAGGCTAAAATAAGATGGTGGTGCATTTAATATATTCTCACAATCACAGAATGATGTGGAATTGATAAAGGGCATTTAGAAATGTAATTTGTACTCTTGCTTTCATGCAGCTCAATATAAAAATATGAAAAACTAAAAATGAGAACTGAATGAGACAGCTTCAAGGAGTTTGTTTTTTGGCCCCTGTCCTCCTCTCCCCCCAAGTTATGCTGATTTGTTTAAAAAATGGGTTTGAATCTCATATTTTTCATTAATGCAATTATACAGTCAAGGTTAGGTTATTGTTAGGAGCCCTGATGTTCTAGATTCATGAATTACTGGGCAATGTCTTAGCGCAGTGGTTCTCAAACTTTTTTTTTTTTTTTGCAGACCACTTGAAAATTGCTGAGGGTCTTGGCGGACCACTTCATGATCTTTCCAAATGCTGTTTGTACCTTTAGCTAGCTATTATAAAGTGCTTTGGATAAAAACGCTATATAAAAAAACCCTTAATAATAATTAATGGTTTTTTGTTCTACAAATAAAAGCACACAACTCATATTTTAATATCAGTAGACTTAAATTTCGAATGCAATGGATATGCCCTCTCTCCTCCGCCGCGGCAGCCCCTGAGCTGGGGTGGGGAAGGAGCGGGGGTCTCTCCCTCTTTCCCCCATCGCAGCAGCCCCTGAACTGGGGCTGGGAAGGAAGGGGGAGTCTCCCCCACTACAGCAGCCACAGAGCTGAGGCTGGGAAGGAGGGCCGTCTCTCCCTGGCAGCTGCAGTCCTGGAGCTGCGGAAAGTTGCCTCTTTCTCTGGCCACCGCAGCCCTGCACGTCCCAAATTCCCCCCTCCCCCTCTTCTCACCCCACTGCCCCCTCCCACCTACTCCCTATTCTCCAGGGTCCAGGCACCTAATTAGTGGAGCCACGCCTGTCTGTATTGTATAGAACAGTGGTTCTCAAACTTTTGTACTGGTGACATCTTTCACACAGCAAGCCTCTGAGTGTGACCCCCCTTATAAATTAAAAACACTTTTTAAAATATTTAACACTTTTATAAATGCTGGAGGTGAAGCGGTGTTTGGGGTGGAGGCTGGCAGTTCACAACCCCCCCATGTAATAACCTCATGACCCTCTGAGGGGTCACGACCCCCAGTTTGAGAACCCCTGGTATAGAACTACTGCCAACATGCTGACCTGACAAAAAACAGATGATAGAACATATTTTGAATATATAGAAGTTTAGCTTTCTTGGGGGGAGGGATAGCTCAGTGGTTTGAGGATTGGCCTGCTAAATCCAGTATTGTAAATTCAATCCTTGAGGGGGCCATTTGGGGATTTAGTTAGGGATTTGTCCTGCTTTGAGCAGGGGGTTGGACTAGATGATCTCCTGAGGTCCCTTCCAGCCCTGATATTCTATGATTTTCAGTACAGTGCTCAAGGAATTAGGACCATGATTCCCATTCAGAATGGGATTCTATATCTATTTCCTTGCCCTCTGCAATGCAAATAAAGGCCAAATTCTCTGCTGGTGTAAACTGGCGTGGCTCCTTTGGAGTTACTCCATTGGAGCCATGCCAGTTTACGCCAGCAGAGAATTGTGCACTATATTTCAGGCTAAGGGAGGGGAATGCTGATGTGCTCCTCACAGTATTGGCATGCTCCATCTTTATTCAGCTGATAGAATAGAGAAGGTGAGTATGTCATAATCAACTATGCACTCTCACCCACAATTCAAGCATTACCAAAAAAAAAAAAAAAGCATTCAGTCTGGTTAAAGTACGGGATCCCATTCTACCTTGATGTAAATCCAGAGTAACTGCACTGACCTTAGTGGGATTTCTGAGTAATTCGTTATGGGTATGTTGGAGGAAGAATATACAATTGAAAGTAAATTTATTTTTTTCTCGTTGTTGAGCTATTTGGCCAACTCACTGGTCACAGATATAACTTCAGGGTGGGAGTGAAATGTTGCTTAACATTCTCTTGCCACAGTTATGTGTGCATATTACATTCTGTTTAAAAATATGATAATCCTTCACTGAAGTTAAATCTGCTGGTATTATTTCAAAAAAAGAATCTTTTGCTGTCTTAACCTTAGCAAATATTTGCCATGAAGATTTTTTTAAAATAGTTTATAGTAATAAAAGCTATTTAGCGCTATCAAAATGGCATAATTCGGGGTTAATATAATAAAACCTAGATATACTTGAATATGATGAGATTTTATCTTTTGAGTATTATTCTCATAGGGTCAAATCCTGGAGCACAGAGCACAGCCCAGTCAGCTGGATTGTACTTTGGGTGGTTCCTTTGGCTCCTAATCCAAGCCACAGAGCAACTACAGGGATGCTCCATGACCCTGACTGCAATAATTTTTCTGTCCCCTGGGCTCCTACATTGCAACATGCAATGGCTAGTGGATCTGTGTAGGTGTAAATCAACTAACCCTGCCCTTAGTACTATGCTGGAATGTGCTGTGTAGCTTTGCTCCAGGCTATATAAGGTGGGCACATCCCCCAAATTCTCCCAGCCTCTTCTTCACCCCCAATTTGTGTAATTCAGTTACACTAGTTCTGCTGCATCTGAGACTTATGCATTCACAGAGGTGGGGGCTGGATTTGCCTCATCACCGTAACAAAGTCAGCTGGGCTGCTAATATGTGTCCTTTCAGTGAATTGGAAGAAAAATAATTAATAAAATTGCTGCTGTGACAGTGCCAGGACTGCATTTTATGTGTCTTGTATCAGAAAGTATTGTTCAGCATCTCAAATTACCATATTAATCTTCACTATTTCCTGACACAGGTGTAATATCAGGAATTCAAGCAACATGACAAGGTTATTACTTGTGACCCTTAGAGTTGTTAGTAAGAGGCTGTTTTCAGTCACAAACATTTTCTGGACTGCTGACAAACCTAATTGATTCCCTATAGTGATTTCTTTTCTCACTGAAAATAATTGAGAGGTGCATGCTGTATTTTTCCTGCAGTAGGCAGCAATGTTGGAAATCCAGACTGTGCATCACCTGACTTGCATTCTCCCACTTATGTTCTATGTATGTATGTAGTGAGTATCTGATGGATTTCTTACATCATTATTATCTTCTTAAATTTCCTGGAATTACATACAAAACTGGTTTGTGCTTATGTGTGCTTTGGAAGTGATACTGATTTTGTAGGATTTTTGATTGCTTATTAAGTAGTAGATTGTAACGTAGCCCTGCACAAGCAAACAGGGCTTAGCTATGTCAAGAGATCAAGCACAGGGGGTGAGGAAAGCAGGCTGCATGCTTTGTGCCACTGCTCCCGGTGCAAGCAGGTAGAGAGGGCTGTAGAATGGGTGTAGCCTTGATTCCATCCCAGACAGTAGAGATGAACTATTGCAGGGTAGAAGTAAGCTACAGCCTGAAAGGGCTGCAGTAATTGACTATCCTCCTGCCTCTTCCTCTGAGCTCTGCTGTGGGTGGTGCAGCAACATGCCATCTCTTACTTAATCTAGGCCAAAAGATTTTTGAAAAGACAGTGGAATTTTCCCCCAATGCCTCTGCTGAGTTTGATCCCCCACTACATCCCTCTGAGATGTTTAACAAGTCTTTTAAAATCACTTTGTAAAATCTTGATTTGCTTCATCTGTATCCACTAAAACAGTGATAGCGCTTTTGATACGATGGTTCAGTGGGGAATATATCACGACCAATATTTGGACCCGAAGAGGGGTCTGGAGGGGACTTGGGGAAGCCCCTCCCCTGCCGCCCATTTGGCTAGACCAGTGGCTCTCAACCTTTCCAGACTACTGTCCCCCTTTCAGGAATCTGATTTCTCTTGTGTACCCCCAGGTTTCACCTCACTTAAAAACTACTTGCTTACAAAATTAGACACAAAAATACTAAAGTGTCACAGCCCACTAGTACTGAAACATTGCTTACTTTCCATTTTTACCATATAATTATAAAATAAATCAATTAGAATATAAATATTGTACTTCCATTTTAGAGTGTAGTATATAGACCAGTATAAACAGGTAATTGTATGAAATTTTAGTTTGTACTGACTTTGCTAGTTCTTTTTATGTAGCCTGTTGTAAAAGTAGGCAAATATCTAGATGAGTTGATGTACCCCCTGGAAGATCCCCAGAGTTTGTGTACCCCTGATTGAGAACCACTGGGATAGATAGACCAGTGAACTGATCTGGTATAGCAACTTTTCAAGTGCTGGGGCATCCAGGAAATGACACTGTCCCAGTATAAGAAAGAAATGTAGAGCTGTACCCCTTGTATACTTATGGTAAAACAATACCGATTATCTCACAGTCATCTTGACACTAGGGTTACCATACGTCCGGTTTTTCCCGGACATGTCCGGCTTTTTGGTAATCAAACCCCCATCCGGGGGGAATTGCCAAAAAGCCGAACATGTCCGGGAAAAATACCGCCGGCCGGGCACTTCCCCTCCCGTGGGTGCTTTGCTCCTCCCCTGACTCTTCGGCTCTGTTTAAGAGCCGAGCTGCCCGAGTGCTACCGGCTTCAGGCAGCCTCCATGCCTCCGGACCCTGAGCCGCCGGCCGGGCACTTCCCCTCCCGGGCTCCGGGGGCGCAGGGTCCAGAGGCATGGGGGCTGCCCGAAGCCGGTAGCGCTCGGGCAGCTCGGCTCTTAAACAGAGCCGAAGAGTCAGGGGAGGAGCACAGCAGCCGGAGCCCGGGAGGGGAAGTGCCCGGCCGGGGGCGCAGGGTCCAGAGGCATGGGGGCTGCCCGAAGCCCGAGCGCTACCAGCTTCACGGTTTGCCGGGCAGCCTCCAGACCCTGTGCCCCCGGCTGGGCGCTTCCCCTCCCAGGCTCCAGCTGTGCTGGGGAAGTGCCGGCTGGGGGCGCAGGGTCTGGAGGCTGCCCGGCAAACCGTGAAGCCGGTAGCGCTTGGGCAGCCCTTTTCGTGTGGCTGGGAGGGAGGAGGGGGAGTTAGGGCGGGGACTTTGGGGAATGGGCGGGAGGGAGGAGGGCGGAGTTGGGGCGGGGAAGGGGCGGAATTGGGGCAGGGCCGGGGGTGGGAAAGGGGCGGGGCCAGGGCCCGTGAATTGTGCTCTTTTTTTATTTTTTAAATATGGTAACCCTACCACAGGAAGGGTCCCCCAGTGGCCGGGGAGTCCCCGCCCATGAGGGAAGCCCGAGCCATTGGCTGGGCCCGGCCTCCCCATGGTCCTGCGGGCTCGGCTGGGGCACGCGGTCCGCCCGGCCTCCGGGGGCAGCAGCGGCCCCTTCGCCGCCTTCTGCGGCTGCGCCCCCCCTTCCCCCACCCGAGCTCGCTACAATGTAGCCGGGTGGCTGGGCTGCGCTGCGGACCCGGCGGGTCGTGCTGGGGCCAGGCGGACTCTGGCTTATGCTGCCTCCCTATTTCCCCGGACATGTCCGGCTTTTTGGCAATTCCCCCCAGATGGGGATTTGAGTACCAAAAAGCCGGACATGTCCGGGGAAATCCGGACGTATGGTAACCCTACCTGTGGCCCCATCACCCTGCGCGGCAGGAAGGAAGCTGCGGCGCGGGGCGGGGAGTGCGGCGTTTGCCGGGGCTGCAGGGACCCGTGCTGCCCCGGTCGCCGCTGAGCATCCGAAGCCCCCGCCAGGCAGAGGCTGCCGGGGGAGCGGGGGAGCAGGGCAGGCGGGGGGGTGCAGAGGCTGCAGGGCGAGGAGGAGCAGGGCAGGCAGGGGCATAGAGGCTGCAGGGGCAGGGCAGACAGGGGCACAGAGGCTGCAGGGGTGGGGGGGGTGCAGGGGCTGCAGGGTGAGTGGGGAGCAGGGGGCACAGAGGCTGCAGGGGTGGGGGGGTGCAGGGGCTGCAGGGCGAGGAGGAGCAGGGCAGGCAGGGGGGCGCAGGGGCAGGGCAGGCGGTGGGGTGCAGAGGCTGCAGGGGCGGGGGGTGCAGGGGATGCAGGGTGAGGAGGAGCAGGGCAGGCAGGGGCATAGAGGCTGCAGGGGCAGGGGGGCGCAGGGGCTGCAGGGTGAGTGGGGAGCAGGGGGCACAGAGGCTGCAGGGGCGGGGGGGTGCAGGGGGTGCAGGGTGAGAAGGAGCAGGGCAGGCAGGGGAAGGGGGGCGCAGGGGCAGGGCAGGCGGTGGGGTGCAGAGGCTGCAGGGGCAGGGGGGTGCAGGGGATGCAGGGCGAGGAGGAGCAGGGCAGGCAGGGGCATAGAGGCTGCAGGGGCAGGGGGGCGCAGGGGCAGGGCAGGTGGGGGGCGCAGAGGCTGTAGGGGCGGGGGGGTGCAGGGGATGCAGGGTGAGTGGGGAGCAGGGAAGCACTTAGCAACCCCCAACCAAGATCAGAGTGGGAGGGAGGAGGGGGAGTGTGGGGTGCTCAGAGGAGGGGGCAGAGTTGGGGCAGGGACTTTGGGGAAAGAGTTGGAATGGGGGTGGGGAAGGGGCGGAGTTGGGTGGGGCCAGGGGTGGGGCCAGGGGCGGGGAAGGGGCGGAGTTGGGGCGGGGCTAGGGGCAGGACCGGGGCCCGTGGAGTGTCCTCTTTTTAAATGTTTGAATATGGTAACCCTATGATTATGTAGTTGTCATAAAGTATTTTCTGTGCATTACAAATCATAAATGAATTGCATTTTTAGATTAGTAATCCATGGATATACATGTTCAATCTGCAATTTCATACTTTAAGATAAATATTTTAACTTTAAATGGAAGTTGCAAGATTTAAAGGTTCTTCTTTGTTATATCATCCTCCTGTCACTTCATTTTAGTTCAAGAAAAACATTATGATAATAAAATCAGTATTGCACCAATGTATTTGTATTAATTTTACATAAAAATTATGTAACTAATGTAAACAGTAAAGAGAAACCACATACACATGATAAACCAAGATAGTAAAAGTTGTGTAATGTCAGTATATTTCTTCTATAGGATTGATGTTTTCATATTTAATTTACCTTCATAGAATCAATGCAGAGCTATAGGGCCTAATTCCAGTCCAAGATGTGCAGGATGTAATTTATCTAGAAACCATATGAGTGTTGCCAACCCCAAGTGTTTAAAAATCTAAAGACTGGCTAAAAACCGTGAAATTTAAAGATAATAAGTTCAGGGTTCTTTTTATTTGCCTTCTGGTTTGGAAGCTTTAGGGATCACATTTTCAAGCTTTTCTGCACAACCATGAGTGGCTACACTCGCAGATTCACAGTGCTGCCGTGGCAGCGTTGCCGCGGCAGCGCTGTGAAGCGTGAGTGTAGTCGCGCCGCCAGCGCTGCGAGAGCTGTCTCGCAGCGCTGCAAGTACTCCACCTCTCCGAGGGGAATAGCTTGCAGCGCTGCGAGGGAGCGTGCAGCGCTGCAGGCGCTGATTACACTGGCGCTTTACAGCGCTGCACTCGCTGCGCTCAGGGGGGGTGTTTTTTCACACCCCTGAGCGCAGCAAGTGCAGCGCTGTGAATTGCCAGTGTAGCCAAGGCCTTATAGAAAGAAAGACAGAAACAAAGAAAGAAAGAAAGAAAGAAAGATTCTTTAGCAATAACATGGTTCCAACAGCTGGGGCTTTTAGGAAAACATCAAATATTGCAACCCTCTTGATTAAAACCTTGAGAGTTGGCAACACTGTGTAATACTTGAAATGTCAAGATATGCTGTCACACAAATCAGGCTCACAGGCTTCATAGCATACTGTAGTCAGTTCTCCCTGAAGAAAAAACTATTGTTGCATATATGAGAGAGATCAGTAAAAATAGCACAGATATCATTAAGCCCTGTTCAGGAAACTTACTTGAGAAACGAGTTAAGGTTCTCTACAACCTGGTAGCTTGTACAAAAATAGAGAGTGACTCAAGATGCAAAATGCAGATCTGGAACTGCATTTCTAACCCATGCAAGGCTTCTTGGCTAATCCATTTATAAGATAAGGTGAAGTTACAGAAAGGAAATGGGTTCAGATTTCAAATGCAACCTCAGCTTAGCCTCCACCAGTAGGAGATGCTAAGATCCAGAATTTTGGTTCAGGTCCAGCTTTACAGAGAGCCCTTCCTCCCACTACATTCTTCAGTTAAATTTAGACTCTGTCAAGAGAATGACATGGCTGGACCTCTATTCAAGTCAGCGCTCTGGTTCTCTTTACAGGATTAAGCCCTAAATGAAAATTAAATTCACACCTATGACTCCTGCACAAAAAATAATCATGCCCTAGGAAAGGGTGTCCAACTTAATTGCTTGAAAATATATGTTGTTATAATGAAGTTGTATATCAAAATTAATATATTAATTAGCTGACAATTTCTATTATTTTCACAAGGTCCATTCAGTTATAATTATCATTTACCATTCGAGTGTACTTTTCTTTTTATGCTAATTTTCAAATTCTTGCTTTTGCTCTAATAGCTATTTGACTAATAGAAAGCATACCTAATTAATACCTATGCACACTGCTGCAATTAAACATTAATCAGATTTGATTTTAGAGTAATGCACCAATCTTCTAATCTCCTGAGTTACAACTTGATGAAAACTTCATTACGCTTGTTATAAAGTTCACAATTCAAAAGGAATTTCTGTCCAAACCTCAGTACAAGATGGTGATTTTTCTTATATATTTTACTTTGTTGCTAAAATTCCATGGAAATAAATTACTTGGAAATGAGATGCAATAATGACAAAAAGAGAGCCAGCCACACAGAAATGGAGATAAAAATAAAAAACTATCTCCAATCAGAGGCACACATTGACCTGTCAGAATGATCTAAACTAAGCAAAGGATTTTTTTTTATTAACCTGGGGATGGCAGGGTCTAGTCAAATCATCTCCCTCTGGCTTTCAGTTTAACCGGGAAAGGCAGTTGAGGCAAACTTAAGCAATGTATGAACTTTTAACCTAGATACTTTATCAGCATGTTTCCAGCATGTAGTATTTTACACAATGCAGTGTAAGCTGTTCTCAGAGAGATCATAATAGTTTTTTTGAGGAGAAAACAAACCATCACCTAACCTTATCTTTTCAGGAGGCACAAATAAATAGACTAGTGATTGATGGTGCCGTGTTGTTGCACAACTGGTGGTATTGCTGCGCAACAGCATTAATGATTTTCGTTGGTGTGGACAGCCAGTGTTTTAGAACTATGTGCTGCATGAAGAGAGGGGTTCTGTGGCATGGTCCCCCGTATTCTCCAGACCCAGTGGAAGAATTTCAGCTGGTCAAGGGGTGTGAGACAAGGAGTGAACAAGTTGGAGGAGTAAGATGAAGTTCCTCCCGTCCTTGCAACCAATCACGGAAATTTAATACCATCCTGACTGTGTTAACTTTCCACTGCCCCCGATCCCCCTGATTGGGATTTCCCTTTAAGTGGACAGGAAGTGGGAGATAAGGAATCCGCAGAGCCTCAGTGTGGCTGGTCAGGCCTCCCCTGGATCCCTGGGATCTGCAAGGATTGTGGATGTTCTTATGACTTATTCCACAGCTGGCCTCTTCCCCCAGCCCTTCTGTGCAATGGAACAAGGAAAACCAGAGGTCCTGACTTATTTCTTTAAATGATGTAGAAAGTTAAATAAAGCTTATTACAACAGACCTTCTTGGCAGTGCTTTTTAGTTAAAAACTGGAAAGATTCCCCTTGCCATCTGCCTGTAGCATGGAACTGGAGAAATAGGTTTCAGCAGGGACCTACACTAGTGTGAGAGCAGGGGCTCAAGAATGCAAGCTGGTCCAGGCCGCTACTAGGAAATAGGGTTGCCAACAGTCCCTTATTACAATGGGCATATCTTTTTTTTTCATCTCTGTACAAGATTGGGAGTTGCTGAGTGCTGCAAAAAGTAGCAAGAAATACCACTGGTGAATGTAGGTGAGTATTATTATTAGAAGTAGTAGTAATAAGCACTAATAATTAATAATATCAGGAGAAGGAGAGGAGCAGGGGTGCTAAGAAAGCAGTCTTCTATTTTTGAAATAAAATGTCAATCCTACGGAAACACAGACCTCTCAGCCTGTAACACTGGATCCTGTGCATGCTCAATAACTATCTCTTTACTACAACTCTGCCTGCCTGCCTGCTGCATCACTTGTTACTGAAAAAATACTCCATTGTCAGAGATCTATACCTTGAACGTAATGATTGGCTTCAAGCTTCATTTGATATTGTCTTGGTAGCAAAATTATTTTAAGGGTTGATATTTTCTAAATATAGGTTTTTAAATTAGACTAATTTATGGGCCTGTCCTCTCAAACCTTTTAAAGGCAGGTTGCATCCTCTGGGCTACATTTTTATTTTGGTGATTTAAATATTTTTGTTTTGATATTAAGAAAAAAGGAAAAGTAGGGAGGCAAGAGGACAGGAACCTACATAGGCCTCTGCAATTATAGAAACAAAGAGATGCAATTATTTAGTGATTGCATTCTTTTAAAAATGTGTACCTCAATTGTGCATGCAAACCATGGAGATTCACAAGCCAATAAGGGTATTATGACACATTTTGCAATTTGCCACCACATTTCATTAGCATATATATATATATATATATATATATATGTAATTGACCTGTTTGGACATTGTTTCCATTTGGACTTGATTTGGTTGTAATTTAATATAAAATTTACTTTTAAATGTTCATATGGGGAATAGACCCATTTTGTTTTTATTATAAAACCAGCTGAGCAAATTATCTAACATTGGTATGAAAGTATTTATTTTTGCCTTTATTTCCTTAAAAGCAAACAAGCATAAAACCTTAAAATATTCAGTCATAGGAGTGTCTTCAAACAACATTATCTAAAGTTTCATATGCTCTTTTTCTAGTAAAATCAATGGGAGTTGTACAATTAAACCCTTTTCCTATTCTGAAAAAGCAAGGTTCTGGGCCAGACTTAAACACAAATGAAAGCAGCAACCCCATTTCGGCGATGGGCTATATTTTGCCCACTTAACACATGTGCAACGTCATTGGGATTGCACGGATTAATTGAGGACATGATTTGTTCCAACAACTCACACCTTGATGACTAGCTTACACTTCTTGTGTGCAGTATGGTAACTATAGAGAACATCATTATAACCTTCTATTCTACAAGTATATGAACATTGTTATACACCAAGGTGGCAAAGGGATTATTGGTCCAAGAGAGTGTAACCATTTTAGGAGAAATTAGATGAAAATTTAGACTGAATATCAGGGTGGAGTTGGCGGTGAGGGTGGAATCACTAACACTGAGGTCTGTTATACTGTGCAACCTCCTTGGAACATTCATCTCCAGAGTCAATTAAAATGGAACTGGATTTAGCATTGGAGAATAAACTGTAAAGAATTAAACCTGCACTGGATGGTCTAGATGATTTAATATGATATTTTCATCTCTGGTTTTATATTTTTCTGGCTTCCTAGATGAGGCAGGGTGAGGAGTTAACTGTGGAATTTGTTTCTGAATGCCATTACTTTTAGGCATTTGGATAAGATCCTTAATATAATTCTAGTTAGTGGCATGGATTAGTAGTTAGTAATGATACATTTGGAGCCAAATCCCTCTGCCTCCTCACACAGGGCTGTGGCTCAGCGGGAATGGAGAAGGTCTGATGTGAATGGGGTGAAAGAGAAGGATTTGGGGACTCTACACTCCCTGCATACAGTAGAGTTCTACTCTGTGGATGGTTCTTGTAAACTGGGGTTGCGGGGGCGGGCGAGTTTGCAAGGGGATCTACATATGTGGATCCTCCAGTGATTCTGTGCCATGCTATTAATCGGGACTACCTTAAAGCTAAGAAGCAGGATTCCTTCTGCTCCAGCTCTTAGAGAGCTCTATTGCATAGCCAGCTACTTGAGCTGCATCCCGGTTTCCAGCATATGTCCCATGGTATGTACGTCTGCACTTTGCTGATGCCCATGCACTGGAATTAGGGTGACCAGATATCCTGATTTTATAGGGACAGTCCTGATATTTGGGACTTTGTCTTAGATAGGCGTCTATTACCTCCCACACCCATCCTGATTTTTCACATTTGATCACCCTATCCGATCACCTTAACTGGAATTGAAGCAAACTAGAAAAACATGGTGTTTGGGAAATCATTTTTGAGCACATTCATTCACAAATGGTAGACACTGCTGAATATTCAGAGTTTTGAGAGTGTGCTATTATTAATGTAAAAATTCAGCAGTCAGTGAATATAAAAAAAATTCTTGTTGAAGTATTCCATATGCTGTACAATTTCCTTTGATGAGTGCCTTTGGAGAATTCTGTACATGTATTATGCTCCTGTCTCAAACACATTAGCTGGTAAAAGAATTGCAACACTCTGGTGGAGTGTATTTATAAGTTCTTTCTATATTCATTTTTCTTCTTTTCCTCCTTAACCTTTTTCATATTTGCTGACACATATTGTGGGCCTATGCTTTTACCATATCACGATCCAAAATTCCCTTCGGCTGCCTTTCAATAGTATTTATGGTTATAATACTCATTTTTGTCAAGATTCATTCTTTATTTTGTCTTTCAGGTACTCTATAGCATACATGATTATAGTACCATCATTCTAGCCATAGGCCTCTATCAGTGCCCTCTCAAAGGTCTCTCTCAAGGCCCTAATGAAGATGCAGTCACGGGAACATTGGTGATATAATCAAGAGAATCTAGTTCAGAGCAATGAGAAAGTATCAGATTTTTCCAAGGGGAAGGGAAGAAATTTTCTTTTGTTACTAAGCCTTTGAAATGAATATAATACCATTCAGAAACAAACAAACAAACAAACAAACAAAAAACCAGGAAAAATCCCAGGAATTTGGTCTACACACCCAAAGATGGGGGATTCTGATTTAATCCTTTCTTTCTGGGAACTGTATTTTCTAGACTTGATGTCCATTGTTAGCAGTAGATGGTAGTGGTGTCACCAGCAAGTCTAAATGAAATCTCATGTTTAACTCAGCCATTGTGCCAAGGTATTGCAACAAATGTGATATAAGTTCATTCACTCTCCTGAGGTACCTTACAATACTGATTGTATAATATGGTGTCATGGGGGGCCCCGGCATGTCGAGCAGGTCCACCCCTGTTGGCCCAATGTGGGGTTGGTACACCCCATCACACGATCACCAGGATTCCTTGTTGAGTCAAACAATTGCCATAGTGGGACTCAGGACCAGGCGGGGCAAAGTAACTAAGCAGTCCATAGCCCCTGGAGTGGGGCAGAGCAAACGTTCAGTCTCTAGCCTCTTGAGCCTCCTGGCTGGGGCAAACTATAGCAGTCGGGGGCTCTGGCCCTCTGGGCAGGGCAGAGCGGGCAAACAGTCTGCAGCCCCAGGGACAGAGCAGAGCAAATGCTCAGTCTCTAAATAGGGCCCCCAGTAGCCATGCCTAATGGCTAGGTGGGAGGAGGTAGGGGAACCCAGGCCCACCATATACTCTGCCAGGTTCCAACCCAGGGAGCTAAGAAACTGGAAAATTCCCTTTTAAGAGTTCAAGCATTGGCTTCTAATATATTCCCTGTGTCACTTCCTACCATAAGGCCCATCTTGGGCATGTCCTCAGCTGGCAGCAGCTCAGCATCCCAGTTGATTTCCGCAGTTGACTGGTCGTTTGCAGCATAGTCCAGGTCCATGGTCCCAACAGCCTGGAGAGTTGTGGGTTCCTCTGCAGGAGCCTACAACACACATCATTCCTTTTCCTCCACCAGCCATGACTGAGTGGGGCTGCCTCCTTTTATCTGTCCCTTTCACCTGGAGCATGCACAGCAGGGGCAAGGAGGCGTGGTCTGCTAGGCCCACAGTGATTGGTCACCCACCTTGTCTCTCTAATATCCTGGGGGCAATATTTCTACAACAACACTGCATAGACTATTAAGTTAGGCATTTCCAGTATTTGCTGTCTTTTTGGAGGCAAGGCAGATGTTTTGATCTCATTGGCTCACATTTTGCTCTCTAATGCCTGAAGATGGTTTTCACTGAAAGGACATTCAGCATTTGACATCCACAAGAACACCAAAAGGAGAATGAAGGCCTTACAGTTTTGTATAGAAACTCTTTACTTATAGTAAAAAATAAGTTAATAATACCTATTATGCAAATCTTTCTAAATACATGTTTTATCAACCTTAATACCTCATTTCCAGTCGTAATGGTATATTTTTTAAATCCAACTGAACCTGTGTTAAAAATCCTTCTGAAGTTAATATGCAAAGTAAACAACATCTCCGTGGTTATAGTTATCAGAATCCATGAGTTATCTAAAACCCAGGACAACCTATTCACCAAGGGGAAGTCGTGCCTGACTAACCTAATTGCCTTCTATGATGAGATAACTGGCTCTGTGGATGAGGGGAAAGCAGTGGATGTGTTATTCCTTGACTTTAGCAAAGCTTTTGATACGGTCTCCCACAGTATTCTTGCTGCCAAGTTAAAGAAGTATGGGCTGGATGAATGGACTGTAAGGTGGATAGAAAGCTGGCTAGATCGTCGGGCTCAATGGGTAGTGATCAATGGCTCCATGTCTATTTGGCAGCCAGTTTCAAGCGGAGTGCCCCAAGGGTCGGTCCTGGGGCCGGTTTTGTTTAATATCTTTATTAATGATCTGGAGGATGGAGTGGACTGCACTCTCAGCAAGTTTGCCGATGACACTAAACTAGGAGGCGTGGTAGATACACTAGAGGGTAGGGATCGGATACAGAGGGACCTAGACAAATTAGAGGATTGGGCCAAAAGAAACCTGATGAGGTTCAACAAGGACAAGTGCAGAGTCCTGCACTTAGGACGGAAGAATCCCATGCACAGCTACAGACTAGGGACCGAATGGCTAGGTAGCAGTTCTGCAGAAAAGGACCTAGGGGTCACAGTGGACGAGAAGCTGGATATGAGTCAACAGTGTGCTCTTGTTGCCAAGAAGGCTAATGGCATTTTGGGCTGTATAAGGAGGGGCATTGCCAGCAGATCGAGGGACGTGATCGTTCCCCTTTATTCGACATTGGTGAGGCCTCATCTGGAGTACTGTGTCCAGTTTTGGGCCCCACACTACAAGAAGGATGTGGAAAAATTGGAAAGAGTCCAGAGGAGGGCAACAAAAATGATTAGGGGTCTGGAGTGCATGACTTATGAGGAGAGGCTGAGGGAACTGGGATTGTTTAGTCTCCAGAAGAGAAGAATGAGGGGGGATTTGATAGCAGCCTACAACTACCTGAAGGGGGGTTCCAAAGAGGATGGAACTCGGCTGTTCTCAATGGTGGCAGATGACAGAACAAGGAGCAATGGTCTCAAGTTGCAGTGGGGGAGGTCTAGGTTGGATATTAGGAAACACTATTTCACTAGGATGGTGGCGAAGCACTGGAATGCGTTACCTAGGGAGGTGGTGGAGTCTCCTTCCTTGGAGGTTTTTAAGGCCCGGCTTGACAAAGCCCTGGCTGGGATGATTTAGTTGGGAATTGGTCCTGCTTTGAGCAGGGGGTTGGACTAGATGACCTCCTGAGGTCCCTTCCAACCCTGATATTCTATGATTCTATGATTCTAAGTTCTTATATAGGAATGGACAGATTTGAAACAATGAAACAGATATGAACAGATATGAAAATGATGCTAGATTTGAACAATTTCATGCTAGGCTTTTATCAAGAATTTTTTTTAATGATTAACTATTAAACCCCTGCATTTTGGAGTTACTGGATTTAAGGGAAAACCTGACTGACAGTCACTTAACTACAACAACATGAATGGTACCTTTTATAAAGATGAAGGGTCTGCTACTGAGGCAAAATGTGGATGCCATTGATTAGTACCAGAAGTAAGGATTAGCTCAGAACTGGAGGGACTTTGATACTCTTTATCTAATTTTTACTGTATACCAGTTCTAGGATAACTATTCAGCTCTAATCCTAAATAAGAATTTTTTTTTTTTACATTAGCACATATTGTCTTCATTTTAGTCTGCCCCAAGCTAAGGCCCTGTTCCTGTAAAAACAGTGCACAAAATTAAGTATGTATGCTTGTCTTTGCAGGATCAGTGCCTACATGAGTACAATCCCCATTCTTTGAGAATATATACCCCTTTATAGATTCATATGCATTAAGGTGGACCCAGAAATCTCTGTGCTTATTGGCCTTATTTGTAAAGAACCGATACAGTGAGAGAGTTCTTTACCTGTCTGACATTAATGAAAACTACACCTCTACCTCGATATAACACTGTCCTCGGGAGCCAAAAAATCTTACCGCGTTATAGGTGAAACTGCGTTATATTGAACTTGCTTTGATCCACCGGAGTGCGCAGCCCCCCCCCCCCCCCCCGGAGCACTGCTTTACCGCGTTATATCCGAATGTGTGTTATATCGGGTCGCGTTATATCGAGGTAGAGGTGTATATCAACTGTTACTTCTTCTTTTTTTGACATTCAGATGACATACCAAAACTAGGGATAAAATGCTGTCCCTATTGAAATCAATGAGAGCTTTGTCATTGACTTCAGTAAAGCCAGGATTTCACCCTAGATTTTAGATCTACCTATATCTTGATCACTGTGGCAGTGAGTGGTCTCTCAACCTAGATAAAATAGGTTTCTATCTGATACAAAGGCAATATTAAGGGGAAGCAGTGTAGTGTTTTCTTGATCAGTTACTTATGCTTTTGATAGTGTTTATTTTTATAGTTTGATGACACAATTTTAATCCCTCTCATGGTATGTGATATTGGCTATAGTAGAGATTTCCAAAGGGACAGAGGAGAGTTAGATGCCCAGTTTCAGTGGTAGTTGGGTGCTCATCTCCCCTTTGTGCCTTTGGAAATATCTCCTCTCCCATATGTTTAAATCCATAGGCATTTAGAAGTCAGAACTAAGTGTGTGTGTAGGGGGGTTGGAGGGAGAGGAGGAGGCGGGGAAGAGTGTCTTTCTGCCATTTATCCTATTCTAAATGTCTGATAACACACTTGTCTTCTCATTTTTGTTGTAGCAAAATGTCCATTTGTATGCCAGTCAAGGATAAGGCAAACAATCCCTCAAATACCCCTCTGAATAAACTGACATATTTGATCAAACAGACCTCATAAAAACTGCATACCACTTCATTGACACCATGTTGCTATGTTGTTTGGATGTTGATTATTGAGGTTTGACAACAGTTGTGAGGTAGCTTATTAACCTAGAACGTGCTGCTTTTGGCAGTTCTAAATCACTAGCTACACTGAACTTCTAGGCAAGCCAGCCTGGATTGCACATTGGCAGGGCTCAGTGGATAAGGAGCCACTAATAGATTGTGTATGTTTGACTTACAAGTGAGTTGACTGGTTCAGTTATCAGTGTATGCACTGTAATGGGGACCACTCAGAAAAGAGACAAAATGAAATCCTATACCAAGTTACCAAGCTTTGTTATAGTGCACATGTATACTACCTACGTAATATTTACCATTAAGAAGAGAGATTAATAACTGTACATTCATTAGGGTACATCTGCACTGCAAAAAACCTTTTGCGGCAGTGAATCTCAGAGCCTGGAACGTGAGCTACAGTGCTAAAAATAGCAGTGTAGATGTCCCTGGCACAGGGGAGCATCTCAGAGCCCAGGCCTCAGCCCAAGTGGGAATGTCTACACTGCTAACTTTAGCCTTGTAGCGCAGCCCCATGAGCATGAGTCAGTTGATCCAGGCTTAAGACTCGCTGCTGTGACAGGTTTTTGCAGTATAGATGTACCCTTTGTCAGCAAGCAAGAATGGCAAGGACCTCAGCTTGCTGTAGTATAATTATAATCTCTCTGACACTTTAATATTTGGAGAAACATCTTGTTTCTAACAGATTTTAGATTTACAATGCTGCAAAGTATTTCAAAATGGGTTAAAATAGCTTTTAAAATCTACTGTTTATATAGCTTAGCCTTAGTTCCCAGACTGTGCATTATACCCACCTTTGAATGTAATGATTTGTATGGAGAAAGTCGGTCAATATATAATAGTATGGGTAGTGTTCTGAAGCAAAAATTATAACATTCCCATCAGTGTCCTGGGTCAAGGGTATACTGGTTGAAGGAATATTAATAGCTTGGTAGACTATATCATACAGCAGGAAAAAAATTAATGAGGCAGATTCATTATGATTCCAGGCAACTGACAAAACCAGTTTATAACAGCAGAAGGATTAGATATGCATGTATTTCTTGCAGCTAAAAATAATAGTTCATCTACTTTCCCTGTATGTGGGTCCAGTGGAAATATTTCTGTGAAATACTTTAATAGATTCTTAAGTATAGCAAAAAGCTTCCAGAAAATACTGTTTATTGATCCATATTTTAATTTCTAATTCAAAATATTTATAACAGTATATAATGAGTGCAGTGTAATTCATATAGTATGGTCATAAAAATGAGAAATAGTGGGATTATTAGCTGCATTACAATTGCATTAAAGCAATACAAAGGCTGTTTCTTAATTGGATTCTCTTTTTCTGGTAGTTATAACTGCAGCTGTGAATTACAGTAGTAAGTTTCAGGGCTACTGAAAGAATTTGGCCAGATAACAAATAATAATCAAAACAAATGAAAATGCCATAATTTAGTTTTGCACTCCTGGGCTTTCTGTCAAGCACATATGCTGTACACCAGAGACAAATAGATGCAGGATCAGGCTTGGTGCTTTGGATTTTTTTATTTTAACAAATTACATCCATGGTAATTTATTCAAGAGAAATTGCCACTGCTATGAAATAAACTATTATTTTCATAATAGTTAATTTTGTGGGACCAGTCCTGTAGCACTTAGTCATGAATAAACCTCACACACGTGAATAGTCCCATGGAAGTACATTATAACTGAAGTCAGGTATGTCATCGGTTGGACTATTTGCATGAGGATTACTCACATACACATTTCAGAATCAAATCATGATACATTTCTGTTGAGCTCTCCAGAAACTGTAATAAACAATTTTCAAAGATTATTATGTGTTTTCCCACAACCATTAGTATCACAAATGCTTCCATTTGGGGAATGATTTCACACATTAATAATCATAATCAATAATACTGTAGTGCCCAGAAACCCCAGTCAGGCTCCCATTCTGCTAGGTGTTATACAAACTAAAGAAAGACATGTTCCCTGCCTCAAAGAGTTACAGTGTAAAATTTTCAAAAGAGCCTAAGTTACTTAGAAGTTTTAAGTCTCATTTTCAAAAGTGAGTTGGGATAGATTTTCAAGGGCACAAACGACAGTTTGCTGCCAAACTTCCACTGCGAATGGGAGTTAGGTACCTAATTGCCATTTTTGGCACATAGGAGACTATGGGCCATTGAAAGTTAGTGGGTTTTGTGCACCTGAGTGCCTATGCCACTTTTGAAAATGGGACTTAGATTCTATGACACTTAGGCACTTCTGAAAATTTTACCTACCTCAGATTTTAGTATTTTTGGGGCAGGGACTGTTCTTTTGGTCTTTGTTTGTACAGTGTCTAGCACAATGGGGTCTTGGTTCATGACTGAGGCTCCTAAATAATACAATAATAAAAATGAATAATAATAAAACCATATCCAACAAGTAGGTGTAACAAATACTAACAACAAAGGGGAGGGAAGACAATGGTAGCAATAATAAAATCATAATGATATGTAGACTAAAAACATACACAACTTGAGGGCACCAAAGTCTTTGTCATTTGTATTGTAGCTATACATAAAAGAATGAGTAATACAAATGAATCTGTAATACCAAATATCATAGACTGTTATACAATCTAGTCAAGACTAATTTCTCATAGGCATCACAGCATAAGTGAGTCCTGAGGGGTATTCTGAAGGTTATACGGATTGGTTCAAGAGACAGTGCAGAAGAAAGTGTAGAGATGTTTGTTGGACAAGTGGACAACAAGAGGTCTAAACCTGACTTCATTGGCAGAGCAGGGACATGGGGACTAATACAGTGAGAGATTAGAGTGGATAAATTGGGAGAGACAAGTTCTGGAGGGCCTTAAAAGTGAAGGTAAGTGTGTATATAATGTGATGAAAAACAGGGATCCAATGGAGGGATTTTCAGATGGCAGGCTTAGCATCTGTGTTTTATATAGATTGTGAGAGTAAAGATGAACTAATCAGTCTGATTTTGGACCATCTCTAATTTGTTATGCATATTGGTCTTGATCTTGAAAAGTAGTGAGCACCTGCAGCTCCCACAGCCATCAGTGGAAGCTGCCAGTACTGAGTACATTTCAAGATCAAACTCATTAAGATCCGGATGCAGCAAATACCCTGATGCAGTTGGGGATTGGTCCTGCTTTGAGCAGGGGGTTGGACTAGATGACCTCCTGAGGTCCCTTCCAACCCTGCTATTCTATGATTCTATGATTCTATGAAAGCACTTAAGCACAAGCTTAATTTTAAAAACATGAGCAGTTCTGTTGAAGTCAGTGGGACAGCCCTTGTGCTTAAAAATAAAACACATGTTCAAGCTTTGATGGGTCAGAGCTGAGGGTCCTCATTCAGTGTTACTTGAGCATGTACTAATGTACGTTTGAGAATGTTTAAACCCATAAGTAGCCCCATTGACAAACTTAAGCACCTTGCTGAATCAAGGCCTATGAAATTTATAATGGAGCTGATATTTGGCTAGATACCACAAAACAATTCTGAAAAGACAGGTTCTCTAGGGTACGTGTAATGATATATAATTAATTTTGAGCTGGCTAAAATCTTGGTTGAAGTATAAATGAATAATATTTTAACATACTTTTTTTCATTAGTAAAAACAAAACAAACCCTCCCTAGTCCCCCAAAAGATAGAATTTAGTTTTGGGCTATCTAGCATCCTTTAGGTTAATAGTCTAAATTATCTATAAACCAGCCACAGATTTTCTGGTATGAAATCAAAGCATTTTTAATTTCAAGTTCAACAAAAAGGTTTTGAAATCACTAACTTGTATTTTTGTTCTCACTCATATAACAATTTAAATTAAACTCAAATTTTGTTGTTCTAACTTGGGAAATAAAATTGCTTCTGAGATTTTGAATTTTTATGGATGGACTATGGACTTTTGAACATAGAGGTTTTTGATGGAAACACTAAGCGATCTTTAACTGACAATGTATGAACTGCCCCCACCCTAAGACAGCAAAATATCTTTATTTTTTTCTCTCTTTCTTTTGTTTTAGCCTTCAAGCTAATGAGGGGTTTGGTAGGTGCAGAGCAGCTGTGGTAGCAGCATGTCTCCTTATTTATTGATGAAAAATCTCAGGAGGGAATTGTGTCTGGAATAGAGAAACAGCTCAACTGGAGTCAGCATTGGATGATAGAAAATAGCATAATTTGTGATATATGCAATTATGAAGATTTAGCAGAGCTTGATTCTCCACTGTGCCCTAGTTATGCTGGAGTTCAGTGAGGGAATAGGCTGTCAGGGAGCTAGTCATGGCTTTCTGATTTTCAGCCACTTGGTCCTAGTGGAAATTAAAGTTGTAGTTTTAACGTATGCCACTGATGTATGGTCACTCATAGATTTTGTGCTAGTGGGGAACTGGATGGCATGGAGCCTTTTGATACCAGAGGGGGCAGTGTTGGCAGCAAAGCTAGCACAGGAGATCATGTAGCTGTCTCTGACAGCTTTCTTCTGGCACAGATTCCCCCTACACAGGGAGAGTTCTTCAATGCAAAGCTCTAAGTTCTAAGACTCTCTAAGGCCTCATCTACACTATACAGTTAGGTCGACGTAAGCTTACACTGACAAAATTACACATAATTATGTATGTCAGTGTACCCACTACAGCCTTGTCCCATCAATGTAAGTGCCCTCCTACACTAGCATAATAACTCTACCATCACGAGAGGCATAGGGCTTATTTTGGTGTAGCTAGGGCACAGACACTGTGTTATTTACATTGGCTGTTAGCTTTCTTGTCAATTTCATGGCTCTGTACACTTTCTGAACATTGCATTCCTGTTGATAATAAATGTGAAAAGATATTATTAAGATGCAAAGTAACAGTGTATTGCCCTATAAAGTAGCAATGACTAGCAAAGCTTACAAAAATGAAATGTGCTAATGAAACCCTCTGTAGTTTGTTCACATTAGGAGCAGTCAAGAATCATGCATAATTCAAGAGTGCACTTGCTAACAGTGGGCTCACACAAGATCATTTAAATTTGTTTTTGTGGACATGAGGAATTGATCTTTGAAGTGATCCCTGATGAGATTCTGCTTGGTCCTAACAGCATCTTGGGAGGAGTGAGTGTTCCGTTTTCACCCTTGCAGCAGTGAATATTTATGGGATGCAAAATAGAAATACTTTAATTATGTATGTGCAGGGAAGCAATTGCAATCCTAGGCAAGAAACTTCATCATGAAATCCACCTGAGATTGTCACAGGTAAAAAGTGTTCGTGAACTATTTTAAGGGCCATGTTATGCCATCCATTTTTAATATATTTTACACAAAATACCCCTGATTATGATGATGACTGTATTATAATTTATTCTATTAGTGTAACACCTAGTGGTCTCATAGAGTTCTAAATAGACAAGATAGACACACGGGTGGGAGAAAGGAAGCATTATCTTCTCTGTTTTACAGATAGAGAACTGAAATGCTTGCCCAAGATGACACAAGAAGCATATAGGAGAATCAGGAACTGAACTCAGATCTTCTTAGTCCTAATCCAGTCCCATAACCACAAAACCATACTTCCAAAGAGAGTTCCTATAGAAAGATATGGCTTGTTGTTTTTGTGTTCACAATAAATTAATCTATACTAATTTCCTTCAGGTAGAGGTGACTCCCTCTGTCAGCTCCTTCCCTTGGAATAATATGGGCTTTGAAAATACACCAGAATGTGATTATATAAACTTCCAGTTTGGATAGATTTCTCAGCCTATGGGTTGGTGAAAATATTCTTTCAGATTTCAATTTTATAAACAGAGTATTATAAATCATGATTTTGTAATAGATGTTTCAAAAATGGTAATTTATTCAGATTGGGAGTAACACACTTTTAAGGATCCATCATTTGCTTTCTTTGTATTGTGAGGAATTTTTTCTTGGGACCTAAATGTGATGTACTAACAATGAGTGCAGATCTAGGCCCTGGGCCAGCAATTCACTGCACACAGGTGAAGTGGATTGCAGGATTGGGGGCCATCTCTGTTGAGGGCAGAAACTGAGAATCAAATGTAATGAAAAATAATCTGAAAAAACTTCATTGAATCTGAAATTCCTAAAGAAAGTTGCAATAACAGTTAACTAAAATGGGAAACTTGGAATAAAACAGAAAATCGCTTTTTAATGTTTGTTTTGGAGAAGAAAAAGAAAGCATCATGTTGGGTTTTTTACACAATTTTTGTGCAGTTCCTTCACATACTCTTATTATATACTGAATAATAAGTATGTTAATGAATTGTAGGCGTAGAAAAGCTAGTGGGTGCTTTTCAGCCATGTGCAGCAGATGTACAGTACATGAGAAACCGAATACAAGATGAGTCAACAAACATAACCTACATTGTCTATAGACAAAATGCTCATGTGTATAATGTACCGTATAGGATTCCATACTCAACAAAATACTGTTATCTGTGGTTCAGTGATGTTTCTCATAGAAGCCACAAAAAAGATGACATGCTGCATCCTCCTTCAATCATCTTTCTTTCTCATCTAGATATGACAAATAAGACCTTTCTTTTTAAAAATAAAATTATCAGATGATTCAGAAAATGTAGAGGAAGTATTTTTTCTGGCAGATAGTGTTCCCACTGGTTAAAACACATACTTTGATTCTATTTCCCACTCTGCCATTGGCTTGCTCCATGACCTTTGGCAAGTTATGTAACACCCACAGTCTCCACACCTTTCTAAAATTCTTTCCAATCCTTGGATTATGTATTTATAGGTATCTCTGTGCTGCTTATCACTCTGGTATATGAGAGCATCAGAAATATGAATGAAGAAGGCTCAGTACACTCCTGTGTGCTAGGGAAAGAGTGTTATCCTTAGCTTATTGATGGGTTTTCTGACAGAGATAAGAATAGAGCCTGGATGTCCTAACTCCCAGTCATGAGCCTTAACCACAAAACCTTCCTTAGGTCCTTCCCAATGAAAGGCACTATATAATTGACAAGTACTATTATTGCTGTAACATATGTTTTCCCCTAAGCAATGATAAAACATGTAGAATTGTCCATGAGAGAGACAAAAATCATAGCAATATTTCTTCAGAAATTTGATATGTCTCTGAGGAAGCACAAGGATTCATAAATTATGTGTTGCACAATTTGACATGATAAAGTGATACCTAATCAGATAAGATGAAGCTAATACATTTAGCATGCCATGAAGTCACAATTTTCTATGGCAACAACTTGATCTATGGCAGAAACTGAGACACAAACTCAGCATCTGGTACCCAGATAAGAAGTCAGGCTGGTTCTGGGAATGACAATGGGGAGCCAGGGTGATACATCAGCCAAGGGGTGGAGCATTCCCATCCTGCACAGGTGCACAAACTTTTCCAGTCACGCCCCTTTTGCCATTAACGGAATCTGTCCATGCCCCCCTCTCCATTATTCCATAGCCAAGGCTTTCTCAGTAGTGGAACTTGGGCTGAAAGCAGAGCTGGGGGCGGAACTGGGGATGGGAAAGGAGCTGGGGCTAGAGGTGGAGCTGGTCTGGGGGGTGGAGAGGGAATGAGGGCTGAGCCACACTGAGGGTGGAGTAGAGCTAGGGCTGGGAGGTGTAGTGGGCCTGGGGGCGGATCTGGCTTGGGGGTGGAGCTGAGTCTAGAGGCAGAGAAGGCCTGGGGTCTGAATGGAGTTGGGGAGGAGCAAGATTGGAGTCAGAGCTGGTCGGGGGCAGAGCAGGTTGGAAGTGTGGTGTTCCCTCTCCACCCCTTATGGGGGTTGGCCTGGGCCCCACTGCACACCTCCCTCTGAATGTTCCTTCACGCACCCACAGTTTGGGGACCACTGCCATGGAGACTACTTTAACTCAGTGCCTGAAAAATATTCTGCAGTGTAGGTGCACAGCCACCATAGAGGGCAGATAATTGCACAGTGGCAGATGCCTTGGAGATAGCCCCTTCCCATCTCGATCATGCCCTGCCCCTTGAACCCCACTCCTTCTATGCTCTGTTGCACAGAGGAAGCATGTGAAAAAGCAGAGCTGTGTGTGGGTTGGGGAGTCACCTCCTGCATGCCTGCCTCCACATCCCATCTAGCACTCCGCTTATACAGCAGAAGCACACGCTGGCCCCCACGCAAGGGCCCTCAGTAGCCACTTGAGGAGAAGACTGGATTTAGTGATATGATTATTTCACCACTGTAATGCATAGTACTGGAATATAAAGTCACAACCCCCCCATAATATCTTCATAAATAGAGATGTTTCCTTATGGTTTTATGGCCCTATTCTGCTATCAGTTACACAGCATGTAGTTCTTTATTCTTTCATTCCATGTAATTTACATGACTATGGTGAATTATATAATTCTGCTTCTTGGAAATGTTTTTTCTGAATATTTTTCTGCATTTCTAAGAGCATTTGGTAGTTATGCAAGAAAGGATTTCACATCTAAGAGAGGGAAAAGAACCAAGGCTATTTTTTATATTATCGTAACACTGAATGTAATGTAAACTGTAGCAAAATATTGGAAGGTAAAATGCTATGATATTGGCCTGCAATATCAGTATGTAAAAGTGGGTAAGAAGAGAAAGAGAAAATCCTTTCCAAATCTTTACACAGTAAACTACAAAAATATTTGCAGAGATCATTGCACAATTTAAATATTTTTAAGATATGATTTAAGAATGAACACTACATGCACATTAGACTATTCTAATGGCCCTAATTCATAGTCCATATTAAATATTTTGACCTGACCTCCGAGCCCCCGTACATGGTGTTTCATAAGGATAAGGTCCAGCTCCACCCACACCCCTTGTTCCTCCCAAAGGTGGTCTCTCTCCAACTGGATCACCTCATGCATCTGTATCTGTTATCACCTGGTGGAAATCCTTCCACCACCAATTGTGAAGGTGCACTTGACTCGGGCACAGGCCTCATCGGCTGCCTTTTTGGGCCACGTCCCCATTCAGGACATTTGTAGGGCTGCCATGTGGTCTTCAGTTCACATGTTCACCTTGCACTATGCGATCATCTCTTCCAGACCAGGTATGACGTTGAGTTCGGCAGGACTGTGAGCTCCTACCCACCTTCAACAGATATAGGTTGGAATCACCTATTGTGGAATACACATGAGCAATCACTCGAAGAAGAAAAGAAAGTTACCTTTTCCGTAACTGGTGTTCTTCGAAATGTGTTCCTCATGTCTATTCCACATCCCGCCCTCCTTCCCCTCTGTCGAAGTTGTCTGGCAAGAAGGAACTCAGTGTGGGGGGAGCGCGCAGCGCCCCTTATACCATGCCATGGAGGTGCCACTCCAGGGGTCGCTGGGGAGCTCCCCTACGGGTACTGCTAGGGGAAAAACTTCCGGCACCGGTGCACGTGGTGAGCACGCACACCTATTGTGGAATAGGCATGAGCAACACATCTCTAAGAACGCCAGTTATGGAAAAGGTAACTGCCTTTTTTCCACTTTGGAAAGCTTATATAATTTATTATTATTTTTTTAAACTAGCATGCCACTAAATTAATTCAAATGAATAATGCTCTGGAATATGCAGTAGTGGGTTTTTTTAATCTAATTCTTACATGTCACTAAAATGGTTGTTATATATGGCCAGTTTTTCAAGTAGGCTCCTTTAATGCATCTTTTGTACAACCAAAGACTTACATGTACACATGAAAATAGGTATTTGCATGTGCAAATGGGATAATTAGAGTAGTTCTGTAGTTAATTGCTTTTCATGTGTACATTTGGGATTCTTCACACACTAACATATGGGCTTTTCAAACTGAAGGAGCATTGATTGGACATATGACCTTCATCTGTCCTGAGAACAACTTATATGTAGAGCTGATCAATGTTTTTTTCCTGGAAAATCTTTGCATTATCTGTCATCATATCCAGTCTTCCTTGAGCCACCACAGTTCATGATGGAAGTCTCATAAATGAAATTAATCCTGGGAAATGTAGACCACTCAGGAAGCCCAGCCCATAGGGGAGAATGAGGGTTCAAGGTAGCAGAACTACAGCTCCCATGAGGCATGATGGTAGCTTAGGATGACACAGTTTAATATCAACCTGAACCAAAACTAAACATTTAAATATTTCCAAATCAAAAATGTTCAGAACTTTGAGTTCTGCTAAAAGTGATAAGATTTTAATGTTTTTGGTATGATTCAGGACAAAAACAAATGTCAAAATATCAGAATTTTCGGTGAGATGGAAATTCTTACTTTTGTTCAGCTCTGTTCAAAGACGTTCTATGGCCTGAGTTCTACAGGATGCCAAACTAGATTATCAGTGGTCGCTTCTGGCTTTAGAATCTATGAATCCATGAAACCCCTTACCTATGCTGTCTGGGACTACAGAACATTCAGTTACATTTTTTGTTACTTTAGGAACTTTTGAGCAAAGAGTTATTTTTATGTGAGTGCTTCTTAAATGTACACAGGGCACTTACAAAGAGGGAGGAAGAACAATATTTTAATACATTCTAAAAATGTACTCGGTTTAAGATCTCAAGTGCTTCATACATCTCCAGAATAAAGTTTTGTACAATATTGCATAAATGATATGTATTGCTTTAATATAGTAGTGGTCGTTTATTAATAGCAATTTACCAAAGGGCCTATGCACAGAAGATTAATACATGACATCCTAAATTAACTATCTGCAGACTTCCTCCATGAAGATTTGATTGAAGGGCTTATGAACATAGGTAGGTGTCATCATACCTCTCACTTCCAGAGCATCCCCCATGCCTGGGTATGGTGTTGCAAGGCTTTTTTCAAGTCTACCACCCCCTGTAGTTGTTCTGGTGTCACAACAGTCTATTGTATGTGGCCTACTCCTCCGGCCAGATTGCCTGCTCAATCCATTCCCCTCCTGGGGATTAACAGAGAATTCCGGAAAATAGGAAAATCAAAATGTAATGTTCTTCAAACCTGTCTCCTGGTCTAGGACTTGCTATTCTTGGCTTCCTTTATTCTTGACACCCAGGCTTCCTTTCTAGATCTGGGGGAGAGGAAGGGAACCCAGGTCTATCCCCTTCTCTGGGTTCCAGACCAGGGACCCTATTTAAGCAGCTAAGAAATGTTCCTTCTGTCCCTCTCCATTTTTCTTGGCTTCTACTACTAACTTTGTCTTGCTCACTGGCATCTTTATGGGATCTGCAGGCTCTACTTTCCCCACGTGGACTTTGGTGGTTCCTCACAGCTTTTCCTGGGGCCAGCTTTCCTAAAAGCCAGTCTCAGGTCTTCCCTGCAGTGACAGGATTGAATTGCTATCAGTTTTCTCTGCCCCGGCCTTAAAACAGTCAGTATCTCTCTCTTTTGACCAGGAGCTCCCTCTCAGCCCTCTCTCTTGGACTACATTTATACCTGAGATAGCTACGCTGCCTTAGAGTAGCCTTTATATATGGAATCTCCATCCTTAGAGGTTTTTAAGGCTCAGCTTGACAAAGCCCTGGCTGGGATGATTTAGTTGAGGTTGGTCCTGGTTTGAGCAGGGAATTGGACTAGATGACCTCCTGAGGTCTCTTCCAACTCTAATCTTCTATGATTCTATGATATTACTCTCCTTCTAAGAAGAGTTTCCCCTAAGTTCTCTCTCTGGAGCTTGGGTTTGTGTCTCAGGGTTACTTCCTGATGTGGATGTGATATATCTTGACTTTAGCAAAGCTTTTGATACCTTCTCCCACAGTATTCTTGCAAGCAAGTTTAAAAAGTATGGATTGGATGAATGGACTATAAGGTGGAAAGAAAGCTGGCTAGATCGTCGGGCTCAACAGTCAGTGATCAACGGCTCAATGTCTAGTCGGCAGCCGGTATCAAGCGGAATGCCCCAGGGGTCGGTCCTGGGGCCGGTTTTGTTCAACATCTTCATTAATGATGGGATGGATTGCACCCTCAGCAAGTTCGCGTAGGACACTAAGCTGGGGGGAGAGGTAGATATGCTGGAGGGTAGGAATAGGGTCCAGAGTGACCTAGACAAATTGGAGGATTGAACCAAAAAAAATCTGATGAGGTTCAACAAGGACAAGTGCAGAGTCCTGCACTTAGGATGGAAGAATCCCATGCACTGCTACAGGCTGGGGGTGGACTGGCTAAGCAGCAGTTCTGCAGAAAAGGACCTGGGGATTACAATGGACGAGAAGCTGGATATGAGTCAACAGTGTGCCCTTGTTGCCAAGAAGGCTAACGGCATATTTGGTTGCATTAGTAGGAGCATTGCAAGCAGATCGAGGGAAGTGATTATTCCCCTCTATTCGGCACTGGTGAAGCCACACCTGGATTATTGTGTCCAGTTTTGGTCTCCCCACTATAGAAGGGATGTGGACAAATTGGAGAGAGTGCAGCAAAAATGATTAGGGGGCTGAGGCACATGACTTACGAGGAGAGGCTGAGGGAACTGAGGTTATTTAGTTTGCAGAAGAGAAGAGTGAGTGGGGATTTGATAGCAGCCTTCAGCCAACTGAAGGGGGGTTCCAAAGAGGATGGAGTTAGGCTGTTCTCAGTGGTGGCAGATGAGAGAACAAGAAGCAATGGTCTCATGTTGCGGTGGGGGAGGTCTAGATTGGATATTAGGAAAAACTATTTCACTAGGAGAGTGTTGAAGCACTGGAATGGGTTATCTAGGGAGGTGGTTTTTAAGCCCAGCTTGACAAAGCCCTGGCTGGAATGATTTAGTTGGGGTTGGTCCTGCTTTGAGCAGGAGGTTGGACTAGATGACCTCCTGAAGTCTCTTCCAACCCTAACCTTCTATGATTCCTTAAGTGAGTCAGCTGCAAGGCTTTTGCCTGCTCCCTTCAGCTGACCACCCTTCCCAATCAATAAACCTTCCAGTCTGGAGGGGTCAACAGGCCAGCCTTCTCTTGCCAGTGTCTGTCTGCTGTGAGGGAGGAGGCAGCCTTTATGCTGCTCCTCTTCTCCAAATTCTTTCCCAGTTGGTTGGGTGAGAGGAGAGCCTTTCCCAGGCTTCTCTTCACAGTTTCAGTCCCTTAAAGGTACAGTCTCCAGATTCCTTCCCCAAACACCATTCATTCCCAGAATGCTTAAATCTCTAGAGGTATCTACTGGATCCTTCAAAACTCTTCAAGGGCCAAGCCAGGTGGCAGACTGGGTGACCAGAGGTGATACTGCCCTTGAAGGCAGACCACATCTCACAGTAGGCTTAGCAGTATTTTATTGGTAAATGTCGGTGAATATCAATTTCACTGTAGTCTCACAAACTGAAGAAAAATATTTCCATTTATAATAATCAAATTATACAGATAGGCAAAGTAAGGAAAATGCTTCTTGAGAACTTACTAGAACTTGATGTAAGGATACTTGCTTTGTATATTTTGGCATGTGATATTGGCAGTTTGTGTTTTAACATTATAAAGCATTAACTTTTTAATTTCAACATCTGTAATTAAATAATTATTGTCTGACTCTCCCATTCTGTGACCTTCCCATAATTTCCCACAGCTGTGAAAATATAATTGATAGGAAAAAATTCATAAAAATCAACATATTATCCATTAAAATTATAAAAATAAAAAAGATCAAATTCTGCCAATCCTGACCACAGGGGTACTTTCTGATTTAGAATGAAGCAAATGTATGCTGCCACCTATCTCAGATAGTGAACAGAGATATCCCTTTTTGTACTTCTTACAAAAATAATATTTTCTGGCAGGACCTCAAAGCATAAAACTGACTATTTGTTTAGGGCTATGATACCATTCTCAAAGATAAAAGATTTTTCTGGAAGTTATGAGTTGCAATAGGGTCAACATATCCATAGATTTCTCTACACCAGGGATTGGCAACTTTTGGCCTGCAGCCCGCTAGGGTAAGCCCCCTGGCGGGCCAGCCCGTATGTTTACCTGCCGCATCAGCAGGTTTGGCTGATCGCAGCTCCCACTGGCTGCGGTTCGCCATTCCAGGCCAATGGGGGCTGTGAGAAGTGGCACGGGCCGAGGGATATGCTGGCCGCCGTTTCCCGTGGCCCCTATTGGCCTCGGATGGGAGCTTCGATCAGCCGAACCTGCGGACACGGCAGGTAAACAAACCGGCCCAGTCTGCCAGGGGGCTTACCCTGGTGGGTTGCGTGCCAAAGGTTGCCGATCCCTGCTTTACACTAAAGACATGAACCAAGATTTTAATATTTTAATCTTAGATGCCATTAAAGGGGCCTGAATTTCAAAACGCTTTCTGAAAAGTGCATGCAGTTGGGAACCCAACAATTGGGGCATCCAAAATCAGTAGTTGCTTTTGAAAATCTTGGCCATGAGTCTGATCTCAGAGATACAGGAAAACTTATAACTGCATATTTCATTGCTTGTCCAGGGCAAAGTTAATGCTGATTTCATTTATGCAAATATTTTGCAAAATGTCTACAAAATATGTGTACATTCATGAAATGGGTCAGCTTGTTCAGCAATGAAACAAGAAGTCTTTAACCATGTAACATTTTGGTACAAAGCTTTATTCTTGAGCTTTATAGTTCTTGCCTTATCAAAAATATTTAAACATAGAATTAAAGAAAAACATCAGCAGGTCATAACCCAACATTTTAGCATTTAGGCCAGGTACTCTGTGTCTCCAAAGACAGTTCCCTCTCTCACTAGCAGGTAACATTTACTGGATTCTCTCTAAGGCCCTATATAAACCATACAGTTGAACTATTATTGTTTGAATCAGTATGATTGCATTGGAGAAAGCACAAATTGTTCAGTGCATTTACAGTAGTCATGTTTTGAACATGTGCACGGTAGCACCATTTTAAACTGCTCCAGAAGTAATGCCCTCTGGCACAGCTCTCAGAGGCAGTGGATCCTGGGAGATTTCAAAAGACTACTAGTGCATTGTGGGACAGCAGTGGGAGGACTGTCCGAATCATTTCAGCATTATCCACCCAGGCAATAAACCAGTTCAGGATAAACCATTGTTTACTGCGAGCAAGTCTGATCCAAATGGTATTTGGCATGCATGGGAACTGTTTGGAACACCTCTGTGGGTGGATATAACATGTTTTACAATCATGCTAGGGAACCTCATTGTTCTTAGCATGGTAGATTTCTCTGGTGTAGACAAAACCAGGTTGTCTGAATCTGATTGGGTCTTCGGTCACTAGTTCAAACTTGTTACTGTACCCTCAGCAACTGTGCAGAAGATGAACTTGCTGCTTGTTGGAAACTACCTAGGGCTTCTTCATGCTGACTCACTAAGCTTTAGCCACAAAAAAATATGCTAAGGAAAACTTAAGAATTTTGCACAACTTTACATCCTTACCAGTGCACAAGTACATCTATATTATGTATTAGACTCCCAGGATTAACTATAATGACTCTAATGTCCTAAAGCTTTTGTTTAACCTTAACCAAAAAAAATGTATTGCAGTGTAAAAGTACATACTGCAGCCAAAGCATGTAATTTCTCTGAGCTTTTACTCTTTAGGCTTCTATCGAATCATAAACAGGATAGAATTTATGACTGATTATATTTTCATGCTGTTGATATTGTCATTAGAGGCAATGTAGTTGTTTTAGAATGTATAGCAAGGCTTGATGATAAAGCCCTTCTCCTCCTCCTTAGAACTAAACCAGTACAATGAAAGGTCCTTAAAATTGTTCATTCACAAGGAACACAAAGAGCTATGCACATGTCAATTATTACTGTAAATAAGTCATGGCTACAAAGCTTGGAATTCTGCATGCCCTGTCCATTGACTACAGTACACACAATAGCAACCAAAAGTGACAACTCGCTCTGGTTCACCACAATGCAATCACATTATTTCCTTATAATATAGATTCATAGATTCATAGATTCTAGGACTGGAAGGGACCTCGAGAGGTCATCGAGTCCAGTCCCCTGCCCGCTTGGCAGGACCAAATACTGTCTAGACCATCCCTGATAGACATTTATCTAACCTACTCTTAAATATCTCCAGAGATGGAGATTCCACAACCTCCCTAGGCAATTTATTCCAGTGTTTAACCACCCTGACAGTTAGGAACTTTTTCCTAATGTCCAACCTAGACCTCCCTTGCTGCAGTTTAAGCCCATTGCTTCTTGTTCTATCCTTAGAGGCTAAGGTGAACAAGTTTTCTCCCTCCTCCTTATGACACCCTTTTAGATACCTGAAAACTGCTATCATGTCCCCTCTCAGTCTTCTCTTTTCCAAACTAAACAAACCCAATTCTTTCAGCCTTCCTTCATAGGTCATGTTCTCAAGACCTTTAATCATTCTTGTTGCTCTTCTCTGGACCCTCTCCAATTTCTCCACATCTTTCTTGAAATGCGGTGCCCAGAACTGGACACAATACTCCAGCTGAGGCCAAACCAGAGCAGAGTAGAGCAGAAGAATGACTTCTCGTGTCTTGCTCACAACACACCTGTTAATACATCCCAGAATCACGTTTGCTTTTTTTGCAACAGCATCACACTGTTGACTCATATTTAGCTTGTGGTCCACTATAAACCCTAGATCCCTTTCTGCTGTACTCCTTCCTAGACAGTCTCTTCCCATTCTGTATGTGTGAAACTGATTTTTCCTTCCTAAGTGGAGCACTTTGCATTTGTCTTTGTTAAACTTCATCCTGTTTACCTCAGACCATTTCTCCAATTTGTCCAGATCATTTTGAATTATGACCCTGTCCTCCAAAGCAGTTGCAGTCCCTCCCAGTTTGGTATCATCCACAAATTTAATAAGCGTACTTTCTATGCCAATATCTAAGTCGTTAATGAAGATATTGAACAGAGCCGGTCCCAAAACAGACCCCTGCGGAACCCCACTTGTTATGCCTTTCCAGCAGGATTGGGAACCATTAATAACAACTCTCTGAGTATGGTTATCCAGCCAGTTATGCACCCACCTTATAGTAGCCCCACCTAAATTGTATTTGCCTAGTTTATCGATAAGAATATCATGCGAGACCTTGTCAAATGCCTTACTAAAGTCTAGGTATACCACATCCACAGCTTCTCCCTTATCCACAAGACTCGTTATCCTATCAAAGAAAGCTATCAGATTGGTTTGACACGATTTGTTCTTTACAAATCCATGCTGGCTATTCCCTATCACCTTACCACCTTCCAAGTGTTTGCAGATGATTTCCTTAATTACTTGCTCCATTATCTTCCCTGGCACAGAAGTTAAACTAACTGGTCTGTAGTGTCCTGGGTTGTTTTTATTTCCCTTTTTATAGATGGGCACTATATTTGCCCTTTTCCAGTCTTCTGGAATCTCTCCCGTCTCCCATGATTTTCCAAAGATAATAGCTAGAGGCTCAGATACCTCCTCTATTAGCTCCTATATGTGTCATCATCCTTATACTGTATTCTCTGGCACACAAGTATATTGATGTGTTGTGCACGAAAACTTGTGAGTAATACTGGAAGCATAGAAAAAAGATATTGCCGTGGAAAAAATCAAGAAAGGAATAAAAAAGACAAATGGCACTTAGGGGACAAGATATGTAAAGAAGCTGAAAATCTCTTCAGGCTCTATTTATTTAACTAGTGCATAATCAAAGAACTAAAGACTATGATTTAAGGATTAAGATACTGAGCCTTAAAAGACACTGTAAGACTCATTTCATTTCACACAGAAGAGGATTACATTTATTTAAAAGTTTTTAAAATAATATTTAGTTTATGAGGCAAAAAAAGTGTCAAAAGAATTAAGGACTGGAATCTTTTCTATAGTCTGACCCCTTTGCGTCATTCTGATGGCACAAAGGGTCTGGAAAGCTGGTAGATCTGCCCAGCTGGGGATTCCCCCAGCTTGAGGTAGTCCCCCACAGCTGGCACAGAGCATCCTCTTTTGCAGCCCCTGGCAAAAGGCACTTGTCCAGAATACTACTGCACTCCATCAATTCTCAGTGGGCATAATGGTCTCTGGGGGCCATAGCCAGCCAGAATAATTTAGAGCAGCCTCATTTAAACTATGCTGGGACTGAATCAGAAAGTTACAACTGGCTTCTCCTCTCCTCTTTCCCCCAACTCTAACAAGCAGCTAAGAATTTGGCTCCTAGGCCTTTATCTATTAAGGCTCTAGCTTTTCAAACTTTATTGTTACCAGCCCATACAAATGCCAAAGGGCTCCTGGGTTATGCAACCATAGCAAAGGTGCTTCCCTCTTGGAAACTTCAATGTTTTGCCTGTTTCAGTATTATGTGATCTGGCCACCCACTCCTCTATTCCATAGAATAGTCCACACAGTCCATTTCCTGTCTGTGACAGTGGGGCTAATGGGAATGATGCAGGGATGCACTGAGAGAAGTGTATCTGACAATAACAATGCAGGGAGAAGGTTCTACCTTGGCTGACTTCTCTCTTAGTGGGGCCAGTTCAGATATTTCTTGTGGGACGGGGCAAAATCTGGTCCTCATCTGTTCTGGTCTCTGCTTGCCCCCCAGACTGGGTATCTCCCCCTCTCTTACCTACACAGTATATGAGCCATTGCCACCAGGAGCTAAGTTTTTGGCTGATTCCTCTGTGCACCACCATACAGGAATAGACTCCCTATATGCCAGGTCATAACACCATTCACTAAAATTTGATCTAGTTACTCCATTGGTATGGAGGGGTGGCTGAATCAAATTTTGTGGTACTGACACCATGCAGCCCAAACAACATCAGGACCACTCCAGCAGTAGCCTGATTTAGTAATCCAGTAAATTTAAATAGTTCCATTACCTTGGTCTGCATCTTTCATGCCCTTATTCTGACATATTGCTATTAGTGAATCTCAACAATTGCAGCAGACCTATTCAGAATTAAGCTCTTTTTTTTTAGGCCAAGGACCACATTATAAATCCATGTAAATATGAGTTAACAGAGGAAACTGTGACAGTATCAATCTGTTGCCATAATTGTAGGTTAAGACATTTGAGTCTTTTGTTCAAATAATGTTTAGGTTAAATAACTGCTGTCTGCTGGATGGTTTTTTGATAGATGGTAGACGATGGTGTGGAATGGACGGTCCATTAAATTAGGATCTGTCTGCAGTTTAACTTCAGCAAAGCTGAAAAATGTGGAGACATAATAGTGTTTAAAGGCAGTACTGTGGTGCAAGTACAAATATTTTTTAGAATGTTCTTTCTGATTGTCTATCTGCTGGTGAGTTCCTCGTTGCTGGGTGAAGAATTTACTTAAATAAAATATATCTTAATGAAAGATGGGTTTATTTTTGAATACACTTGAAAATCAAACAAACAAACAAAATAACAAAAAAAATTCTAGCCCCAGCTGTCCTTTTGGCAAAGCAAGATTTTTCTTCCCCCCCCCCCCCCTGATTTTTATTACAGTTGTCTATAGCAAATTGACAGCTGCTAAATGTGAACTTTGGTCATACAATAAACCTTTGAAATTAACTTCCAAGTATCAGTTGCCAATTTTTACTCTATTGTGTCATTTGAGAAGCAGATGCTCCTGACAAATAATCAGTGTTCTCCTAATAATAATACTAACAGAAAAATAAATAATAGCTTTACTCACCATTCTTATTTTTCTATTTTCTAATACATTAACTTTTCAACTGGACATTCTATCTTCCAAAACTGAACACAGGATAATTCACAGTAAATTTTCTGATAATCTAACTTAGACTTCTGAATATACTGTACAATACAAGTACTTTATTTTATGTAAAATGCTGTGAAACATGGAATTGTTTTGTTTGTCACTTATAACTTTCTCTTTGTGATTAGAAGTCGTCATAATATGAAATCCTGATTCCATTGAAATCAATGGCAAAGCTCCCATTGACTTCAGTGGAGCTGGGATTTCATGTTTAGTTACTTAGATTCCTTCTACAGAGATATCTTCATGTTAGGGTATCATATCTGTTCCTAAATACCTTGATGGTAGTGGTATTTGTCAGTAGGGATTTACTCTCTTTGAATAGTGTACGTAGATGACATGCAGCAAGGGGAATCTGGAGCAATCCATTCTATTCTTCATTCTATTAGACCAGGGATCGGCAACCTTTGGCACGCGGCCCACCAGGGTAAGCCCCTTGGCGGGCCAGGCCGGTTTGTTTACTTGCTGCATCCGCAGGTTCGGACGATTGCAGCTCCCACTGGCCGCGGTTCGTTGTCCGAGGCCAATGGGGGCCGCGGGATGTGGCCAACACATCCCTCGGCCTGCACTGCTTCCTGCAGCCCCCGTTGGCCTGGAACGACGAACCACAGCCAGTGGGAGCTGTGATTGGCCGAACCTGCGGACGCGGCAGTTAAACAAACCTGGCGGGCTGCGGGCCAAAGGTTGCCAATCCCTGTATTAGACACAAATGTCATTTCCATCAACATAAGGCCTGCATTTGATTTCCCCCCAATTTTAAATTAACATATTTACACAAAATCCTACTATGAACTAATGTTTGAGTCCCCTCTGGTCTCTATATGATGTAACTGGGAAATAGAACACTACAGAATATTCTCCCAGAACATTTTTGCTGGGCTTGAATTCCTTCCAAATATTTTGCTGCTTGAGAGCAACTAGCATAGAGCTAAGTGACTGACATTAGCTATGTTATCTCCTCTGAACTGGGCTCCCAATTTCTTTTAGTTCAGTCAAAATCCAAAACATGCCCTTTGACCTCATCACCCAGCTGGTGTGGTGGCTGTACGAGTAGAGTAGGATGCATTGTACCAGATATCAGAAGGAGCAGATCGAGGAGGCAGTGCTGAAATAATTCTCTCCATAATGCCATGAATCCAAGCTGTTCTTGGCTCAGACATAGTTATGTAGGCTGCCTTTCTAAGTTGTTGCCTTGGAAGGCACCTTATATATCCAGCTTTAAGGTTTGCATAGTTAACACAGTTCAAAAGAATAAGGTGCTGTCTGTTAATTTGTCAGCATACCCACTCAGGTATGCTTCTGGACAAACTCCAGAAGGGTGCCAGCATATGGCCACATGCTCTTTGACTTGTTAACGGTTGCTATGAATATTATGCTATCTTATCTTGTGAAGTTGGAAGTATGGCTACCTAGCTCAAGGATATGGCCCTTGTGCCACGTAATGATCAGATCAGTATTGCATGGCCTTTTTTCTCCAGTAGAAAAAGTTGATAACATTTCTGGCATCTATTATAGTTTGCTATGAGGAAGCATATAAAGTTCATAAATGATTAATGATGTTTCAGATGTAAAATCACTGATGGTGTAGTATTCTATTTGCAGATTGCACAGCATTATCTGATATATAGTTGACAGGTGTAGTATTTTGTTGTGAATTTGAAGATCACTTTGATATTTTGTTTTTTCTTGTTTCAAAATTCAGTCCATGCTAAAAATATGATATGTACTCAGATCTGTCTTACAAGATTTTGACGTTTTTTCCCATTACACTTGAAGAGGGTTATTTTTGGAGTTTCTACAGTGGCAGGCAGTGGTGGATTAATGATTTTGCCGCCCCTAGGCCCTGAAATAATTGCCGCCCCCGCCGCCCCGGACCCCGCCCCGACTCCACCCTTTCCCCGCCCCCATTCCAACCCCTTCCCCAAAGTCCCCACCCCAACTCCGCCCCCTCCCTGCCCCATTGGATCCCTTCCCCAAATCCCCATCCCGGTCCCGCCTCTTCCCCCAGCGCGCCGCATTTCCCCTCTTCCCCCCTCCTTCCCTGCCCCGCGAAACAGCTGTTTCGTGGTGCAAGCGCTGGGAGGGAGGGGGGAGAAGCAGGACGCGGCAGCGTGATTGCGGAGGAGGTGGAGGCGGAGGTGAGCTGCTACTACACTAGGGGGGCGCGGTCGACCTAAGATACTCAACTTCAGCTACGCAAATAGCATAGCGAAGTCGGCATATCTTAGGTCGACTTACCTGGCCATGAGGACGGCGGCGAGTCGACCGCTGCCGCCCCCCCGTCGACTCCGTTTCTGCCTCTCGTGAGCTGGAGTTCCGGAGTCAACGGGAAGCACGTTCAGGGATTGATTTATCGTGTCTAGACGAGACACGATAAATCGATCCCTGATACATCAATCACTACCCGCCGATCCGGCGAGTAGTGAAGACCTGCCCATAAATTTGCCACCCCTGCAAATTTGCCACCCTAGGCCTAGACCTTGTCGGCCTAGGCGATAATATGCCGCTGGTGGCAGGTGAGAATTAAAGGTGGAGCAAGGCCAGGTATTCTGTTTTTGTGTTTGTCCATATAAGAACATAAGAACATAAGAATGGCCATACTGGGCCAGACCAAAAGTCCATCTAGCTCAGTATCCTGTGTTTTGACAGTGACCAATGCCAGGTGCCCCAGGGGGAATGAACAGAACAGGTAATCATCAAATGACCCATTCCCTGTCGCAGCTTATATAGTCCTTTCTACGAGTTCTAAGTGGATGCAAAACATTACTAGAGCTGAACTGTGTGCTCATCAAACATTAGTGCAGGGATTGGCAACCTTTGACACGTGGCCCGCCAGGGTAAGCCCCCTGGTGGGCTGGGTCAGTTTGTTTACCTGCTGCGTCTGCCGCATCCGCAGGTTCGGCCGATCGCAGCTCCCACTGACCGCGGTTCACTGTTCCAGGCCAATGGGGGATGCAGGAAGCGGTGTGGGCCGAGGGATGTGCTGGCCACCACTTCCCACGGCCCCCATTGGCCTCGGACATCAAACCGCGGCCAGCGGGAGCTGCGATCGGCCAAACCTGCGGATGCGGCAGGTAAACAAATCGGCCCAGCCCGCCCCGGGGCTTACCCGGGCGGGCCGCGTGCTAAAGGTTGCCGATTCCTGTATTAGTGTAAACAACTGCACAAGGTGCAGAACAATGGAGTATCGTGCAGTCTATTGGTATAAATTACTGTTTCTACTGCAAAGACTATGGCATTGAAACAGAACTTTGTTCCAGAATAATTAATTATCTGTAAGTTTTAAAAGGATCTCAGAGACAACTAGGGATACATTGCAATGAGGTCAACACAGAGAAAAGAGGTTCACCCTATCCCTCTGAGATAGTCTAATTCCAAGGTTCTGCATCTGTGGGATTGTGACTTTATGGGAGTTATGAATAGTAGAGCTAGGTGACACCAAAACATTTTGTGTACTTGTGTTGATTTCACTGAATGGTTTTGGTTTAAAGAAAAAATCTGAAAAAATCTAAATAGCTTGTTTTGACACTTTCCTAACTAAACATTTTGACTTTTTCCATTTCAAATAACTTTTTTTTTCAAAATTTCCCTTCATTTTATTTTAAAACATAAAAAACATTCAAAAAGGCTCCAAATTGAAATTAAATGTTTTCAACTTTTTCAATTTACAAAAAAAAAAAAGGATTCAACTCAAAATGATTTTTCGTTTCAATTGTTTGGAATTGGCAGTGAACTGAAAAATCAGTTATTTGCCCAGCTATAGTGAATAGGTGTCATGGCCACCCTGTCCTGCTAAGTGGGGAATAGTGGGAATGGTGTCCAATCCTAGTTCAGGCTAGAGAGTGGGGAGGGGGTTTGTTATGCAAAAGCAGGTTGTTGCATGTAAAAGGTTGATGAACACTGGTCTAACCTTAGTATGTAAATGAGGCAGTATCCTTTTTCCTTCCTTCCCTGGGTTTTGACTGTGTTGTGAGCCAGGAAATGATGTGCATCTGAATGTCAATTCATCTTGATCCTGCAATCACCACCAGATGGGATAGTCTGTTGCCCATACAGAGACAACTGAGCAATTGAGGCCCACTTCTTTAATTTTTATGAATATTTTCATGTTAGTTGTGAATACTGTTTGGATTTATGAACTGTGCAGATCTAAAAGGAATATCCCTCCCATTAAATACTCTTATTTTTCTATAAACCTTCTTGCACCATTTAACTGTGAATAGCTGTAAAGAAAGAATATTATTATTCTAAACACAGTCTGTGGATTTAACCCAAAAATAAGCACTAATGGATTATGGTCTGGAACTCAGTGTTCATGGACACCAACTAAGGATCTGGCCCTTAAAGTATATATTCAATTATGAAGCAGTATCATGGATAATACACTGGGTTTGCCTAGTACCTCTTTGTCATAGATCACTCCAAATTTAAAATTCATTTGGTATCCATCAAACTTAGCTTTTATTAGTGTGACAGAAACCTGTTCTGAAATGAAACAGAATTTATTTGAGCAGAAAACCATGCAGCACATTCAGTTTTTAAAGGTCAGGCTGAATCTGAATCCACTTTGAGACTTCAGATTTTTTATGATGAAACATAAGGACTGAAGAATGTCTTTAATAAATGTGCTGAACAAGCTGGCAAAACTCGCTTTTTTCCAGCCTGTTATCAGAGTTTTACAGAAATTCCTCCTTTCATAAGATCTTCATTATCTGTTTCTTATATAAACATTTCTTTACAAACCTATGGGACTATTTCAGCATTCCTTTGTTGAGGGATCAGCTCTTCAGCTACCTTATGTTAGTAAGTGACATATTCATAAAAGAGGAGTCCGAGTGGAGAGAGAAAATCATGGTTGTCCATCTGTTTCTAATTAATTTCCTTTGCACCCTCTTCACAGTGAAGAGCATGTACGGAATATGTGCATCTCAAGCTTTTGATTGTCCACACAAAAAAATGCTGGAAGTCCAGCTGGCAGAAAGTTGTTAGTAGACTCAGACTGCAGTGTGGGAAGCCAAGGGTAGCTGGTTCAGTGCTTAACAGAATTACTTGCTCATGGCAAATGGAAATTCTGGACAGACTAGTGGGCAAGGCATGTAAGACCAGGGAGGGGAGAGAGAGAGGTAATGGGTTGCTGGAATGAGCATTGTAGTGTAATGAAGAGAATGAAAGTAAGTGTGAAATAGAGATGAGGGGTTGTGTGTGTGTGAGAGAGAGAGCATCTGCTTTTGAAATATGGTGAAGAATAATAGGATCGTGAAAGAGAAGAGTTTATTATTTATTTGGTGTGATTGTATGAGCATTTTCATTGGCTTGGGGGTGAGGAGCAGTTGACTAGTTTCATTTTTTACTTAATTGTATTTTTAATTTTTGGTGGGGGCACAGAGCCCAGGATCAGTACTTTTTTCAGTATCCAGAGTTGACAATTCTTGCAATCCTATCATGAGTCTCGTTATAATTGGTGTTTTTCTTAAAGCCAGCTCCCAGAGTCATGTGAATAAAGCAGAATCCCAGCTTTTGTTGTTTTTTTTAAAGTACCTAGCCCTTTGTGGAGAAAAGTATGAAAATATGACCTCAGTGTATTCTAAAGGCTCAAAAACCAGAAGGCAAATAAAAAGAACCCAATATACATTTGTGACGGGTTTGGTCACAGAGACCCCCTTGAGGCTGTCACCTGACATGCTGGAATTATCTCTGACTCTATTTTCCACTGCCAGCTTGGGACTCCAGAACCCTGCCTTGTTGAGCCAGACACCCTAGTCTGCTGCAACACAGACCCAGGTCTGGTCCACGCCCCCAAAGCTGCAGAATTTAACCAAAAACTGCTCAGCAAGTCACCTATCTCCAGCACCCAGACACCCAGTGCCCAATGGGATCCAAACCACAAATAAATCCGTTTTACTCTGTATAAAGTTTATACAGGGTAAACTCATAAATTGTCCGCCCTCTAGAACACTGATAGAGAACTATACACAGCTGTTTGTTCCCCCAGGTATTAATCACTTACTCTGGGTTTGTTAATAAACAAAAGTGATTTTATTAAGTATAAAAAGTAGGATTTAAGTGGTTTCAAGTAATAACAGACAGAACAAAGTAAGTTACCAAGGAAAATAAAACAAAACAAGAAAGTCTAAGCCTGATACATTAAGAAACTGTTTACAGGTAAATCTCATCTTCAGATGTTCCAATAAGCTTATTTCACACAGTAGACTCCTTCTTAGTCTGGCCCAATCCTTTCCTCTGGTATAGTTCTTGTTAGTTCCAGCTCAGGTGGTAACTAGGGGTTTTCTCATGACTGCAGCCCCCTTTGTTCTGTTCCACCCCCTTTTATAGCTTTGGCACAAGGCGGGAATCTTTTGTCTCTCTGGGTCCCCACCCCACCTTCTAAATGGAAAAGCACCAGGTTTAAGATGGATTCCAGTACCAGGTGACATGATCACATGTCACTCTAAGACCTCATTCTCCATTCTTTCAGGGTTGGCCTGCAGGTACCCAGGAAGGTTTGCCAGTAAACAGGGCCATTCACAACCAATTGTCCTAATTAATGGGAGCCATCAAGATTCCAAGCCACTATTAATGGCCCACACTTTACATATTGTAATAGGACGTCAGAGTAATACTTTATATTTCTAGCTTCAGATACAAGAATGATACATCCATACAAACAGGATGAACACACTCAGTAGATTATAAGCTTTGTAATGATATCTTACAAAGAAACTTTTCACATAAAGCATATTCCAGTTACATTATATTTACACTCATAAACATATTTTCATAAAACATATGGAATGCAGCATCACAGCATTATTATTTTTTAAAAATCTCATGGTATTTAAGCCAGTCTCATGATCTTTTTGACCCCAGTGCATAATTTTTGAACATTTGGGGTTGGCAATACTGGTGTATACTTTTTATGCATTGCAATAAATAAATAATGGTAGGGCCTATTCGCCATGTGTCTTGGTAGGACCAGGGGAAGTGAAGAATATTACATGTGTGTCCAGCTATTCTGACTGTATTTAGTGAGGGAGGTACGGCTATACCTTCTAAATAACATACCTACAGTAGTAAATAGATGTCCAACTGTGGAATGAGCAAAGAATAGGGAGTCTGGTCATTCTGAGTTCAATCATGTCTATGACACTGACTGATTGTGTGACAATGGGCAAGTCACTTAAGTCCCAATTCAGAAAAGCATCCCTGTTCTTAAAAGTATTTAATCATGGGATTGAGCACATTGAAGTAAATGATACTGTGACAAAATAGAAAGGGACTCCACAAGCCTCAGTGCATTAGGGGTTAACATGACTGAATGGGGATGGAGACATAAAGGTACATAAGCTTAATTTATTGATTGGACCAAACTGAGCAAGTCAAAGTCTGAGAAAACTTTGCTGAGGCAAAACAACCTTCCAGATAGTTAAGGCTATAATTTGCCTTCTGAACCCAAAATAGTTTTATGATATATTACCAAGAGGATCTGTGGATGTCCTTCTCAATCGCTATCCCTTTGGGGAGTTCCAATTGTTGCATGCTCCATGAGATTACCACTGTCTGTAGAAAGATTTGCAAAAATTCTACAGTTCACCAAATCAGAACCTTGTCCATCTGATTCCTCTTCTGACAGCTTGAGGTGATGACTCAGGCACATGTACTTCCCTGGAAGAAAAATTCACTTGAGGATACTGCACTGATTCATTGGCCTCTGGCTTAGGAAAGGAGGATAACCATATTGACACTTTGTAGACTGACAGTTTTCAGAACAGTCAGTCACACATGGAATTCCACCACCATTCCACATAACAATGTGTTTCAGTGCAGTTTTGGGGATCACAGCTAAATTTCCCCTCTATTCAGGGCATACAGAGCAACCACAAAAATGGCAGAGAGAAACTAAGGGCAGGTCTGCAGTACTGCTTAAATCTATCTAACTTACATCACTCAGGGATGTGAAAAAGCCAGCCCCTCCTCCAAACAGCACAAGTTTTGCACTGCGCACACTGGCACTATATCAGCGAGAGACGTTCTCCCACCAACATAGCTTCTGCTTCTTGCCAAGGTGGAGCAATTATGCTGATGGGAGAGCACTCTCCTGTTGGCATAGCAGATCTTCACCAGACACGCTACAGTGGCACAGCTGCACAGATGTAGTGCTGTAGTGTAGACTTGCCCTAAGAGGAGTTATGAGCAGGAAGACTGCTATTCAACCAAACATGATTTGGCAATGTTGGAAAAATTCACCTGAGTATTTTACCAGTGGGGAAAAAAAGGGTTTACAAGCAGCAATTCTCTAATGAAGGGCACCCCAAACTACAGAGTGGATGGGCTGAACAGGCAATCCACAAATCAAGGGGGAAGAAATCTGAATTCCACCATCTTCGTCTGGGTAACATTCGTCAAGAAACCCCTATTTTGGATCAGCCCCAAACAGAATCTGAGGACAGACATGCTGACATAACCACAGCAACTGTGATATGTGATCCACTATCTCCTTTGCTATCAAAGATCATATGAAATGAGAGAGCATAAGTGAATATCACCATTACACACTGATCTATCTAGATTAGTCCAGGTGTCAATCTGAGGGTGGGTAAATTTCCTGACTGGACCAAACCATCCAAACCCATTCGTCATAAATGTAATAGTTGGGCTGTCTCAAACAGATTATTGAAGAGCCAGGAATATTCTGGACAAATGATTGACATGCTGCCAGTATAAGACAATCCCTACAAAACAGTTTTCCAGTAGGCTTGAGTATCAAGTAACTTGAGCTACAATTTGCAAGCCTGAATTCAGTTATCAGGTGCTGCAGTCATCCAGTCATCACTAAATTCCCAAAAGAGGCCATGTTGATATACCTACAATAGATTAAATGCCAGTTCTGCACTCTTACACTGTTGTAAATCTGGAGTAACTGCACTGAATGCAGGAGTGGTGGAGCCTTCCCAAAAGTGGGGGGGCAGGGGCCCCTGCCCCCTCCGTAGCCCCACCCTTACCCCTCATCTTCCCCCCACGGTCCTGGCCCCTGGCAAGCCAAAAGCTGGAGTGGGCCAAGAGCCGCCAACCCTCCACCTGCCCAGGGGTGGGGTGGGGCCGAGAGCAGCCCCTGGCCCATGTACCCACCTCCTGGTCCTCCCACCCAAGTCAGGAGCGTCCGCAGCTTCCCACAGCTGCCTCTTACCCCAATGCAGCTCTGGCTGGGGGCGGGGCCTCAGAGCCACAACCCAGCCATGGTAAGAGCCATATGTGTGAATGGCAATCAAAATATATTTCAGCAAGAAACAATCATTTGAAAATTTACATCTCTTTTCATGCATATATGGAAGAAAGTAGCTAATGATGATATACTGGCCAGGGAATAGCTAAGATATACAAGCAGCAAGATAAGAATCCTCTGCCAGATCTCAAAGTATGCTCTATTAGTTTGGTGGCATTGTCCTCTACAGAGTGGACAGGCATCAATGGAAAAAAATGCAAAAGCAATGTAGTGGGCAAAGGAGCTATGTGGGCTTTGTACCATACAGGTACCAAACATTGTAAACTTGCTTTACCAGATTCAGCAGAGGAAGCATTTGGTAGCAGTATCCTACAGTCTGAGGCAGAGATAGCAAAAATAAATAGATGCTTAAAATAAAAGTATGACAGTTTGATTCTTTCCCTTCCTACTCCTGAATTTACTGCTAGTAATGTCCCAAAGATACAAAATTGTCAGATATTCTGGAGAGAGAGAGAGAGAATTAATCTTTACCTCTAAATGTCTTTTGTCTGGAACAATATGAGGAATGTTTGGTATGCAGGTTGAGTGTTGCCTGTCAGAAGTGAGCTCCAACTGACTCCAAATCTTCAGTGGGAAAGAACCCCCTCATATGACTCTAGTTAGGCCCAGTTGTGCAAGTTCTTCCAGACGGGGAACCCCTCCACGTGTAACTCACTTGCAGGTTCAGCTATTTGGGACTGAGAGTTTTTTTTTTACTATGTATATTTACATAACTTAAGACAATGGGTCTTAGTTGAGGCCTCTAGACACTTGTATAATAATAATAATAATAAATGTACAATATTTCCAGAGAAAATAAATATACTAATAAGGATAATTTCCTCCCTCTCTGCTATGGTGTGTTTTATGTGATTATGTTTTCATTTGTAGGAATCATAAATGATCTGGAAAAAAAGGTTAAAGAGTGAGGTGCAAAGTTTGCAGATGATACAAAATTACTCAAAATCATTAAGTCATAGCATACTATAAAGAGTTACAAAGGGATCTCACAAAAGTGGGTGGCTAGGCAACAAAATGTTCTGTGCAGTGTAATTGTAGCATATTGGGCCCAGGATATTAGACAATTTGGGCGAGGTAAATCTTTTATTGGACCAACTTCTGTTGGTGAGAGCGACCAGCTTTTGAGCCACACAGAGCTTTGGGGATAAAGAGCTCTGTGTGGCTCGAAAACTTGTCTCTCTCACCACCAGAAGTTGGTCCAATAAAAGATACCACCTCACCTACCTTGTCTCTGGGCAACAAAATGGCAGATGAAATTCATTGTTGATAAAAGCAAAGTAATGCATAGTGGAAAACATAATCCCAACTATATATACATGATGGGATCTAAACTAGCTGTTACCACTTAAGAAAGAGATCTTAGAGTCACTGTGGATAGTTATCTGAAAATATCCACTAAATGTGCAGCGGCAGTCAAAAAAGCTAACGGAATGTTAGGAACCATTAGGAAAGGGATAGATAATAAGACAGAAAATATCATGATTGTCACTATATAAATTCATGGCATTCTTACACTTTGAATACTGCGTGCAGATGTGGTCACCTCGTCTCAAAAAAGTTATATTAGAAATGGTAAGGTACAGAGAAGTGTAACAAAAATTATTAAGAATATGGAACAGCTTCCATTGAGGAGTGATTAAAAACACTGGGACTGTTCACTTGGAAAACAGATGACTAAGAGGGGATATGATAGTGGTCTATAAAATCATAAATGGTGTGGAGAAAGTTAATAAGGAAGTGTTATTTACCCCTTCACATAACACAAGACCTAGGAGTCACTGAATGAAATTAATGGGTAGCAGGTTTAAAACAAATAAAAGGAAGCACTTCTTTATACAACGGACAGTCAACCTGTAGAACTTGTTGACAGGGGATGTTGTGAAGGCAAAAAATATAACTTGGTTCAGTAAAGAATTAGATAAATTCATGGAGGATAGGTCCATCAATGGCTATTAGCCAAGAAGGTCAGGGATGCAACCCCATGCTCTGGGTGTCCCTAAGCCTCTGACTGCCAGATTCTGGGACTGGATGAGAAGGGGTGGATCACTTGATAAGTGCCCTGTTCTGTTCATTCCTTGTGAACCATCGGACATTGGCCACTATTGGAAGACAGAATACTGGTCTAGATGGACCAAGGGTCTGAGCCAGTAGTGCCATTCTTAACCAGTCCTGTTCCTAATGAAGTCAATGAGAGATTTTCCATGGACTTCAGTAGGAGGAGTCCCTTATTAAATATATTATTAAGGAAGAGTTTCTTTTTAATAAGGTGCACTCTCCTAATATGATAGAAATTTGTGAATATGTAGCTTCTCTCTACTTCACCACAATGAAAAGCAGGATGATAATGAGAGGACATTCACAGTAGGACCTGATGCAACTGCAGTGGAGCCAAATCAAATACTTTTCAAGGAAGAAATTATTTTTATAATTATTCTTTTGAATACAGTCTACATTGTTGTTCATATTGGTCTACATTGCATTATATTTCACTGCACTAATTTACATCATATTGCATTTGTGAATGCTGCATAAGGCTAATTTGCAGATTATATAGAGCTATATTGATTTATGTAGCATTAAAATATATTCTATTATAACCATTCTCCAGTCAAATAATTTAATTACATTGACGTTTATTGCTATTTCATCAAATAATTGATTCTAGCAAAGAAAAAGAGAACTACCTGACAGACAAGCAGAAAAATTTGGCTTAGTATCATCACTAAAAGTTGTTCACTGTATTTTTTTATTAAAAAGCTGCACTTTGAGTGTCTTGCAGATTAGACATAACATAAGAACGGCCATACTGGGTCAGACCAAAGGTCCATCTAGCCTGACAGTGGCCAATGCCAGGTGCTTCAGAGGGAATGAACAGAAGAGGTAATCAAGTGATCCATTCCCTGTTTCCCATTCCCAGCTTCTGGCAAACAGAGGCTAAGGACACATCTCTGCCCATCCTGGCTAATAATCATTGATGGACCTATCCTCCACGTTCTTGTCTCTAGCCATTCAGTAACCAGATAACTCTTAAAAGTTCAGTTTTCCCACTTTTTAATACTTTGCCCTTTTCTGTCACATCTTCTATATGAGGATCTCCTCGAATAATGAATTAAATTTCTTAATGAAGTAGAGAGGCATTGTAATTGTACAGAAACTAAGACACTGAGAATTTAAATTACTTGCCTATGATCACATGGGGGTAAAATTCTGGGCCCACTGAAGTCAACAGCAAAACTTCTACTGACTTCAGCAGGGCCAGGATTTCACCCAGGATGTGTATAGCAGACACAAGAAATCCAGAGCTCCTGATTCCCAATCTTGTGCTTTAGCAACAAGGCAGTGTTTCCCCTACTGCAATGTTGGTTTCTAGTTATCAATCTAGTTTCATTGTGTTTTCAGTTTCATCTGAATGACACCAAACAAAATCATCTGACAATTAGTTTGCTAAGTGAACCTTTACTATGAAAAGTGATCAGCAAATAAAGTTTGAGTAAATTGCATCTGATTAGCTGAAAAACAGAACAAAATCCATTTGCCAGCCTAATTTAAATGAAACTATGGTAAGCTTGGTACCTGCCTCTGAAATCTGTGTTATAATAAAAATAAAGTCATTAGATTAAAGCATTGCCATTGGGGGGAATGGATAGCTTGTTGCACTATGAAAATAAATATTCCAAATTGATCCTGACACTATTTGATAAATGCTTCATATTAGCTTCACATTCATCTATCATGTTGTTTATCTATGTGGAGGAAACCATTGCTCCTGTTATTATGTTGCTTTTGACTGACCTCTCTCAAATAAGTATACACTGTCACTGATTTCATTTGTCACATTGCAATATAATTCAGTAGTACTCAGTGCTTTCTCTGAGACAATCATGTCTCTCCTGTTTCTGAGTACAAAATGTAGCTGCAATTTGAGTAACTTGAGCTTCTTGAATTCAATATTACATCCAGAAGTATATTAAGATAAACATTGATTGTTTGACCTTGTACACTTAGCAACAAAAAATGTCCATGGTCTACAATCCCCAGAGACCCATAGATACTGGTTCTGTGGCAGACTGATCTATTTAGTGCGCAAGTCAATTTGCCATGGAAGAAAAAAAAAACCTCCCAACACTTCCAGTTCTTCATTAACATGGGTCAGCTGCTCCATATGCTCCCAAACCCCCAACACATTTCCTTTTTCAAAGAGTCCAATCCACCTCTCTTTGGAATCAATGGGAAGAATCCCATACACCTGAATGTGAGCCGGCACATGGAAATTTAACCCAGGAATCCTAGTGACACTTTAAATGCCTGGAAGAATAAGCATTGAGGCATGTTTGCTTCCATACCCACTGTTGGATGTGATGTTTTGGTAGATGCTTCTGCATTTTCTGTAAGTCTCCCCTAACCTGGATTTGCAAATGTTTTAAAGGATTGGAAGTTTTGTAATATTTGAGGCCTTATGGCCCCTCTTCTTTTCCTTGGTTGTTTCTTGTTGCAGTCCCTTTACTTTTCAAAGACTGACTAAAAACATTCACTGAGCTATTTATATGGCACAAAAGCAGGGAGGAGTCTAAAAGGGCAGCCTTCAGCAGCCGCAAAAGGAAGAGTAGCCCTTTGTAATATCTAAGCAGCTATCATGACTTCTTACCCTCTGAACTCCAGCAATCAGAGAGGCTATATTGAGCTAATGAACTTTGCTTTTTAGTCTGTTCTTTAAATGCCAGATAGCTGTTGTGAATTCATCTCCTATGATCTGAATTCACCTCCTATGATACAAGAGATCTGGTTGATTTCTCATATCCTTTCTCTTCTTACTGTTTTCTGTTTTTCTGGTTCTGATTTGGGCCAGATCTTGCCAGCTTTACTTATGAAGTCAGGAGGCTACATACAAGAATAAGGCAAGCAACAAGGTTTGAGCTCCGTTCAACTTTTTTTTAAGTCAATGGGAGTAGAATTGGGCATTTTGCCTTTTTGTCTTATGCTTCTCACCATTGCACAAAGGATATTTCAGAACATAGAGCTGCTATAGATTTTCTTTTCTGTTTCTTTCTCCTCCTAATTCTGCAATGGCTGGTCTGTAAAGATGAAAAGAAGAAGGAACAATCTTTCTGCTTTTAGATAAGATTGTAACTTGACACTGTTTATTTTGTTTTGTTTGTTTTGATTTTCGATTTGTTTGATTTTGTTTTGATAGCAACAAGAAGAAGGTCAGGGAAAGTGTGGGCTCCTTATTGAATGGGGGAGTCAACAGGGTAATAACAGGTTAATAATTATTTAGAAAAGCTGGACATGCACAAGTCCATGGGGCCGGATCTAATGCATCCAAGGGTGCTGAGGGAGTTGGCTGATGTGATTGCAGAGCCATTGGCCATTAACTTTGAAAACTTGTGGCAACTGGGGGAGGTCCCACACGATTAGAAAAAGACAAATATCGTGTCCATCTTTAAAAAAGGGAAGAAGGAGGATCTGGGGAACTACAGACCGGTCAGCCTCACCTCAATCCCTGGAAAAATCTTGGAGCAGGTCCTAAAGAAAACCATTTTGAAGCACTGGGTGGAGAGGAAGGTGATCAGGAACAGTCAACATGGATTCACCAAGGGCAAGTCATGCCTGACCAACCTGATTGCCTTCTATGATAAGATAACTGGCTCTGAGGATATGGGGAAAGAAACTTTAGCAAAGCTTTTGATACGCAGTCCCACAGTATTCTTGCCAGCAAGTTAAAGAAGTATGGATTGGATGAGTGGACTATAAGGTGGATAGAAAGCTGACTAGATTGTCAGGCTCAATGGGTAGTGATCAACATTTCAATGTCTAGTTGGCAGCCAGTATCAAGTGGAGTGCCCCAGGGGTGGGTCCTGGTGCCGGTTTTGTTCAACAATTTCAGTAATGATCTGGATGATGAGATGGATTGCACCCTCAGCAAGTTTGTGGATGACACTAAGCTGGGGGAAGAGGTAGATACGCTGGAGGATAGGGATAGGGTCCAGGGTGACCTAGACAAATTGGAGGATTGGACCAAAAGAAGTCTGATGAGGTTCAACAAGGACAAGTGCAGAGTCCTGCACTTAGGATGGAAGAATCCCATGCACTACTACAGACTGGGGTCTGACTGGCTAAGTGGCAATTCTGCAGAAAAGGACCTAGGGATTACAGTGGACGAGTAGCTGGATATGAGTCAACAGTGTACCCTTGTTGCCAAGAAGGCTAACGGCATATTTGGCTGCATTAGTAGGAGCATTGCCAGCAGATTGAGGGAAGTGATTATTCCCCTCTATTTGGCACTGGTGAGGCCACATCTGGTGTACTGCATCCAGTTTTGGGCCCCCCACTACAGAAAGGATGTGGACAAATTGGAGAGAGTCCAGTGGAGGGCAAAGAAAATGATTAGGGGGCTGGGGCACATGACTTACGAGGAGAGGCTGAGGGAACTGTGCTTATTTATGCTGCAGAAAAGAAGAGTGAGGGGGGATTTGATAGCAGCCTTCAATTACCTGAAGGGGGGTTCCAAAGAGGATGGAGATCGGCTGTTCTCAGTGATGACTGATGAGAGAACAAGAAGCAATGGTCTCAAGTTGCAGTGGGGCAGGTCTAGATTGGATATTAGGAAAAACTATTTCACTAGGAGGGTGATAAAGCACTGGAATGGGTTACTAGGGAAGTGGTGAAATCTCCGTCCATAGAGGTTTTTTAGCCTGGCTTGACAAAGCCTTGACTGGGACGATTTAGTTGGGGTTGGTTCTGCTTTGAGTAGGGGATTAGACTAGATGACCTCCTGAGGTCTCTTCCAACCCTAATCTTCTATGATTCTATGAACATGCCAATCTAAAATGCTACACTCGCTTTAAGTCTGATTCTCTTCTCTTTTAGGGCTGGTCTGTGTAGCAAAATTGGCTAGAATAGCTGTTCTGGAATAGCTCCCTGTGTGTAGTCACTATTCTACAATAAATGTGAATTTATTCTTGAGTACTTAGTTCATTGTTCCTGGTCAATTTCCATGTACAAACAAGCCCTTGCACATATGCAACCCTCCATTGGCTTCAATAGACCTTCAGTGGGGCTGCACTAGTGTAAATGAGGGGAAAAATTGATCTACATTGTTTATTCAGAATTTTACAAGTGTTATAAAGTCTAGAATGCTAGGTAGGTACCTGTTCAGAAATTAAATCGAGATTTGGCCTGCATAAATCAATCTTGTTACCTTTAATATATATTATGGACTTATTATTCAAGATGCTTATGGTTCAGAGGTTAGCTTCATGACCAAGCTAAAATTTGACTGACAGGTGCTTATACTTTGGACCATATTCATCCTCACTGTAAAATCATGGAACTCAACTTGCTGCTTAGCAAATTTTAAAATCATTGATCTAGCCAAAATTATATGAACACAAAAAGGAACTGGTTTTTAAAATGTTTTAATGCTTCTAAAAATAAAGTTAAAAGGAATGTCTATTAATATAGATCTGACAAGTGATTAAGCCATATGGTGGATTTATTGCCTTGGTATGTGTAAACAAATAAAACAGAAGGGATATTGGTCTAAATTCAACCCTTGTGGAATTTCACTTAAGTCAATGGAGTTACACCAGGGTTGAAATTAGCCCTTCAAGCTGTGTGTACACACAGTGCACAAATAGAGTAACACAAACTATTAACATTATAAATTAGCTATATATGGTGCTCTACTTTTTCCTGAGCAGTAAATGGCATGATGTGTTTTGATATATTACACCTTAATAATAAGTACAGTGTCCAAGCTGTACTTGGAGTGAGAATGTAACATCGAACACGCTATTGAGCTAATGTTTGCATAAATTATGACATTGCATCATGTTTTGAGGATATTTTTACACCAAGCCTCTAAATTAACTCCTTTAATTACATATGTTTGGAAATACAAACTTTCATTTCACCGATATTTGTCAGTAGACTCAGAGATTTTCACCAGAGTTTGAAAATTTGAATGAGGGTGAATGCAGCATAGTAATACCAAAAAGGTAAGGAATTTTCCCAGACTGGCAATCTGTAGTCACTTTTGTGAAAAGGTATTGAAGTTTTGCAGAAGATGCAGCTTTTTTTTTTCTTCAGCAAAATGGAAACTTTTCACCTACAGAAAAGAGTTTTCCTGAAAATAAACAAAAGATTAGCATTTGACTAACAAGAAACATGAGGTTCAGAAAAGTGAAACTGTTATTTTTGATGGTTTTACTAGTGATGAGAACTTTTCCATTCTTCCCTACCTAAAACACTTGGCTGCAGATAACAGATATGATAGTCCAATGACACATCCCATGCCCACTTAGTTACCACATGATAATTTTGATTAATTTTGCTGTTTTTGTTATCTCGGTAAATGAAATAATAATACCATATTTTGTACTCATATTGTATCTTGTATCCAAGGATCTCAGTATTCACTATAAACATTAGTGAATTAAGTTTCATGAAAAAACCTCTTTGATTTGAATAAGTATCATAATCGACATTTTACAGATGTGGTAACTGAGACACAGAGAGACTTCCATAGTATGTCGGACAACCTGTGGCATACCTAGCACTAGAACCCAAGAGTCCGACTCCAAGTCCTTGTTCTAGCCACAAGCCCACCCTTCCTATGCTGTGTATAAAGAATACAGTTTTAACTAAAAAAAAGAAAAAAGAAAACAAAAGGGAATTTCATTCCTGGAAGCAGCATATTACTTCTCTCTGATCAACATTGGCAGCTGTTCATTTTCTGCCTGAGTGAATTCAGAAGAAGTCAGTTACCTTGCAAGTGATGAATGTTATATGACATTTGGCTGTCTACATCTTATAGAGTTTAGTCTTACCCTGACAAAAAAAAGCTTTGATGTCTCTCCAAATCTGCTAATAATATTTAGTTAAAATTGATTATTTATCGTGTTTCTGAATCAGGTCAAAAAGTTTATCATCTAATAAAGACAGCAACTTTGTTATGCCATACTCAAATGAACTGCTAAGAATATCTCCAGTAATAACATCAGTGTTACTGAAAAGGACATTTAAATATTGTAGCTGTAAACATTACTAGGCAACAAAAAGTAGCCTAGTCTGAAAGAAATTTACTTCTAGTAGAATGCAACATGTAAAGTTAATATTTAGCTCCTTTTTGAGCATGTTGCTCAGCATATGAGTGACTGTGTTTTTTCCTTGTGTGGTGAGCTATTAGTCTATTAATTGAAATTAAATACTTATTTTGAAAGAAGAAAAAAAGAATGAGGGCATTCAGGATTAGGCTTGTAATAGTTCCTAAGGAAAATATTGTTTGTTTTTTCTTCTCAAGTGAAAATGTGAAAGTTTGCATCAGAATATTCCAACATAATTTAATTTTGATTGCTGTTTTGTGAAATGCATGTAAGACTATGTACTGTGGTTATGAATGTTAGAAAGTGGTAATGAGTAGCTTAACTAATAAATGTGTTACATATAAATGGATTAAGAATGAAGTATATTCAGTTTTGTGTTTAGTAATACATTCCTAATCTGTAATGCTTTAGAAGATTATGCATGCAAACACTGAATAATAAATATGCTCAGAGCTGTGGCGCCCTCTTTAATATAGGGAGAAAAGTAATGTTATCAATAGCACAAAAAAGTAAAGAAACTATAAAATGTCTTAGATAAGTTTTCTACTTTGTGCTTTATTGTATTCACAAACATATGGTCCTGATATTTGAACCGTAAGGATTTTAAAAATTGCAGCTGTTTGTCAAGAAGGTGGAAAAACAGAGATACACAGTGGATGCGGACTTTGGGCCAGATCTGCAGCTGGTGTAAACTGATGTAAAAGACACTAGAGCCATGCCAATTTACTCCAGCTGAGGATCTGTCTCTCTCCCTCCTTCTCCCCCCACCCACCTAACATTAAAAGGGTTTATTTGGAGAAAATGGATAGTGTAGTATTTAAGTGCAACATTCTTTTAACCCTGGACAGGCATTTAGGTTAAAATCTGAGTTTACAGTAGGTCACAAGTTGAAAGAGTTTGTTATGTTCAGCCTCGCTCCTAATAAACATTTGTCCACATCACAAAACTGCCACACAATTTGAACAATTGACAGCAGGGCTATAGTGGCCCATATGACCTGGTATATACAAGAATATGTTCACAAGCTGAAGGCTGAAGAACAATATGTTGATCTTGTAGAGAGAAAAATTTGACAACATAGATCTGATCTAGCATAACACAATTGGCTTTGAAGCAATTTTATCTGTAAAGCGCATGACTCTGACAAAATCTACTATTTTAAAAAAAATGTTTCTGCTTCAGTTCTTGCTGGAGGCCGTCGACCTTAAGAATTAAATCTTCCCGTCTTGTCAGTGTAAACACAATAAACTGCTGACTGCTGTGCTCTTCCTGCTCTTAACAGCACTATATACACCATGGGCTAGATCTTCAGCTGGTGTAAAACAGCATTTCTCCAATAATGTCAATAGAGCTAGGACACCAAGTTACATAAGCTGAGGATCTAGAGTTGTAAGAAGGCAAAGTCTCTGACCCAAAGCATTTAAAATCTGGACAGACAATCTACAAACAAGGATGGGTGCATCAAAAAGATACAAAAAATAAAATAAAACAGAGTGATTCAGCAATGAAATTTAGCTTGGATTTATTTTTATTTCTGTAATTTTTAGAGGCGGGTTTTGGGGTTTTTCTGTACATTTCTGACTTTGTTTTTATTAACTCTTCATTGTAAGGACAACTAGGGCTTACATGCCTTTAGGAATAAGTGTTTTTTTGTTGTTGTGTTTTGTTTTTTGTTAATAAGGAGGACATAAAGGAATAGGAAGTGCAGGCTTGATGGATAGAGTTGGGAAAAGGGTTCCACTTATGGGGACAGCATTAAAGATGCTACTCAGATGTCAAGGTTAATAGCCTTCAGAAGTGGGTGGGTGGTTGGATGGATGGAGCCCACAGAGACCAGAGTGGGAGAAGGATATTTAGAGGATGGTAAGCCTTGTTTGTATGCAGTGTCCGCTGGGTCCCCAAACATCTAATTGCTCTTCTCACTACCTTTTCATTTTTGGCTTATACACCTAGAGCCCTAAAATTTCACTTCTCTTCAGGGGTGGCGAGTTATATGGACCCATGGTGCCCATGCTCCAGCAATATTCAGGGCCTGGGGGCCCAACTCCACCAATGTTTGGGGCCAGGTCTCTCTTCTGGCCCCACCTGCTGCCCCCACACGCCTCCCCCAAGCATCCCTGCCTGCGCCCTGGGCAGTGGGCAGCTACTCCTTGCAGCTCCGTGCTGCACTCCGCTCTGCCAGCTCCTGGCATCAACGCCCGACGCAAGTTCCTAGCGCCTCCCAACCACTAGTGCCAGGGCAGGCTGATCTCGGATGGACGGACCCTTCCCTTTTCTGGCAGGACCCTCCACCAGCACAGGCCCCACCCCACCCCGCCCTCGGTCACTGCTCCTGCACCATGCTGAGCAAGGCAGCCCCCCCCTGCACCCACCACAGGGGAGGTGAGGGGGCTTCCTGGACCTAAGAGGGGCCCTAGGAGCACATGCAGTGACAGTGGTGCGAGGTGAGTGTGCTGCTGGGGGAGAGAGGGGGCCCCTCCCCCGAAGTTTGCTGCTGCCGGCCAGGAGAGGGCTGGGAGGAGTCCTCCTCTCTGGCCCCACCCGGGGGGCAGCCTGCCTGCACCCCAAACTCCTCATCCCCAGCCCAGCCCCACCCTAGATCCCGCACTCCTAGCCAGAGCCCTCACCTGCCCCACACCCCAACCCTCTGCACCAGCCCTGAGCCCCCTCCTGTACCATGAACCCCTCATCGCCGGCCCCACCCTGCAACTCTCATCCCCACACCCCAACCCTCTGCCTGAGCCTCTCCCACATCCCAAACCCCTCATCCCCAACCCCACCCCAGAGCCCTCAAATTTTTACATTTTATTTTAAAAAATATATATCGGCTTACAAGGCAGGTGCGGGGAGGCGTTGGGGGGGGGGAAACTTGGACCCATTCTGCTGCCCCTGCTTCTCTTCCAAGGGGTTGCCTGTTCTGTGAGGTGAATTTCATTGAATAATGCTGAGTTCCTATAACAAAAAGATTACCTATCTGCAGGGCTATCTGGAATTTTAAGGCTCTAAGACTGTATATCTTTTCTGTAATGGGAAATGGATAGTTAAAGTTAACCACAGATTTCTATGATGAATCCGCCCACTAACCAGGCTATGAGGGCATTCAACACAGAAATGAGATCTAATTCTCTTTTCCAAGGCATTTCCCCCCCTCTGTGAAATTCTCATGGTTTGCTGAAGATGGCACAGAATTATGCAATCTGTCATGTTACTGTTAGTGGGGAGTCCAATCCTGTAAGCAGTACCATGAGCTTTGCTATTGACTTCAAAGACACGATTCATGGCAATAAGCACCATCTCCAGAAAGTATGTGCTTTCAGGATTGGACATTTGGTTCTTGTGCAGTTGTAATGATGCTTTCTCTAATATCTTCCTCAATGTAGGAAGCCCCAGGAACATTTCACAGAGACTTTAAATGGTGTGACAAAGTTCCTCCTCTAGCTTGGTGGGTCCTGCACTTATTGGCGGATTTTCTTGCCTCAGAGATTCACCATGTGGGTTGGGGAACAGCCCAGAGACCTTCCCCTCTGGAAGAACCCACAGTCCAGGTCAATTGGGAGGTTTTGGGGGGAACCCGGGCCCGCCCTCTACTCCCGGGTTCCAGCCCAGGGCCCTGTGGACTGCAGCTGTCTATAGTGCCTTCTGTAACAGCTGCATGACAGCTACAACTCCCTGGGCTACTTCCCCATGGCCTCCTCCAAACACCTTCCTTAGTCTCACCACAGGACCTTCCTCCTGGTGTCTGATAACACTTGTGCTGCTCAGTCCTCCAGCAGCACACCCTCTCACTCTCAGCACCTCTTGCTCCCAGCTCCTCACACTCCCACCACAAACTGAAGTGAGCTCCTTTTAAACCCCAGGTGCCCTGATTAGCCTGCCTTAATTGATTCTAGCAGCTTCTTCTAAATTGGCTCCAGGTGTCCTAATTAGCCTGCCTGCCTTAACTGGTTCTAGCAGGTTCCTGATTACTCTAGTGCAGCCCCTGCTTTGATCACTCAGGGAACAGAAAACTACTCATCCAGTGACCAGTATATTTGCCCTCTACCAGACTCTTGTACCCCACTGGTCTGGGTCTGTCACAATGGTTAACACTTACTGCATTTTTGTGCTAAATGCGTTGCCCAGGCTGGTTAGCAGGCAACATTCTGCATATATATCTGGGCTTAACTCAATTCTTATCCCAGTTTGAAATATCACCTTGAAGTGAGACCATTAGAACACAGAAAGGCACATCATTGTTTTATATAATGACTTTTATATATTATTTTCTACTTCTGTTCTCATATATACCAGCATCCTATTTGCCTTTTTAAACTATTTCTGCCCATTGCACAGATAGCTCCATCAACAATGGCTTCTAGACAGAATCATGCAAGTTCCGAGCATATTGGCAAATATGAGAGGCTCAGATGATTATTCTTAATGTTCATTCCATTGCCTTTAATCTAAAATGAATTGTGCTTCCCATTGTTCTCAAAGGTCTTTTTGAAATTTCTCACAATTTTCTTCAGTTTTCACTAATCTAAATAAGTTTGTGGCATTGGGTAAATCCTACTATTTGAATGTCCACTTCAGGGTCCAAAAAATTTCATAAATGTATTGAACAATACTGATCTCTGAAATGCCTCTCTATTAAATTCTTTCCTCTCTAAAAGGCGGCCATTAGTTTTGCCTGTTTTCTCTATCAGTTACTTTGGTTTTAATTCACAAGTCATTATGCTTTACCATCTTTTTCCTGAATAACCTATTATGAAAGACTTTGCCCAACACATTTTTGAAAAGAAAATTCAATTGTAATGTATCTACAGTCTCCCTTTTGTTTACTTTTTTACTAACTCTGTGAAAGAACAGGTTACGGAGCATCATTCACCTTTATAAGCTATGCTGGCCTTGCTTTAGCAATCTATATTTATCTAAATATTGTATTATTCTGCCTTTAACTAGAGTCTCAGAATTTGCTCCTACAGGTGCAGAACTTCTTTTGACTTTCAGGCCTGATTCAAAGACCATTGAAGTTAGCTGGGAGACTCCCATTACTTCAGTAAGCATGGAACCAGGCCCTAATGAGCAAATAGAACGATTAATCCCTGAGTCAAGTTATTTGATACTGAAGTGAGGCACAGATTTACTATTGTTTTTGTAGATTGTCACCCTAGTGGTAACTTTCCATTTTTCATGAAGGTAGCTGTTCCTAGGGATATATTAGACAGCTTTATCACTAGCTTTGCTGCCTATCATTTAGATTCTTCATCAGACCCTTGGATGAGTACCATCCAGCCCTGTGGTTTTCCTACACTTAAGTTTCTCCATACATTTCTGCCTCTGGTGCTATCTTGAGATTGCTGTTAAGATGGTGGCATCCCTATTCCCTTCTGCATACTAGTGTGTTAGCTTTGCTGTCATCTTGCATTTCCTCCTTTATCACTTGGTGGACCTACAAGCTGCATAAAAATACATGTTGCCTTCCTTTATTCCCATATGTTCTGTTTAAATAATTGCTTACTACTTATCTCAGTATCATTGGATGCTTCATCTACAAATTTCTCTTTGCTCTTTTTGGGGCAGATTCTGGTTAGCTTAATGATAGAAGCAAAAATGGGGAGAGAGGGTGAAAGGTGCTCGCTCATGTATCCCACACAGGGTCTGGCAGATGGCATAGTTCTTACTTCCAATAACTGTCCCTAAGGGTGCTTGATGGGGAGAGAACAGGGCTACCATTTGTCCTGCCTGTACCTTGCCTGTGGAGCAGGTATGAAGTGCTGTATGCTACATCCACATCAAGGGTGGTGTAGCAGCCATTCCAGTGTGCAGTGCCTGGGAGCTCTTAGAAAGAATTCTGACTTAGTGAGAGTGCCACCCACCCACCTCCATGGATGGAAAACTTGATGGGACTGGTGGCGATTGGGACAGCCTAGTAGAAGTGGGGAGGAGAGCAACCCTCTGGTGGAATGCAGAGGTGGCCCCTCCTCCTCCAGAGGCTCTATCCACCCATTGGTCAGCCAAAGCAGGAGGGGAGCTGATTGGTCTCTCGCCCTCCCTTTCATTAACTTAAATCCTAGCCTTGGACAGAGGAGTCTCTTCTTGCTCCATTTCAGCATCCCCACTCCCTTTCCCTGTAGCTGTAGTTTTGGAGCTCTGTTTTGCAGATGCTGCAGGTCTGATCAGTTGTCAGTATGGGCATCAGGAAGATTTTTTTCCTTCCCATTAGGGCCAAATAGACTTTTGCCATCCTTGCACCATCCTGGAGGCTCAGTTAGATTAAATAGAAGTAGGGCTTAGTAGCTAGTGGTAGTACTTGGTAGGGATGTTCATTCGTCACAACTTTTGGACAGTTTCCAGTGTGGTTAATAAGCTAAAAGGCACAATTCCTAGACGTAAAATACCTATGAATCTGCTGATGGACATTGTGTCCATTGGATAAGGGGAGACCTTGTAGCCTTTGCAGGCCAAGTCCCACCCCCATGCCTTTTAGTAATCTCTGTTCCCACCCACCTCCTAGGAGGCGGGAGGATTCAGAAGAGTGAGCTGAGTCCTAGTGGTATCCTGTATGGTTTATATGTAACCCCCTCTTCGAACCATTTGGAATGCCTGGTATGTGAAAATCTGGGTGACAGGGTGGGTAGGCTTAACTGTGTTAAGTTTAATAAAGTTGTGGCCTGTCACTTAAAATCTATTCCTGCATCTGTCCTCATTCACTGACATGTCCAGATCAATTCTTTGTGGACCTCCAAGTGTCATGTAGTCCCCTCCAGTGCTCTTCATAGCCCACAGGGCAGATTCTAGCCCTTTATTTCCAATTACACCTCATTTAATATACCTCCTGTGTGTGGGTCATTCTGTGACTATTTGGGCATGATTTCCATATTTGAAAGTATCCTTTTTGGCCCTAGTGAGTTTAGCTTTCCTTTCTTCCTTCCAGCCTCATGATATTGAGGGCTTGTTCACTCCATGCAGCTTTTAGCGACAAGGCTGTGTCGACACAGCCTTGTCGCTAAAAGTCAGTGTGTGTAAATGCTCTTTGTCGGTACTTTGTTGGCACTTTTGCTGACAAAATACTTCCAGCCCCGCGAGGGGTGTTAGCTTTGTTGGCAGGAAAGCACTCCTGCCGACAAAGCTGGGTTCACACCACCACTTGCGTCGGCAAAACTTTTGTCTTTCACGGGGGGGGGGGGGGGGGCTTTTTTAAGTACCCGTGAAAGACAAAAGTTTTGTTGACAACTTTGCAGTGTAGACATACCCTAATGAAGAACCTCGTGATCTGATTGGTTTGTGCAAGTAGGAATTTCTGAGGCTACACTAATTACTGCTCTAATTTACACCTTGGATCAGTGAAGCATATAGTTGGCCCAGGAACACAATGATGGCTTAATGACACCTTTATATTGCTAATCTTCCTGAGTTACTCAACTGTAGCCAAGGGATTGGGGCCAAAGATTTTTAGGTTGATGGTGTCCCTTTAATTAGTTTATGATGCTTTGTTTTATCTCTTCTTAATTGGGTTAGGGTAATCATGAAATCTATTTGATGACTGTACTCTTTGATAAATGGACAGGTAGAAGATAATTATCCTCCAGGTCTTTTTGCTGATTTGTAGTATGTAAAGGATAAGGCATCAGATACCCCAAAGTCATCCTCCTTTTCTGGAAAGATAATTGGGTTTATTAGATGTTTATTAGATGTCTGTTTTAGAATCTCTATTCTACAAACCCTCAAGAAAAGTAAACTGAGAAATTCGGAGGGATGAAACTTGCAAAGCTATATTGTGAACTAACAAAACAAAACAAAAAACACACATGCACAAGTCATTTGATTTTCCATAGTTTTTCTGTACATAGGATCTCAAAGCACTTTATAGACTAATGAATCTAAGGCCTTTAATATGTGTGGGAAAAAGCCAGAAAGGGCCATACAAGCCAAATAAGGCAGCTGTCTTGCGGAATCTGACTTTTATTACTAATGCTAGACAATCGTTGGTTGTATTAATGAATGTAAGGAATGTTGCCTAAGATAGCAAAGTTATTACATACAAATTTTAACTGATGTCATTATGAGGTGTTTAATATTCATTCTAACGGCCAAAGGACAAAACAGAGTGATATCCTCATGGTATTTCACTGCTTTGTCAGCATTGAAGTCCATCAATAGAACCTGTGCCCCCTGAAGATGAGGTGATGGTATTTCCCTGGGAACTTCCTGAAGCCAGGCATGCTTGCCTCCACTTGCTTTTCCTTTCAGGGCCCCAGAATCTTTGCTCCCAGCATAGTTCCTAGAAGCATCAGGCTGCTGTTAGATATATCATAGAATCAGGGTTGGAAGGGACCTCAGGAGATCATCTAGTCCAACCCCCGCTCAAAGCAGGATCAATCCCCAACTAAATCCCCAAATGGCCCCCTCAAGGATTGAACTCACAACCCTGGGTTTAACAGGCCAACGCTCAAACCACTGAGCTATCCCTCCCCCCCACAGTACCTCCCTGCCTGGTACTGTGGATACTAATTTCTTGCTGTGGCTACAGATGATAAATAATACTCCCATTGTCCTTCTTTTTTCCCTCTGTCCTCCATTGCTGAATAAATATTTTGTTAAAAAAAAAAAAAGCAGTTAGAAAACTGACTGCTCTCTGCTGTTATTGAATGTTTGCTGTCTGTTTGTGTTGTGTGATTGGTCAGCTAAATCACATGCTGTTGTTTTTGCTCCCTAACTGATTAACACCAAGGAGTTTTGAAAATGGTTGCCAAATTTTTCCGGCACAAATATTCCTCATGGACTAGACTGTAATCTTACAATCTGCCTTGAGTAAGGGGCACCACGTTGCTGCACTTTCCCAGAGTACATGGGTGTGACTTTGAGGTATGGGTGCGACTCATAGTCACAAGTTGGTGCCAGTTACTTCCTTGCTCCAGGGATGGAGTAGGCTGCTCCAGCCCTATTCCTAGTACAACTTACTTCCCTCTCTGCAGAGCAGCACAAATGCACTCATTGGTGTATTTAGGAGTCAGATCAAGGCTTCATCTGCTCCCCTCCCTCCCAGTCTCCCACCCACTTATGCAAACAAGGCCAAGTGTTAGGGTGACCAGATGTCCCATTTTTAAAGAGACAGTCCCGTATTTAAGCCCTCCTGCAAGTGTCCTGACTTTTTCTTAAAAATGGGCAAATTGTCCCCTATTTTCTGTCTCCCCCACATCAGTACTGGCAGTTCCTGCTGCTGGCCAGATCCCTGCTCGCCAGACACCTCACTAGTGGCCGACAATGGGGGTGGGTGTGCAAGGCTGGTGGTGGGGCGAAGATGCAGCAAATGGGACCGGCCGCTCCCCCTGCTCGTCCATCAGCGCAGCCCCCGCTGCATGCTGGCTCTCAGCCAGCAGTGCTCCACCCTGTCTCGTTTCTAGCGGCACTGACTGCACGCTGTGAGCTGCGGTGGCTGGTGAGTGCGGGCAGGTGCCAGGCAGCGGCTGGTTACATGTTGTCTCTGCTGCCCACCCATCAGTCCTTTACATGCTCCTCTTTTCGCTGTCCTCTCCCTGCTTTGACCCTTCCCCCCCACCAGCCCTGCTGCTCCTCCATATCCCCCCCGGTGGGGTGCGTCCCGCTCCTAATAATGCTGTACGGAGAACCAGCCCCTGGTCGGAGCGCTGAGCTTACCAAAAGCATGGTCGGCAGGCTCCTTCCTTCCTCCACTGCCTCTGGCTGGGCCGGCGCTACAGGAAAGCCCAAGACCTTCCGGCCAGGGATGCTGGCCAGGAGGAGCCGAGCCCTGCATGTACCAAAGCCCCGCACAGTGCTGACATGGGGAAGCCTCTCCGCCCCTCAGCTAAACTCTGGCGTGGCGGGGGAGGGGAGAAAGCAATTTCCAGCCTGTTCACATCCCGACCCTGCAGGCTCTGCAGCAGCCCCCCAGGCAGGGGCTTAGCACCCTCATCACCCCACCCCCTGCCCTGGGTCTTGCCCCCAGGGAGCATGTGGCTGCTCTGTCCTGTCCTCTAGGCACCCTCCCCGGCTGAGCCACCTCTCTGGCTGGGTTTGCTGAAGCCCCTGCAGTCAGGTTCCCTGGGCCCTGGTGCACAATGCATCCTTAGGGGTTAACCCCTTCCCGCCTATGCTGTAGCCAAGGGACAGAAGTCGGCTGGGTCATGTCGATGGCCAGCAGCAGCTTGCAGCTGTTACCTGCCTTTCGACACTGCAGGCAGGAAGGGACAAGCTGCTTCCAGCCACAGGGGACGGAAGGTGGGGTGAAGGGAGAAGAGATGAGCTCTGCAAAGACACGGGCCATATCATCCCTTCCACACACACCCTCCCCGCTCCCACGGCCCTTCCCTCCCACACAGTGCTGAAAGGATACTGCTGGCTACATTCTGGTGTGAGCCCTGACAGAAATCTGGGGAGGGGGGCATATGACCCTGTGTCCCCCGCTCCCCCCCCCAAACATGTTGCCTTGGGAACACAGGGCACCAGGTACCAGGAGAGATGGATCCATCCCTGTGGGCCCAGCCAGGCCTGGAGGGCAGAAAGCACTGGACAGGAAGGGTTGGATCGGTCGGTCACCCCCCACCACAACCACCATGTGAGAGAGGTGTACAGGAGTGTGTGTGTGTGTGTCACTTCTCCCCATGTGAACCCTAAAGCCTTAAAGATAAGAAGGAATATTAAAAGAATCCATCTACTCAATATTTTTTTTAACAGGGGCTCAGTCAACTAAACGTTTGTACTGCATATTTCTGATGGATTGCCATTGAACTCACTTGAATACGAGTAATTTTACCAAGGTGTTCCGTATTAACCATAGGGAAATATGGTCACCCTATGAAGTGTTCTACTTATGACTGCTCTCCACTCCAGGCTGCAGTACAGGTTACAAGCCCAGGGAATAAAAGGGGCCATTTATCCCTTTTTACTAACCTGCATACATGTATGGGTCATGATCTGGTCCCTGGTAAATATTTGTATGAACATGCAACACTTTCTCACAAACAAAAATACTCACAGAAAATGACTATTAATGGTGGGAAATGTTTTCTAAATGGTGTGTGAGGTTGTTCTGAGCAAATTTTTGTGAATATTTCTTTGCAGCATTCACCCAGCTCTATCTTGTCTATATCTGGATAACTATATGGTCTTCATCAATTTAGATCCAAGCACATACTCTTGACATAGTCACATTGAACTCTCCAAAACAAAAATAAATATAAATCATCTGGCATGTCGCTTTCCAGTATTTCAAAGATTCTCTCTTCTGTCTTGATCATGGATATCTGATTCCACTGACAGTCTTTGAAGGAATAAATTTCTCTGCTCCCTCTGGTGATCCAAAAATGTCAAAGTGACCCTGAAATCTTGCTGAATAGAAAAGGGCATATTCCCAGCAAAGTTCAGTGTTACAATGGGATCTTCACAAAAGCTCTACTCCTTCAGCTCCTCTTAAGAAGATTTAGTCCTGTAATTTGTAAGGAGATTTTCTTGATTTTTTTTTGTGAATACATTTCTTTTTCCCATCCACTTGTCACAATATATTTTTTGTTCTGAGGGAGCGTCAACTTTCCCTGCTGCAACACAGCAAACCTGCCTTTTCAAGGGCAAGTGACTGACTGAATCACTTGGCATTTTCTGTTACATTTTGAACACCAGGTGTTTCAGCTAGCCCTCTGACAAAGCTGTGTTCTGAATCGCCCTTCTTAATCATCTCTGGAATCTTCAGTATTCTGTTATCTGTTATCTGCAGCTTATTCTTTCCATGTGATCCATCCTATTTTCCCGCTGTCATTTTTCTTTAATCAGATCAAATACCAGCTACCAGCTGTTTCTCTGCCTTGATCGCCATAGCTACCATTTCCCCTCAAAGTTTATCTTCCTGGAGAATAGTCCCATAGTAATGGTGGTGTTAAAGTAATGTTAAGCATAAAATCCCTCTTTGTCTTTCTCATGCACAGCTTTACAAACTGATAGTTGTGTCCTACAAAGGGGATGAAGGACATATATTAAAAAAAAATAAGTTTAATCAAAACCTCCCCTTTTGCAGGAAAATTTACAGGTTTGATGAATCGGCATTTTTCAACTAAAAATTGCTTTGTTAAAAAATTCCCAACCAGCTGTAGTTAAGGTCCAGGTCCACTCGACTAAAATGGAGAAGAGGAGCAGCAGTCTGTTTCCACTGTTCTATTTCATACTTGTAGTAGTGGCTGCTGCCCTGTTATAGGACATCCTGTCTGGCTGAAGCAAGGAGTCTGTCTATTTTCCCTATAACAGTTCAATAGAGAGCAAAGCCCTTATATTTGGCCCAGAACCAGCTGATCTCCTGGCTTCAGTTTAGGGTAGATTTCCTCATTCCAAACTCATCACTACTAAATGGAAATATTTTTTAGCCTTTCTGGTGCACAAAGACTTTCCACTGTTAGCTCATTTTACTGCCTGACTGTTCTTAACGTGTTTTTCCTAATATTTTGCCTGGTATATCTTAACCTCATCATTTCTTGTTCTGTCCTCATTGACTAATGAGAATAATTGGTCCCTGTCCACTTTATAACATCCTTTTACTTATTTTTAGTCCTTGCTGCATGTCTCCTTTCAGTCATCTTTCCTCTTGACTGAACATGGCTCTACATCTTTTCTTATAATTCTAGATTTTCCTCTTTTTAGCAAACTATGAACTCTTGAATTTCTCTCTCTCTTTTAAAAATGTGGTGTCCAGAAACACTGTTTGGAGACTATTTTCTGCAAGGCTAGGAGAACAACGCATCTGTGCACTGGTTTATATTGCAAAACCCCTCTTCAGTGTAAACACCTAGACAATTTTAAAAACAATTAATGAAGTAAAAACTTTGATTCTGCAGATAATGGCAAAGTAGCAGAATATGCAATTTTCTTGTGCCTACTCTTTCCCAAGAACAAGATCTTGTCTCAAGTCCCAGTTTGGATGACTTCTGCCCTCATGTAAAATATTCATTAGCCAGAAGTCACAAAGATTGTATTAACAATAGCTATTTAAATGCAACCGAGTTCTTCTGAAACTCGACAGTTTTTTTCCATACAATAATCTGAAGCTGAACACCGTTGGTTTCAGAAACTGGGGGGGAGGGAGGAAGGGGATCACGTGCAGGGCCAGCTCCAGGCACCAGCCGACCAAGCACGTGCTTGGGGCGGCACCTTGTAAGGGGCGGCCAATCTTGGGGTGGCGGGGGGCGCTCAGGTTTATTTATTTATTTTTTTTTGTTCGGCTGGGCGGCGCTCGAGGGTTTTTTTGTTGTTGTTTTTGTTTCAGCCGGGTGGCTCGGGGGGGAGGGGGGTGTTTTTGTTTTGGCGGGGCAGCGCAGTGCTTGGGAAGGTGTTTCGGCAGGGCAGCGTGGCGCTTGGGGGGGGTGTTTCGGCGGGGCAGCGCGGCAGGGTGCGGCACTCGGGGGGGTGTTATGGCAGGGTGGCGCGGCGCTGGGAGGGGTGTTACGGTTGGGGCGGGGGGATCCGGGAGGGGGTGGTCAGGGGACAAGGAGCATGGGGAGTTGGATGGGTCAGCAGTTCTGAGGGGGGCAGTCAGGGGTGAGAAGTGGGAGGGGGCGTATAGGGGGTGGGGGCCAGGCTGTTTGGGGAGGCACAGCCTTCCCTACCTGGCCCTCCATACAGTTTTACAACCCCAATGTGGCCCTCAGGCCAAAAAGTTTGCCCACCCCTGGCCTAGAACCTAGCCAAATTGAGGATGCTACTGATGTTCTCTGGGGAGACATAGCATTGGATCCTCTGAGCCCATCCCCTCTCTTCCTTCAGACCACACATACCTAGCCCTCATTCACCCTTCTTTGTATTTATTGTTGATGTGTGGCACACATAGCTCTGGATGATCATTTTCTTAGAAAGCATCTGATCCATACTCAGCAAAGCCTCGTTGTCTGAATATGGATTACCAGACTGCACCCAAAATTGTTGATGCTCAAGGAAGGAACAGTTTGCGTAGATTTTTTTTAATGCAGAAATTATTAAGCATTATTAGTGTTGTGCATTGTGTTTAATCACAGAGAGTATCAGATTAAGATTCCTCTTGAAGCACCTGTCATACTTTACATGAAACGAATATTTGCCTAGAGCTTAACTGGTACCAGTAGAAGTATCATAACTAATAAATGTCATCTTACAAAACTAATGACTGTTTGTTCCAAGTCTTCATTAGTGGTAACATTAGCTTTAATTCACTTGGTGGCATGTACCATATTTTTATTTCTAGTCACTTCACTTTGAATTTTTTTTTTTTTTTTGTAAATTAAAAACAGCTCTATAGTCTTATCACAGTCACAGCTTTGTGTTCATCACCAAGCCGCCCCAAAATGCACATGTTTTCTTCAAACAAGCTGAAATTAGGACGGGGCTGTTATGGCTCATTTTGTGTCTCTTTCATTTTATGAATGACTGCTGTTATATTTCAGTAATGTTTCTCCTGGGACCTTTTTGAGGTGGAACATAAAAATAAAACACCTTTTGTTTTTTTTAAATAATCACTGGGCAGGATGGTTCCTTTTTACATGCCAGTTTGCAAACGTGGAAATCTAAATCTCACATCTTGGATGCACATATCAGCACTTAGGCAATTTGATCATCCAAATGCAAGATTTGGAAATCAGTGAAGGCACCCATATTTGAAAAGAAATTGGGCCTCCTTTATTAATAATTATGGATTGCTTTGGTTTATTTGTATTGCTTAGTATGGTATAATGAATGGATTAATCAAAGTAAATTTATTATAGAATGCAAAGTTGTTGTATCATAAATAAATCCAATATAAACTACAGTTTAAAGGCTTTTTCCTTTTTTTTAAACAGTCAAATACAAACCTGAAACTTTAAAATGCTACCTTTTTTGCAGGCATCTCATGCTCATTGTGGGTAAATTCCTGCAAAAATAATAATAGACATTCTTGCATTCCAGGACAACTGGAATTTTTCAGTCTCTAGGAGTAAAATCCCATAGAAGTCAATGACAAAATTCCAATTGAATGGCAAAAACTTCAGTGGGGCTGGGATTTCACCCTTGAGTGTACAAATGCAAATACATTATCTATTCAGTGTTATCAGATATTTATACTGGACGAGAAGGAGCCAAGAGCTGGAGTTGAGAAAGGGAGAGGAAGGAAGAGAAGAAATGATAGTGATACTAAGGAACATGGGAGGACATTTTTGCAACATAACACTTGACTGCCCTTACATGGACTTAGACATTTAATGCACAGTTTAGACACCTCCATGGAGGTATTTTTATTTGAAGTATGGATGTTCCAGCATTTTCAATCTCATGAGCCTGACACACGGTACTACATTGTTTTTTTCTTTATGTCACTTAAATATTTTTGTAATGAAGAATTCAAATGGGAACAATTCCAACAATCATACCAAAATGTACACAAATAAATATCACACCAATCAAGATGATTAAAACATTCACATGTTACAGCCCGTATAACTGATGTAAAAGGAAATCTTTTAAACGTAGGAATTGTTACACTGGCTCAGATCCAACATCCATTTGGTCCAGTAGCCAGTCTTTGACAGTGGCCACCAGCAGATGCTTCAGAAGAAGGTGTAAGAATCCCACACTAGGCAGATGTGGAATAACCTGCCCCTGACCCCAATTAGGTCTCATTTTGACCTCTAACAGTTAGATATTGCCAGACAGCCTGAAGCATCAGGTTTAATGTCCCTTCCACATTTTTTTAGCAGTAACTCTTCAATGCTGCCTATTTTTCATACCCATTTAAATGTCTAAGCCCTTTTTGAATCATGCTAAGTCTTTGGCCTTAACCACTTTTGTGGCATTGAGTTCCACAGTCTAATGAAGGATTGGGTGGAAATTATTTCCTTTTATTTGTTGAATTTGCCAATTTGAAATCTTTTAAAATTGGCCTGACTTTCAGAAGCGTTGAACACTCACAACTCCAATAGAAGTCAGTGGGAATTGTGGGTAATCATCAGAAATCAGGCCAAATGCATGTGTCTAAATTAAAGGAGTGGTATACAATGGAAGTGGAATCAAAATAACAGAATATTAGAATGAAAATGGATGGTGGGGGGAATTTGGTGAGGGTTTGGGAAAATTCAATTCAGATATTCAAACTGGGCTGACCTGTCCTCTGTGCAAACCCTAGGAAGGACAGGCTTTTTAAAGGGATATGTGCAGTTTTAGGGCCTGTCTTCACTGCAGAGATAACTTAGATCAGTGGTTCTCAATAGCCGCTTATTCAGGGAAAGCCCCTGGCGGGCTGGGCCAGTTTGTTTACCTGCTGCGTCCGCAGGTTTGGCCGATCGTGGCTCCCACTGGCCGCGGTTCACCGCTTCAGGCCAATGGGGGCTGCGGGAAGCGGCGCGGGCCGAGGGATGTGCTGGCTGCCCTTCCCGCAGCTCCCATTGTCCTGGAGCGGCGAACCACGGCCCATGAGAGCTGCGATCGGCCGAACCTGCGGACGCGGCAGGTAAAGAAACCAGCCCGGCCCACCAGGGGCTTTCCCTGAACAAGTGGCGGACCGGCTTTGAGAACCATTGATTTAGATTATAATTTGAGTGTTACCCCTAACTCAAGTCCCATTCACACAAAAAAAAACCTTAACTCCAGTGTGGTGGTGCATGTAAGTTGGGTAGTCTACCTGGGGGCATAGGCTACAGCTCGAGTTAGCGCAACTCATCGGCAGCCAACACAATCATTCTGTACTGCTAACACAATTGCTCTATGCAGTTTGAGTGTTATTTCGCAGTGTGGCTGCTCTCACTTGAGCTAGGCTATCCCCAGAGGGTTTAGCTCGAGTGCAGATAACTCGAGTTTACTCTGCAGTGAAGACATGGCCTGGGGGGAGAGGCATTGCTTGTGAGTAGGATTTAATTCTCAGATTGTAAACTCCTATTTGACTGTCTTCCTCTGAGTTTTACGCACCATGGAGCACAATGTTGGGGCTCAAGATTTACTTGCATCTGGCTAGGTTTACTAATTGAAATAATATATTAAAATTAAATGGAAGAAAAATGAGTTTTAAGGGGAATTTTCTTCTTATTAACTATTATAGTACCAAAAGCATAATTCTCAATTAGTCAGCTCAGCTGGGCTTAATTATTCTGGGTGTCAAAAATTAGCTTAAGTACCTCTCATAAAACTGCTCGTTTGACAGAGCAATGGCTGTAATTTTAACTGTGAGGAGCAGAGGTGGCTAGGCTCTGTGCATTGACACACAAAGAAGCACAGTTTCAGTTAAAAGCCTCCTTCGGCAGATGCTGTGATGACTGCTGTGTATCGGGCTTTTCAGCAACACGCTTTTTGTCAGTTTAAATGGTGATTGAATAATATTTTATACAATGGCTAGAAGTAGTAGTACTGTAGAAACTCGTGCTGTAAATAAGGTAGAATCCCATTTGGGGACATTCAATGGTCCGAATTCATGCGAATAGTCATGGTGAAGATGGGCATCCTCACATAAGTAAGGATTTTGCAGTGGGTCTGATTTATAGTCCATTGTAGTTAGTAAAAAAAAAAATGATACGTTGCTTTTCATCAGTAGGTCACAAAGGAAGTCAGTATTATTATACCATTTTACAGATGGGGAAAACTGAGGCACAGAGATTTGCCCAAGGTCACCTGGTAGACTAGTGGCTGAACTGACATTAAAACACAGGTCTCCACAATCTCAATTCAGCACCCATTCCATTGGATCATGCTGCTTCTCTCATTGCCTTTGCTGGACTTTGGATCAGACCTAATGGTGCAGTTTAAGGCTCTGAGTGTAGGCCATGAAGTAAGCTGTCAAGTATCTGACCTCAATAGCAAAGCAAATGGACACATCTGAACATTTTACTGTTGTATATGAAATTGAGCTTCCATGTTGTATTTCCTCCTTAATGTGGAATACGGGCTTGAGAAACACAAGACGCTAAATACTGCCTTTTCTTTGGGTGCTTGTAAACATATGGAGCCAGACTGTCGCTGGTTCTTATCTGGCTGTGTGCTTGGGGAGACAGTGCCTGGAGCCTCACCTCCAAGTGCACCCACACAAAAGCCAGGGAAAATTGTAGTCCCGGTGCTTGGAGAAACACAACACTACCCCATGTGCTCATTAGAAAAGCGATTAACACATAGGGGATGGGGAGGAAGTGGGGTTATAACTCTACCCCTCCTCCATTGTGGAGTCTGTTGGTCACATTGTGTGGAGCAGGCTGCAAATCCTTGCACAGCAAGTAGTTTGTGAAGAAGTATAGCACCTCCAAAGCTCCCTCAAAAGTGGCAGTGCTCCACACTAACCTCCGTGAGGGGTAGTTCCTAATGGCCCAAATCCTTCCTCTAGTTTTTTTTCAGAGTGTAGGTTAGTAGATTCCTTCCTTTTGCCATTAATTTTATTAGCAAATGTATGGCAGAAACTCTCCCAATTGGTTTTAAAGCACAGTACATAGGGCCAAATTCTGTCCTTGGTTCCTGCCCCATGACTTTGGCTCAATAGCTCAACTTAGCCCTGTATTCTTCCATTAAAAATGTGCAGTTGTTTCCTCCATAACTCTTCCTCACATTAGAAAAATAAATTAAAGTGTGATTGCAATTTACATTATAATGTTTGACAGCACAATATATCAGCCATATTGCATCTGTATTTTGGCAGGAATTACTTTCTGTTTAAAATAAATAATTTATAATTATTGGGGAATAAACATAATAAAAAGGATGAGAATTGGACTCCCCAAATGTTTGTGTAGCGTCCCTCTTCACCTGGTTACCTCCTTTAATGGCAATCTGCTTCCAGGTTTTGATGGACAGGTCTGGGTTCTTTTGGATCCCGCCACCCACTCAGCAGGGTGAATCTTTTTCCTTCTTTTTCTATGAAATTATTTGGCGGTGCCTCCACCCCCCTCGCTCCTTCCTGGCAGGGTCACCGGGGCAGCTTGGGCGGAAAATTCTAACTACAGGGTAATCCCCACTTACTTGCCAGATAGTTGGAGACTTCCAAGAAATAACACAACACATAAAAATATATTCAACACAATAATTATATTAAACAGGCAACAAATACAACATAACAGGGTGAAACACTATTTTTAGGGTCACCGGTGCCCACACTGAAAATACCCGTGACTTGATGTAACAAGTGTAAAACCAGTGTCTGTTGGTACGCGTACTTTGCTGGGGCCCTTGATGATCTATAAAATTCTCTGCAGTGGTTTAGCAGTGTGGCTGACTGGGTTCAGTACAGCCCAAAAGACCCGCAAGTGGGAGGAGGTGGTGAATCCCTCCACAGGTATAATAAGCAGCAGGTTATAAAATCCTCAAACCCTTACTCCCTGGCTTGAGGACACAGTTCAGGGAGCAGGGGGTCCCCAAAACAAATTCCCTGACTAACTAACTTTAAAATGGTGCACTCACGAACTCCATGAATGATCTTCAGGTTGGAAGATGACGCTGGACTCTTCAGTCACTGCAGAGGGGCTGCTGTCTGCTGTCAGGGATCCTCCTCAAGCAGGAATCAGGCTGCGTTGGTCCCAGGATTTCCCCTCACCACGAAGGGGTGCAGGGCTCAAGGTGTAGGTTATACAATTACCCTAACATCCAAACTGTAGCCTCCTAGCCCAGCCTCCAGTCACACACTCAGCAGGCAGCTTCCCTGGACTAGCAGAGCTGACCAAGTGGTGACTAGTATCACCTAGGGAGCTGGGGGTGAACCCAGCCGGGCTGAGGAAATTTCTCAGCAAATGCTACCAATTGGGACTCATCCGTGGGGAAGGAAAACCCAGGTGACGGATCAGCTGTCAGGTCCCTAGAGGCCAGTTCTCAGGGGGAACCCTGCTTGCAGGCCTGGGACTCACCAGCTCCACACTCTCCAAAATGGCTTCTCCCCTCCCCTGAACTCCCTGGGAGGGGCATCTCACTCCCTATCGGTTGCTGGGCAGACTCTGAGTTTGCCTTGGCTCCTCCTCCCTGAGCTGCCAGAGCTCCAGGAATCTATGTGATCTCCTTGGGGGTTACATTTGTAAAAACTGTACCTATTGGAAAGTGAGTTAGCAATTATTTTTGATATCAGTCATTTTATATTTTGTTCCACAAAACGATATGTGTTATTTTATTTCACCATATATTTCAGTAATGTCACCTTTTGCCACCAACATTGTGCTTAAATCTTTCTGACTAGATTTTGATTCAGGTTTATTTATTTATTATGCCATTAAGCAACCTGACACCAAACAAGTAAGGGGATAAAGAAATAATTCTGTTAAAAGAACATGTCTGCACTCTTAAAAGAGCAGCATCCTGGCTTTGAAATTGACAAGCTTGAATTGTGAATTGAATTTCCTTGATGTAACTGACCTCCAGGAATCTCTTCCTTTTCAACTGTTAGAATAAAAACTTTCTTGAGTTTCAAAGTTTCTGTCTGTCTTTTCCTTTTTTAAAAGCTCTTTATTGCTTTAGAAGGCTGAGACCCTAGACCAGTTACTTTTATACCGTTTTACTATTTTACTTTTTATTGTACTCCGATTTGCACAGATTGGCTTGGGAACTCAAACTATCCCAGCTCACTTACTGTATGAATCATTTTACTTTATTGGATCGCATGATCTCAATCTACTATGTTTCTAATCATGTCCTTTGGGGATGATGGATATGGCAGTGGAGTTGCCTCTGAAATAACATTATTAAATTATATATATTTAAAAATATATTGTTGTTTGGGTCCAGCATTGGAAGAATCCTGACCAAATACCCTTTACCCCTTGGGTTTACCCTTCACAAAATGAACTGTGAGAAAGAAAGAAAGAAAGAAAGAAAGAAAGAAAGAAAGAAAGAAAGAAAGAAAGAAAGAAAGAAAGAAAGAATGTGTCTTTGCTTTCACTAAGCACTTGTTTTTATTCATTCCATTCATGAACAAAATAGACCTTTAGCTTATGCTGCTTATCCAACCTTTTGTGTGTGTGCATGTTGGAGCCAATGTAAATAAATAGGCTGTAGTCATAAGTAGAGCATCTTTCTATCATTCCATCATTATCATATAAAAAAGAGCCGAAAGAAGTATTCAAAATGCAGGTGCACAGTATTCAGTGCTTAAGTGTTGGAGTAGCATTTGCATTATCCACTTTAGCTCCCCAATCTTCTGCAAGTGCACTGTAACTTATTCTCAGTGGAATGATTTGACTGAAAACCAATTAGAAAAATCATAAATATTCTGTGCTCTTACATGGAGGCACAAAACACTACAAAATAGCAAATAATCAGACACCTCTCTGTGATTGTGCATCACTGCACTGAGAATCTAGATGCATGTAAAAGACAATTTTCAAATTTCACTGTCTTTAGGCATATTGCTCAGACCAGAGGTTTTGCAACAGACATCCCATACTCTAGCCCCTGTGGTTAATTAGAGATATTTTAGCAACCACGTAGGCAGTGCAAGAATGGTGGCTGGAACAATACTATGTCAACTCATTATATGGTTTGTTGGCTGATAAGAAGTTCTGAATACTCACAACTCCTAGTGAAGCAAAAGTATCTCAGGGGCAAGCGCTACAGGACAAATTTTGGCTCTTATATAGCAGTATGGCTCTTGGTAGACTCTTAACACCATGTAACCCAGCTTGCCCTATTGCTGGCTTACTCTGGATATTCACTGATGGAATGAGGGAAGAGGGAGAATCAAGACAGTGCTAGTGGGGAGGGGCTTGGGGGAAAGTCATGCAACTCAACTAATGATACACTTAGGCCTGGTCTACACATAAAACTTAAGTTGACCTAGCTACATCACCGAGGGGTGTGAAAAATTCACACTCCTGAGAGACATAGATAAACCAACTGAAGCTCCGGTGTTGACACCTTTAGGTTGCTGGAAGAATTTTTCTATTTACCTAGCTACTACCTCTTAAGGAGGTGGATTTACTACAGCCATAGAAAAATCCTTTCCACCACTGTATCAAGTGTCCAAGCTATAATGGCGTAGCTGCACCTGTGCCACTGTAGCACTTGTAGTGTAGACAAAGACTTAGACATCCTCAGCTACAGAGCCCAATGGCACGAGAGTTAGGTTGCTGATGTGAGCTGCACACTGTGGATATAGCTAGGGCTAGGATTTGATGCTGAATACAAAATGTGTTCTGATACAATTCCACTTCTCCATTTTTCTCATTGGAATTATTCCTTAGCCTTACTGTGGAATATTTCCTCTGATTCAATATCCCTCAGTTACTCCTTGTCCATGTGATTTCACTTGACTAATGGCGCTGAATTTTATTGTAGAATTTTGCAAGTTATGGTAACATTTCTTATATATATATATATATACTATATACTATATAGTTCTCAGTTCAAATTAATTTTCTTTTTAGTATATACTATATAGTATACATATATACTAAAAAGAAAATTAATTTGAACTGAGTCTTCATTGAATGGAAGCCCTGATGACTGAAGTCCTGTATTTATAATGCAGCATGAGCACTGAAAGAGTAAACTTTACCACTTTGTCTTGCCAGTGTGCCTTAAGCCCTACTTGGGGCTCAGTTCAGCAAAAATTACTTTATGCCTATGTTTAACGTTTCTGAATAAGGACCAACTGCTGGAGCGGGGCCTTTTAGGAGAATTATCTGTAAACTGTGACTTTTGGTGACCCATTCAGACCTGTGCCGTCGTGCTGAGTGTCCAAAATGTATACCATCCATTGCTAAAATCGGTTATGGGTTTTGTGCTGTATTCACTTTTCTGCTGAAGCTAGACCAAGACCACCAAACTCATTTCACATAGGTCATTGAACAAACATCGGATTTTACCAGCTTTCTCTCATTACTGACCTGTGCTTGATTTGAATTAACAACCAAGACTGGTGAAAACTTTTGGATTCCACTTGTATTCCATAACCAACTCCAGAGCCTTCTAGCCCCCACTCATTACAGAAGTTGGTAATCAATTTCCTTTTATCTGTTTTTTTCCTATCTACTACAACAGACTTTCTTTTAATGCTGTTAGTAAACTTTCAAAGCTGTAAATTAATCTCTGAAAGTATATTTTGACAGAAGTGTTTTTCATTTTTGATTTTTAAATCCAGTTTCACAGAGAAGGATGGCTTTGTTGGTAAGGACCTGAACTAGGGCTCAGAGGAGCTGGCTTCTGCTCCAGACTTTCTGTGACCATGAACAAATAATGTAATCTCTCAGCACCTCAATTTGCCATCTCTAAAGTGGGGGTAATACTTCTGTGCCTCCCATGGGTGTTATAAGGATGATTTCATAAATGTGTATGAGGCACTCATATAGTATGGTGTTGGGGACTATGCATGTATAGGTAGATAGATGGTAGATTTATATTTAGGCTGCCTGGTGGACTGGTATGTGGGAGATCCAGGTCAATACTAATTGAAGGACTCATCCTTTCCAAACCATGAGGGACTGAGTTGTGGATGTACTATTTCTGGTGTGTGGTCTCCTCCAGTCATTACTATAATATTTTTTCTGTTGCACTTTTCAGGAAAACTACCTGAAGAGAGGTAGCTATCCTGAGTGACATAGTGAAACTCAATGCATTCTTTGCTGAGAATAGGTTTGGAAAGATGCTAATTCTCCCTCCCCCAGCAAGTCAGGTTTTAAAAAATGATAAAAGAAGTAGTGTTTTTCAATTCACCTTATACACATACTGTAGTGCATCTCTTTATCATGAAAGTGAAACTTACAAATGTACATTTTTTGTTACATAGCTGCACTCAAAAGCAAAACAATGTAAAACTTTAGAGCTTATAAGTTCACTCAGTCCTACTTCTTGTTTAGCCAATCGCTAAGACAAACAAGTGTGTTCACATTTGTGGGAGATAATGCTGCCCGTGGCTTCTTGTTTACAATGCCACCTGAAAGTCAGAACAGGCATATGATCAGGCAGAACAGAGAAGACAGTAGTGACACTGGGCCAGATTCTGAACTCACCAGTTTTACACTGGTATAATTGCATCCCCTGTAATGAAGTTGCTCCAGACATGTTCAGAATCAGGCCCAGTGCTTCTTGCCACTGCCTCTTCATGTCCTGTTTAGAGCCTTGAAGTCCAGAGGCATGAAAAGGTGAAGAATATAGAGTCATATCATGCCATCAATTTTTGTACTGAACTCCCTATTGAATTTTGCTCAAAAACTAATGATGCCCATTCTAAAGGGCTTTAACTTTTTTTTCCTTTTTTTTAGTTTCTCCAGTCCTAACTTTTCTAAGTGTAAGAAATTTGTTTTCAGTTGTGTTCAAATTTTGATGGATGGTTCAGGTCAGTTTTTATGCTTTTCAAACCTTCGCATTCCTCTTGAATCTTAACTACAAATCAGGCTTCTTGTCAGCTTCTTCCCAAAATATCTGGCACTAATGTCATGATGCATCTTTGAGAATTAGGACCCTAAAGGAGTATGTGCAGTATGATATCCTGATATTTCAAATGCCTAACAATACAAAGGTTCAGACATGATCCATTCTGAAGCACCACATTTGTTTCTATATCTTCAAATTATTAATAGCACTCTGTGGAAGCATCAGCTAAGGTTTGTCAAGAGCTTTGTACAGATTATGTCCTGCAATGTTCCCTCTTTTTCAGTTGTTTAAACTGATGTCACTTCATCTCCGATAGCAGTATCTTTGAGGGGGAAAAATATGAATTTTTGTTAAGGGTTGTATTTGTGGTCACCAAAATTTTATCAAACAATTCAGTGTGTGTCAATCTTGTTGGATTTTCTAATAAGTCTGTGAACAGGGGCATGTGCTTTAACTTTACTTACACCTTATTTAGCTTGTATTTTTACTTGAGTTTACTGAGGAAAACTGCTCTAGTATGGCTCTCTCACTCACAAGTCATGAGAAAGTTTCAGAGTAAGCCTTTGCTGATCTGTGACTTATTTATACCTTTGGCACAATATATTAACACTGGGCACTTTAGGGTCCTATGTAATTCCCAGACTTTCACTGACTTTCATGGCAGTTAGTTAGCACATTTAGATAGATTTATTATTAGATGGCACTTTAGGAGTAATTTTTTTTTTTTTTTTTTTTTTGAAACTAGAGCTGTTTGGAAAATCGTTGACAGAACCGTTTTCTGTCAGAAAATGCAGTTTCATTGATATCAAAACATGTCACAGAATTGTATCAATTTTGCCAACATTTTGTTTTGGAGTAAAGCTGGAAAAAAAGTTCTGACAATGTCAGAGAGCCATAGGCCCACATTTTAAAGGGATTCAGGCTTTGCTATGCTCAGTATTGCAACATCTAACTGATTTAGGAGCCTCAGTCTCATTTTCAAAAGTGATATAGGAATTTATGAGCCAAAATCCCACTGGTTATCAATGGAATTTTGGCTCCTAAGTTCCTAAAGCCCTTTTGAAAATATTTAGTTTCCTAAATCAGTTAGTTGTTGCAATGCTGAGTGCAGAAACACTTAAAGAATTTAAGGCCAGAAGAGACCACCAGATCTAGTCTGACCTCTTGTGTATCAGAGGTCAGTAAACACCACCCAGCACCCTCACACTGAGTCTAAGAACTGTAATTAGATCCAAGTATTGCAGCGCTCAGGAGACTAAACTATTGTGTGCCATAGGCACGGAAATGGATAAAATATATAATCCCTAATGGAATTGTCCAATAGGCAGGTATGCACCTTCAGTTTTTCTTTATACAGGGTGCCTAGGATGCATGTTGCATATACAGTAGTCCAGGGCCAGATTAACTTTTTGTGGGCCCGGTGCCAAACATATTTGTGGGCCCCCTGGGAAATGAAGGGACTAGCAGCAAGAGCACAGTGGGCAGGGTGGATTTGATTTAAATCTTGATTTAAATCACTAGTCAGGAAGACTCAATTTAATCTTGCTTTTCTACATAAAAGTGCATTCTTGTTGGTTGTTATAACCTTAATACATATTCTTCACAACTCAGAGATAGATGTAGGCTTTATTTTTAGATGGTACACACTATACATTTTTAAACAATGATTTATTTTGAAAACTTTTCAGATCAGTTTTACAGCTATATCAGAAAATGAATGAGTGTTTGGTTATTTCATTTACCAAAGATAATTGAAGCAGATATTTATGAAGTGATTGGGAGGTGAACTATTTCCAGTTCAACAAGTTAATCATTAATATTTGGAGGATTTTCTTCCCAGGCTGTATTAGGAGGAGAACATCACTAGACAGACATTTAAATTGTTTTATTTAACAACAACGTTCGGTATTCTGGATTTTTTTCTTTGACAGCAAACATAATATTTTAACAAAAAATCATATGTCCCTCTCTTCTCACATTTATCTCCAAACTTCTTCTCCTTGTCCAGATCTATTCCGCCCCCAACAATCTTCTATTCATTGAACTTTTTGAAACTTTTCACTTTTAGAGAGAGGTAAGGGGTTGACTCTGTGTACACAAATTTGCAGAGGGACAATAGAGTTGCGGTCTGTTATTTCTCACCCCTATATATTATTTATTTATTTAAAAACATTTTTGCTGTTAACAAGCATGTTACCTCTGGAGACACAAATCCACAGTTTGAGAATTGCAAAACTAAGCATCTCCGATGGTATCTTCTAGACTGACCACTGAGTCCCATTGGGTAGATAGAAAGATTAACCCAACTAATCTATTTAGAAGCCTGTGGAACCCCATAAGATTGGGTCCCTAATTCATGAACTATTAGAACTCATTTACAAAACTTTTCTTAAATATTACATGAATATATTGTCTCATACTATTAGACTTTATAATCCCTATCCCATGATGAGATATAATGTATCTTAATTAAAACTATCTTTAGATAGTTTTTTTTTCCTAAAAAATCCGATTTAAATTTTAAAAAATCAGATTTTTTTATTTTTTTAAAAAAGTCATTGATTTTTATCCCCCCTCTCAGAGGGGCATGGTGGGGGGGGAAGGACTGGTTCCCAGTTGGAGTGAGGCGGGGCCAGGGGCAAGAGCACAGCAGGGCATGGGGGGGGGAGGATTGGTCCCCAGTTGGAGTGAGGCAGGGGCCAGTAGCAAGAGCACAGCAGGGCATGGGGTGGGGGGAGGATTGGTCCCCAGCTGAAGCGAGGCAGGGGACAGGGGCAAGATGAGCACAGTGGGGCATGGCGGGAGGATTAGTCCCCACTGACTGGAGCAAGGCAGGGGCCGGGGGCAAAAGCACAGCGGGGCAGGATCTAGGGTTGGTCCCTGGAGCAAGGGAGGAGCCAGGGGTAAACTGGAAGTGCAGCAGGACTGAGGAGGGGGTAAACAGGATCCCCCTCCACCCCTGCCCACATAGAGCGAGTACCTATCTTCTCCCTGATTGTAGCCCATTCTCTTCATCTCTCTTTGCACTGAGCTGAGGGTGGAGATGCACTGAGCACAGGGCTGGGGGTGCAGGGTCTTGGAGGGAGTTAGGGTGCAGGAACAGGCTGGGGATTGGGGTGCAGGGTCTGGCCAGGAGCTAGGGTGAGGGAGGGGCTTCAGGGTTGGGGCAGGAGGTTGGGGTGTGGAGCACTTACCTGGGGCAGCTCCCATTTGGTGCGAGGGGTGCAGGTGGGAATGTGGGGGGGGTGTAGGAGCTCCCGTTTGGTGCTCAGGGTGGGGGTGGGCGTGGGGGGGTTCAGGAGTCAGGACATGGGGTGTGGGGGGCTGGGTATGTGTGGGGGGTTCAGGAGTCAGAGCTGGGGTTGTGGGGGTGTGGGCTGGGGTTGTAGGGGTGCTCCCAGCCCCCTGCCCTGAGAGGCTCACGGCAGAGGGCTGGAGGGGGTATTATGCCCTGATTCCACGCCCTTCCCCAAGGCCCCGCTCCCGCCTCTTCTCTGCCTCCTCCCCCAAGCGGCGAGCGCGCTGTGGCTCCGCTCCTCCCCCTCCCTCGTGCCAGTGAACAGCTGTTCGGTGGCAGAGAGGGGGAGGGGCGGAAACGCAGCACGCTGGGGGGAAGAGGCAGGGGAGCAGGTTGGCTGCCAGCAGATCCTGTCCTGCTGCAACAGGAGCCGGCAGGACCAAGCTTCTGCCCACTGCCCCCACAGGAGAGAGTGGGGGCGGCAAGCGGAGAAGAGCAGGCCGGACTGGGGCACTTTTGGAGCGTGGGCCTGGTGCCATGGCTCCTGTGGCACCATGGTAAATCCGGTACTGTACAGTACATCTTAACACACACACACACAAACCATAGTGCCTGATTAGGATGACCATCTGTCCCAAATTGGGTGGGACAGTCCCAAAATGCAGAGTTTAAGTCCTTGTCCCAAGCTGAATGATTCGGACAGCATTTGTCCCGGATTCTCCGCAACACCATTCCGCACAAGCCCAAGGCTCAGAGATGGCACCAGCCTTTTCCTTGTAGGAAGGGAGGCTGAGGTGGGCCTTAGACCCCCTCACCATGAGGCCCCACTTTCTGCTCCTTCTCTCCTTCCCCAAGGCCCCACGTTGTGTCCAGACCAGAAGTCAGAGCCAGGCAGTAGTAAGAGTTGCCCAGGGAGCCCGGGCTGCTGTGGGGAGCCCCAGACCCTCCCTCCACCTGTCCTGGACAGTGTGCGTTGGAGGGCAGGGACACAGGCTGGGGGCTGTATCAGGCCCCTTGGCTCTCTGTGGCCAGTTCTTACCATAGCCTGGCTCTGGCTTCTGGGGGCAGGGCCTCAGGGGGGAGAGGAGGAGGATGGGATGAGGGCTCAGGGGAAGAGGAGGGGAAAGAGGTGAGGAATTGTGGGAAGAGGAAGGGCAGAGGTGGGGACGTGGAGTGGGCGGGGCTCCTGCATGTGTCCCGCTTTTGCCTTTTGAATAGATGTCACCCTATGCCTGATTCACCCTTCACTTTTGTCCATGTAAATCTGGAGTAACTCTGTTGGATGGAGTGTAAAACAAATGTGAAAGGAGAGGCAAATCAGACCCATAGTACTGACACACTTTAAACAAAGGATTTATATAATCTATAATAATAATTTATCATACCTTTTTATTATTATTGTTTATTTAAATTCCTGCTCTGTCTAGGTGTCCTAACTGATATCAGGGTCACATTGTACGAGGCACTGTACACAGGGACAATATGTAACTCCTCCAGCTTGACCATGACTTCCTCAGCCCATGGGGCCCAAGAAAAGGAGGCAGCTAGCCCCTCACTCCCTGTGCAATACTCATGAACAAATCAAATGCATAAGATTTTCACCTATACGCATTTGGAAATCCTGTTTTTATATTATATGGACTCTAGAGGGGCTGGGAAATTCTACAGTTTTGAAATCTGTTTAGTGCTGAACCAGAACAAAAGCAAAAGATTGCCCTTTAAATTATTTTTTTGAAATAAAAAAAATTAAAACAATTGGGTCAATTAAAATGCTTCAATAAATCCAAAACATTTCCTTTCAATTTTGATAACTTTTTTTTATTTTTTACAATGTAAAATAAAATAAATTTCTAAAGAAAAAGTCATTTCAATATGAAAAATCAAAACATTGTATTCTGAAAATGTCTAACGGAATGTTTGTTTTTTCCCCTAAATAAAATTTCTTCAAAATTGACGAGCTCCCTCAAGAAGTTTCAGTTTTGACGAAAAAGCATTTTCTGATGGAAAAGCATTCCCTCAACATTTTTTTGATTGGCTCTAATGGAGTCATATCCTATTTGCTGTTTTCAAATGGAGAATCTCCATTTTTTGTTATTAAATCTTTTATTTTTAATATTTTTTTTCAGCTCCTGTCTTCTGCTGTGTGGTTTTTGTTTCTTTTTCAAACTTGGGCTTACTATTGGGAAAGTAAATATAGTTGCTGCTTGAATGTCTGAGCTGGCCAATAAAGAAAGATTTAGGTTTTCAGATCAATGAACAGGATTCAGCCCTGTAAATTTAATGGAAAATATGTGGCTATGTCCCCCACATTGCTTTGAAAATCTCTTTCAGAAAGTTGTGGTACTTTGTTTTTCCTTTTCTTTTTTCATATTGACCATATAATTCTCCCCCCCCCCCCCCTTAATATTTCCCCACATTTTATGGCAGCCTTTGTTATTGTTCCATGTTCAGCTGATAAGACTCCGGATTCACATTATGCTCCCAGTGGATAGGTGAACCAAGAATGCCTTGGAAAACTGCAAAACAGAGCTATTAAATTTATATTTACTACTAATCATTTCAACTCCTGGCAGACAGCCTAATTGCCAGCATTAAAAGGAAACTCATGAGAATCATGGTCATAAAACTTGCCCAGTGACATTCAGTAAGATACATAGTTTGTAAGAACTTACAGTATATTGGGATAGTAAACAATATTGCTGCTTGAATGTTCTCACATGATTTTGAACAATGGATTTATTAAATATAATTTACAGCAGTATATAATTTAAAGAAATGAAAGAAAATGTGTTTAACAATTTCCCATCACGTCTTGTTCAGCGGAGCTAAGGGAGTAGCCAATATATCTGAACTAGAAGCTGTTTAATTGATATATACTCTGCTCCATTCAGGTACATAATTCCCATTAATGTTGATGAGGTACCAACAGATACCAGGGAGAGGAGTGTATATCCCAAAGAAAGGGATTTATGTTTATTACCTTCAGTTGCCTTGTTTTGTGAATATTAGCTTATATTCCGTGTGTTCTGTCAGGGGGATTGGAAGTGGCTTCCTACAGGAAGCCAAAGAATGGCACTATTTTGGGGATTCATTTATTATTTAACACTTTCATTTTAACTCATGTCAGTATAACTTTTCCATCCCACCATATGAATTGCACCTGCAGTCACAAGCAATGCTCAAGCAATGCATTGGACTGGTATCAGCACAGCTAAATATGAAGGAAGGTAAATTACAAAAAGAAAGAAAGAAAGAAAGAAAGAAAGAAAGAAAGAAAGAAAGAAAGAAAGAAAGAAAGAAAGAAAAAGAAAATTGACATTTATTTAAAGTCAGTGATATATCTGCAGCAGACAGATCAGTGCTTGAGTGTGCGACATGCCCACCCTCGTGATTTTTACATTACAGTTGTATGCTGAAAAGGGCATATGTGTAAACGCTTGTAAAGTGGAAAACTTTTAATAATCAGTTTCATTGCCCAAATAGATGGAATGAGTGCTTCTTCTCAGCACTGTAATTCCCCATCCCCCTGCTCTCCCTTCCTTTCCACTATTGTTTCTTTTGCTTCATTCTTCTGATCTTTTGAATAAAAGACCATATTCCCTAATACAGTAAATGTGTCTCTTCAGATTTCACCAGATAAAAAGTAGGTTTGGGCATACACCACAGGAACAGTATGTTTGTAGTGCATACAGTGTACAACACCTATGATGACAGCTCCAACTACCTTTTCAAGAAGGCAAGTGAGACAATACAAGGACAATAGACACTAGTGGGTGGTTTTATTTTGTTAGCTTTAATTTTATTTATTGCTGATTTCTAGTAAGTCTGCAATTTAGTGTTAGCATCCTTTTTTTCCAGAAAAGAAATGAGGATCTCATTAACTTTAAAGCTCAGCTGGGCCAGGAAATATTATTAAATTCAGAATCTTAGTTAATATCTTTGCATATGAGAAAATATATTCTGCCTTTGCCTGCTTGCCTCTCAGCAGTCCCAATTTAATCAAGGCATCTCCAATTTCTGAGGTTAGGCAACCCAGTTGTCAAGCAAAGCCCTGCCTTCTATAAGATTTTTCCACTTGGAATTGTTAGCTATTAGTATGTGGGCAACTGTTTGCTATCACATGTGCATAGGTCAAATAGAAACAAAGCTATTTCAGACAGAATTTCAGCTCTGATCTGGAATATTCCTATGGCGCCAAAACCTGCATTCAGTGCAGCAGGAGGTAAAAAGCACGTTTCTAATGTTCAGGCACAGGACCTAGTCTGCATATTTAAATTTCAGAGCTGTCACAGATTTAGGCCCTCTCCTTAATTTTAATGACTTTGGGACAAATAAGGGCTTGAAAAGTTAGGTAGCCAGATGATTCTAATTGCTGCAAAGTCGTCCTCTTTGTCAAGGCTGGTGGAGAGGGTGTGAGTTGAAGTGAATATTATTTATGGGCAGAACTTTGCCTGTGTTGTAATTTTTAATGTATATATTAGACAGAGCACTGGATAGATATCTGTATTTTAAAAATTAGAAGAAATAAATAATACTTACCTGGAGATCAATATGCTTGGTGAATAGGAGAGAGGGGAAGCACCAGTAAGTTCCATGGCCTAGTGACATTACCCAGATGCTGGCAACAGCTGCTTTGATTGTTGTGCCTGGACCATTCTTGGGGGGTTCCATCTTCTGCATCAGCCTCTGCTTAGTCGGTGCCTCATAAATGTGTCACCATTTGGCTGCTGGCAGGGGGGGGCAATATTTCCTTCACCCTTCCCAATTCCAGAATCTTATGGCTTCTGTCACTTGCCAGAGCAAGTTTCCCACTCATCAATGTCAAATGAATTCCTTTTTCTCAAGTGTCATATATGACACACTCCCATTTTCTCTTATATCTTCTCATTATACCAGTATTGGCAACCTCACCCATTCAAAAATCATGAGTTGAGGCCCCAGAAAACCATGAGATGTGATAAAAATGCCATGGCTGTCGCCAGTCAGTGGAGTGAAATGGAGCATTTTGTCAATTTTGGGGAAAATACATTATATTTCAGTAAATAATTGTCATTCTCTAGAATCAGCTACTGGTAAGAAACATTCTTGACAGTCAGCTCCACATAATTAATACAGTCAAGTATTATGCATTGCTGCAGTCCTCATTAATATAACTCCACAGGGAGAGATTTCTACTTGGAAAAATTAGCCTTTGCTCCAGTTTCGTTTGATGATTTTATGAGTGCTCTGAAAAGGCATCCTGCAGCCTCTGGCAAGATTCTACAATTCTCCATTATCACCTTAGATAACGGAAGAGAAGGTACTTTTGATTCATTGTCACATACAGATATGTGGGGAAAGAAGCTTCCCCAACAAGTGAGAATAGATTAATGTAAACAAATGGAATTTAAAAAAATCAGAAAGGAATCTTTAATTGGAAATGCATATTCACTTTTATATCCATATTTAATAGACTTGATAGAATGTGCATATCACACAGCAGAGTTGTTTATGAATATTCAGTGGCGGCACTGCTTCTTCCCCATAGATTTTGAATATGGGAGGTTCCCTTGAGAGCATCTCTCTTGCTTTGTTTATCTGATTAGTGTTTTCTCCTTTCATTAGTGTGTAATACTCTACAGCACAGAGAAAACAGTCCTTTTGCTTTATTAATACTGACCTCTACAATATCTTATCTAAACTCTGGAGTATGTCTGGCTCATATAATACTCATATAATATCATAATCCTTATACCAAGAGTCTTGGATCTTAACAAATACTTAATGGTAACAATGTCCTTTACTATCATGCATGTATAAAGCAGATTAGCATGGATTATCCTATCCCTCTCTCTTGCATTTCCACATACCTGTCAATGTGTTTATGTCTGCATATTTATTGTGGACCTGATTTTCCTAATGGTTACAGCTCTGTAAATCAATAGTAATTCCATTGACTTCCTCTTGATTGATGTAAATGAGATCAGAATCAAACCAATTGGCTATACCCTTTCCTGTTATAATTCTGCATCAGCATACTCATAATCAGCCTTCTGATTTAGCCTACCCAGTTTTCCTCTGTTTCATTGGCTACTCATCTCTTCATAATTACCTCCTGTATTCCTCTATGACTCAGTGCATCATACTTACATTTTCCTTGTGAACACCAGGAATTATTCATGGGCAACTGCCTATATTCCATTACCATATACTTGCCAGTGGCCTGAAATCTGCTAGAAACAGTAGCAAAAAGCAGTAGTTCATTTTGCTGTCACCTAATTACATGTATCTGCTGATGACAACAGCAAAATGTGATGTCTCTGACATGATGGCAGTGGATGGAGTGCTCAGAAATGCTGCTTCCATTTTCCCTCCTAATGAGATACACTTCCCTCTTTTTCTTTTTTCCTTTGCGTCGGTGAGATGCACAGACACCCCTGAAGAAGATGATGGAAGTGGTTGGCAGATTTGATTGTGACATTGATTTCCTCATTCTCCTTAGAAAATAACGTTTTAATCATATGTTTACCATGTGTAACTTCCTTTTTTCCATTAATTCAAAATGAGACTTTAAGGGGTGAGGGAAAGGGGTTCTAATGAAACAGACTGATTAGAATTTTTAGCCTCAATAGAAAACAAATTATCTTGTTTTGAAAATCTCCCTCTAGTGAACACTAATGATTGCTGTATGTGCACTGGGGCGAGCAGGGCCACAATGGGTGCTGAGGGACGGAGGTGGCTTGGATGTAAGCTGATGCACAGTGACTGCAATTTTGTTTAATTGCAAGTAGAGCTGGTTGAAAATTTTCTGACAGATCGTTTTTTGGTGGGAGAATACAGATTTGTCGTATGCGAGACAGTGCAAAAAGGTGCTGCCTCCATTGAAACTTTGAAAGAAAAATAACAAAAAAACCCATTTGGATAAGGTCAAAACATTCCACTTCAAACTTTTCAGAATAAAACATTTCAATTGTCCACATGGAAACCACTTTTCATTTCAAATATTTTTAAATGTTATATATTAAAATTTAAAAAGGCAAAATTGGAAGGAAATGTTTCAGTGTTTATGAGAATGAAATGTTTGAGCTGACCTGCAATGACACTTTTTAGAAGTTTGGTTTGCAGGAAATTTCAGGGTTTCTTTTTGGTTTTGTTCTGTTCCGGAACGGAAGAATGCTCTTTTGACTAAGACTCTGGGATGGGAGTCAGGGGAGCTGGGGTGAGATCCTGACCCCTTTGCAGTGAATGGGAGTTTTGTCATTGACTTCACTGGGCCAAGGATTTCATCCCTGGTTTCTGTTCCTTATTCTGCCTCAGATTTTCTGTCTGACTGTGGGCATTTGGGCTTCATCAGTAAAATCAGGAGGGTACAACTGACTGAAGTTCATAAAGCGCTTTGAGAGCTTTAGTGGGAAGGGTTATATAAGTGCAAAGTATTCTGAATAAGCTAGTAAGCAATTGACCCATGTGGATAAGTATTGGTAGAGATAAGTTTCTGCAGTGTATAAACTGTTTTGTATTAATCAGAACCTAAAATTTGTAATGTTATTTTTATGTTTAATTTTAGTTCCTTTTATTTTATAATTAATGAATTAACTGTAGATGTTTAAAGACAAAGCACATGGAAATGCTTATATTGTGATTACCTTGGGTATTTGGCAAAAGTAAATGAGACTTGTGTGCCTAAGTCACTTGAGCACTTTTGAAAGTGTCCCCACCTTCCCTACATTTGAGTCAGTATCTCTCTGACTCTCTATAGGGAATGCAGGAGAGCCACACTAATTATGGGATGGGGGAACCATTGAAATTACTGAATTCTGTAAATTAGCAAGTATGTGTCTAATTGGCCTGATCCAACTCTCACTAAAGTCAATGGAAAGACTCTCATTGAGAAGGAAGTTGGATCAGAGCATTATTAAATAAACAGAGTAGAAAAGCAAAGGAGACACGTCACAGAATGAATTTAGTTAATTTCATATGGATAATTATATTGTATTTCAAATCAATGTTAATTATTTATGATATTTCACAAGGTCTCTCTTTCCCTTACACACACACACACACACACACACACACACACACACACACACACACACCATAGTCCAAATCTGATAACCTTCAGAGCATATTGCAAAACTACTGCTGAAGTTAGGCTATTATTTGTGATGTATCTTTAAGTTATGTCAAAGATTCCTAGAGTGCCTTTTGATTGTTTACATTCTTCCAAATCTAAATACATAAATAAATGTGTGCCAGTAAATGTAGTATAGTTTATAAAATGAGTGATGTCATAGTATTATGGCAGCTCACAATTAAATCATTGCTGAGAGGAGGGGAGTGGCAGACAGTTTGGGGAGAGGAAGTGCTCTGGTTAGCAAAGTGAGGATTAGCAAGCATTTGCCATAGAGTGGATTGATGATTTCCCAGTCCCACCTGATAATCCCCTCGCAAAGCAAGCTTTTAACACTGGAAAACTCAGGGGACCACACCTTGCTCTTTGTTAATCACAGATGAACACATAGCCTAATGGAAATAATGCAAGTATTTATTTTTGTAACAGCCCAAGTGAATATTAAGAATAAATTGGGTTATGGAAGATGATTAAGTGTTTTTATTGCATACTAGAACATTTAAAAATCTTGGGGTTTGGGGTTTTTCTGTTAGATCCATAGTCCACTGACAAGACAAAGTGTTCTTAAATTTGAATCACTGAAGGTTTCACAGTGCTTTCCTCTTGTAACCTTTCATCCCTCCTGGTAGAACCAATTTTGCCATTTTTTAAATATAAATGACAGCAAAAGCATGCATCCCAACTTTCATTGTCTTTGTGCTTGCTCCCTAATGCCTTACACATGCTTGGAAGATTAGAAAGGAAGCTCTTATATAAAACAACAAGCTTTCAATTTCATTTATTCCCTTACACAGCAGGGGGATTTATGCCTGCATTTAATTTTGGCCTCTGTGTATGGCTGCAGAATAAAAAGAGGAGTTCTGCAGTATGAATTTTATCTTCATATACTTACAGATACATACTATTGACTTGTAAATGAGAGAGTGGTGTGGGGAAAGTTAGCAGTGGAGGCATTTACTGCCCCACATTTACTAGTTGCAGTAAGACAATTGACACTGTGTTAAGATCTAATCAGGAAATGTGACTGCAGCTCAGGGTATGTCTACACTACGAGAGTAGTTCGATTTTAGTTAAATCGAATATGTGGAGTCGATATTACAAAGTCGAACGTGTGTGTCCACACTAAGGACAGTAATTCGACTTTGTCAGTCCACACTAACGGGGCAAGCGTCGACATTGGAAGCGGTGCACTGTGGGCAGCTATCCCACAGTTCCCGCAGTCCCCGCTGCCCATTGGAATTCTGGGTCGAGCCGCCATTGCCTTCTGGGTAAAAAAATGTGTCGAGGGTGCTTTTGGGTAACTGTCGTCATCCAACCGTCACTCCCGCCCTCCCTCCCTGAAAGCGCCGGCGGGAAATCAGTTCGCGCACTTTTCTGGTCAGTGACAGCGCGGACGCCACAGCACTGCGAGCATGGATCCCGCTGTGACCATCGCTGCAGTTGTGGCCGTTGTCAACGCATCGCAGCTCATCATCGACCTTTCACTGAGGCAGATAGAGAGAAATCAGGCGAGGAGGCTACGGCACCGGGGTCAGGACCTGAACTCCGAGAGTAGCACACGCCTGTCTGAAACCACGACACCCAGTGCCGAGGACATCACGGTGGCAATGGGTCTTGTGGATACTGTGGAACGGCGATTCTGGGCCCGTGAAACAAGCACGGACTGGTGGGACCGCATAGTGCTTCAGGTCTGGGATGAATCCCAGTGGCTGCGAAACTTTCGCATGCGGAAGGGGACTTTCCTCGAACTTTGTGAGTTGCTGTCCCCTGCCCTGAAGCGCAAGGACACCCGGATGCGAGCAGCCCTGACTGTCCAGAAGCGAGTGGCCATAGCCCTCTGGAAGCTCGCAACGCCGGACAGCTACCGGTCAGTCGCGAACCAGTTTGGCGTGGGCAAGTCTACCGTGGGGGTTGTTGTCATGCAAGTAGCCAAGGCAATCGTGAAGGTACTGCTGTCAAAGGTAGTGACCCTGGGAAACGCGCAGGCCATCATAGATGGCTTCGCCGCGATGGGATTCCCAAACTGCGGTGGGGCTATAGATGGGACTCACATCCCTATCCTGGGACCGGACCACCAGGCCAGCCAGTACATCAACCGAAAGGGCTACTTTTCAATGGTGCTGCAAGCACTGGTGGACCATAAGGGACGTTTTACTAACATCAACGTTGGATGGCCGGGCAAGGTTCATGACGCTCGCGTGTTCAGGAACTCTGGTCTGTTTAGAAGGCTGCAGGAAGGTATTTACTTCCCGGACCACAAAATAACTCTTGGGGATGTGGAGATGCCTACAGTGATCCTCGGGGACCCAGCATACCCGCTAATGCCCTGGCTCATGAAGCCCTATACTGGCGCCCTGGACACAGAAAAAGAACTGTTCAACTACCGGCTCAGCAAGTGCAGAATGGTGGTGGAGTGTGCTTTTGGCCGTCTCAAGGGGAGATGGAGAAGCTTACTGACTCGCTGTGATCTCAGCGAAACCAATATCCCCATTGTTATTGCAGCTTGCTGTGTGCTCCACAATCTCTGTGAGAGCAAGGGGGAGACCTTTATGGTGGGGTGGGAGGTTGAGGCAAATCGCCTGGCTGCTGATTACTCCCAGCCAGACAGCCGGGAGATTAGAAGAGCCCAGCGGGACGCACTGTGCATCCGGGAGGCTTTGAAAGACAGTTTCCAGACTGAGCAGGGTCACCAGTGAATTTTAAGTTTGTGGACTCAGAACCTGAACTTGCCACCGTTTCTTTACCCAGTTACCGTTGACTATCCTCTCCAGTTACATACCCCCTTCACCCCCTTCCCAAATAATAAAATCTGTTCTGTTTTGTTAATGAACACCGTTGTCTTTATTACTGTTTTCGCGGGAATGTTTTAAACCTGGGACGCAGACTGTGGCGGGGTGCGGGTTTACTGTTGTGATGCAAATGATGCTTCTAAACTCCAGGAATGACGGGTTCCGCAGTGGTGGACTGGTTGTTTCAACAGAGCCTGCCAGCCCTCCTGGGCGGGACAGCGTGTATGTGTCGGCTATGTGACTGTCTGGCAGGGGGAGGAGGGTTACAGCTCCCCTGCTGCGGGGCTCTGTGATGCATTAGATCTGTAACTGCCCTCCCCCGCCACAAAGTCACAGAGCAACCCCCCCCCCCCCCCAGAACACGAAAACCACCTCCCAGATTGAACAGGGTCACTAGTCACTGCACTGGGTATGTGTCCTGATCCTGGACCTGACCCCGCCTCTGTACCCTGGTAAAGGTGACTGTCCTGTCCAATTACCATGCCCCTTCCCCTCGTTCAGACAGACTCTCCTCCAAAATAAAATCATGGAAACAGTAATTAACAGAAACGAATATTTTATTATGAACCACACATGAAACGTGGGGGTTGAAACTTGCACGGGGGCTTCTGTGAGGTGTGTAGGAAAGGACTTTTAAAATTTTGGGGAATGAGAGCCTTCTAGTGCTAGAGCAGTCTGCAGGGGTTGACTGAAAGTTTTAACGGCCCTTGCCGCCCCTCCTTCTTTGTACTTTGGGTGAGGGGGGTGTGGGACTTGGTGGCGGGGGAGGGCGGTTAGAGATAGACCGCAGCGGGGCTCTGTCCTCCTGCCTCCGGTCTTGCAGAACATCCACAAGGCGCCGGAGCGTGTCCGTTTGCTCCCTCAGAAGTCCAAGCAGCTTTTCAGTAGCCTGCTGGTCCTCCTGACGCCACCTCTCCTCCCGTTCCATGACTGCTCGGTGCATTTGGGACAAGTTCTCCCTCCACTGTGTCTGCTGGGCTGCCTGGGCTCGGGAACAGCTCATTAGTTCTGAGAACATGTCCTCCCGCGTCTTCTTCTTCCTCCTCCTAATCTGCGCTAGCCTCTGGGAGTGTGCTGACAGGCTGGGTTGGGAGACAGTCGCAGATGTGTCTGTGTGAATGGGAAAAATGGAGTGAATTCCTGAGACAGATAAATGAAGTTGTGTACAAAGAACCTAGTCTTTCTCTGTGAACAAGACCATGCACTGCACCTCTCACATGCGCACTCAGGACAAGGTCGAATTTTCGGCCATCGCCTTCAGTGCCTGGGGTCCTGCAGTGGTCTTGCAGTTATCTGAGAAGCGTGGCAGGACACCTGAACTTCTGTAGCGTGCAATCATGGTAAGCCGTAGACTTCTGGCTGCTTAAAACTGTACTAGTAGCACTGGCCTCCTTTCACATTGAAAGCAATGCCAGTCTCTGCTGCCAGCAATCAGGACAGCATGAACTATGCCCCTGTCCCACCCCCTCGCGGCTGTTCCAGGGAAAGATCCCTGTATGCTGCCCCTCTCCCTCCACCGCGTGGCTGTAAAGCAGTCCCAATACTAACATTCCCCTCCCTAATTCAAAGCAGGGCGTAATGAGCGACATCACCCTGCTGAGGATCTCGGAGTCCCAGAGGGAAAGGATGTTTCGAGAAAGCCTTCAGAAACCAGGGCCGTTTGCCGCTATGCTCTGCAGGGCGATGATACCAGACTATCTGATGGTGTCGTGGCGCGGTAACGTGTCCTACCACGGAGGGCCCAATAAGATCGCCCTACCCAGGAACCTGATGAACAGGCTGGAAATGTACCTTCTTGAGACCTACGAGGAGTTCTCCTATGAGGATTTCGCCTCCATCCCCGGCCATATTGACCGGATTTTCGCGTAGGTGCACTGGGACTAAAGAGTGGAGCGTCTTGGGCAGCATAATCATGACTTACCGGACATTGTAAAAAAAATTTTAAATACTTGGGACTAAATTGTGAAGAGCCTAAGGCAGACAAATCATGAAAAACCCTTTGTTACGATTGTAAATATTCCAGTTTTTTTGCAGTTAATTGTTTACATGTTTAAGCACTTTAATAAACAGCCATTGTTAATATTATAAATATTCTAGTTCTTGTAAAAATAAATGTTTAGATATTTAAAGCACTCACTGCTTGATCCTTCCCCTGATTCTGTCTCCGGGGTAAGGGATGGGGACGGTTGGTAGGGGATCTCGGTAAGGGTGATGAAGAGCTCCTGGCTGTCGGGGAAATCAGCGGTGCCAGCGCTGTCGACTGCCTCGTCCTCCTCATCTCCTTCTTCATCTTCCCCGTCCGCTAACATGTCCGACGAGGAACCTGCCGCGGACAATATCCCATCCTCAGAGTCCACGGTCAGTGGTGGGGTAGTGGTGGCGGCCGCACCTAGGATGGAATGCAGTGCCTCGTAGAAACGGGATGTGTGGGGATGGGATCCGGAGCGTCCGTTTGCCTCTTTGGTTTTTTGGTAGCCTTGTCTCAGCTCCTTGATTTTCACGCGGCACTGCGTTGCATCCCGGCTGTATCCTCTCTCTGCCATGGCTTTAGAGATCTTCTCGTAGATCTTTGCATTCCGTCTTTTGGAGCGCAGCTCTGAAAGCACGGACTCATCGCCCCACACAGCGATGAGATCCAAGACTTCCCGATCAGTCCATGCTGGGGCCCTCCTTCTATTAGATTGCATGGCCATCTCTGCTGGAGAGCTCTGCATCGTTGCCAGTGCTGCTGAGCTCGCCACGCTGTCCAAACAGGGAATGAGATTCAAACTGGCCAGACAGGAAAAGGAATTCAAATTTTCCCGGGGCTTTTCCTGTGTGGCTGATCAGAGCATCCGAGCTCGGACTGCTGTCCAGAGCGTCAACAGAGTGGTGCACTGTGGGATAGCTCCCGGAGCTATTACCGTCGATTTCCATCCACACCTAGCCTAATTCGATATGGCCATTTCGAATTTAGCGCTACTCCTCTCGTTTTGGAGGAGTACAGAAGTCGAATTTAAGAGAGCTCTATGTCGAACTAAATAGCTTCGTGGTGTGGACGGGTGCAGGGTTAATTCGATGTAACGGCGCTAAATTCGACATAAAAGCCTAGTGTAGACCAGGCCTCAGTTTCTTCTAAGGCTATGTCTACACAACAAAATTTTTGTCTTTCAGAGGTGTTAAACCCCCCCCCCCCCAAAAAAAAGTTAAAAGTTTTGCCAATGACAAGTGCCGGTGTGAACAGCGCTTTGTCGGCAGGATCGCTCTCCTGCCGACAAAGCTAACCCTGCTCATTGGGGATGGAAGTTTTTTGTCAGCAGGAGAGCTGACAAACAGCGGCTACAATGCGTGTCTTTTCGTGGCACGGGCTGTAGCGACACAGCCATGTCCCTAAAAGCTGAGTAGTGTAGACATAGCCTAAATTACTTTCCCTTCTCCCTATAACTTTGTGCCCATCCTATCTCTAAAAATAACGTCTCAGAGAGAGATGACAGGACTGCTTAGAGACATTATGTGAAAATGACCAATCTGTATATGTACATCGCTACTGCTATATGCTTTGCATCTGTTTAAGTTTCTTTGAAACAGGGCTTGAGATGGTACAGGCCTTCACTGCATAAAAGAAAAAACTGTGAAACCATATGAGAAAAGTTATTTCGTTTCCAGTTCTCCACAGGTGCCCTGACCAATGCATTGCAGATCAGAGGCTCTCTAGCTTACCCTTAAGTGTTTTCTCACTATCTAAGAAACCTCACAATCTGTGATGTATTTATCCTCATAACATCCTTGTGAGGTAGGTATTAACCCTCTTTTGCAGGTGGTGAACTGAGGCACAAAGAGAATAAGTGACTTACACAAGAAGTCCATGGCAAATTAAGGAATTGAACATAGGTTTCCAAGTCCCAGACTACTGTCCCTAGCCAGCAGGCCATCCTGTCTCCCTGGTAGTTGCTACAACAGTGAACAAGTGTTGGAGTGCAAGTGGGGCTAGGTGGTTCTCCATAAATGTCAGTGCTGAACTCCTACCTTCTCTTTCCAAGCAGGATTAGTTTTGTGCCCAATTTACTAAATATCAACAATCTACTGGGCCATGGAAGCCCTGGTAGAACATGGACAACGGGGGACTGAGAAATTTTCTCAAGAATTGTGACAGGTTTCAGAGTGGTAGTTCTCGTTTTTTTTCAAGAATTGTGAAGAGCTTCAAGAGTTAGGAAGTTCTTGGAGCTTGCATGTGAGGTGATTCTTCAGTGACCACAGTCCTTGGGGATGAGAAACAGTTAAGCAGCCTTTGTGTTACAGTGATTTAGTGTGTGTGTATGTTTGGACTCAACATGGGTCAGGTTGTGCTTGCTTCACCTGCACATATATTTCCACTGAAGTACCTGGGACCATACATCTCAGTAAGATGAGCAGAACTGGGCAATTACAGTGCAGAAAGAACATTTCTTTACATTTTGCTGCAGCCATTGCAGAACTTTGAAGCCTAGTTATTTATTCGGCTCCCCAGTTGTGAACCCATCCCCGATAGTTCATTCTGTCGCATGAAGAGGAGGAGAAAACCCATATCTGGGTTTCCTTTGCAGAATATTGTTTGATATCCATTTTAGAAGGGCTACATGCTGCGCCAAACCCCGTTTACATGGCTGGAACTTTGCTGACCCCTCTCCTAGCCACAGCATGCTTATATCAGAGAATGCGAGCACACCTAGTGGTACTGGAGTGAGGTATACACAGTGCTTCCAACACAATTAACAGGCCTGCAGAACGGATGGGAGCTCCTCTAAAACCATTCATTTTTTATTGTTAGGGAGAGGGGAACAGGAAATGGGCTATGGTTGGGAGGGGGAGAACACAGAACCCCTTCTCATAACCCTCCCTCCTATCCGAGCTAAACATGATCAGCATTTCACAGCTGATCATAATTCTACTCTGGAAAGGTCAGGGAATGCTATGACCTTGAAGCAGCTTGCTCTGTGGCTGCACCATGCTCCCATGACTGTACGCACATTTGTGGCATATTCCCAAGTCAGGCACTGTTTAATTTGCTTCAGTTGTATACCAGTACCAGAGTTGTTAGCAGGTGGGATCTGAACCATTACAATTCCTTGCAATGACTTGGGGAGTGGACAGAAAGGGAGGAAAGAACAACTTTGACCCCACATAGCCTTCCAGTGAAGCAAAATTCAGAGAATAAGGTACTGTAGCTTCAAACTGTTTCTGAGTGTGTCTTTATATAGGTGGGAACAAATCCCTCTATATTAGTCTGTCAGTATAGTACATGCTGCTTAATGAGACTTACAGCAGACTCAGAAATGCTGGCTCCAGTTTTTCCAGGCAGGGCCTCTGGTGTGGTGGACTTTTTCCTAGGTGTCTCTTAAAGATGCTATAACCTATCGAACTGGGTTCATCACTATATGAACAGCCAATCCTAATAACAAAGCCAGAACTGAGATCTCATGGTACCCCTCCTTTCCACTGTTCACTTTTGAAACTGAAAGTTGCATGAGGGATGTGAAAATGCACTTCCCCTGTTGCAATTCCAGATGACCAGGGTAGAGCCCTGCGTGGGTGTATTTTTTTTTAATCCCACTCCCATCCCGCCCTGCAATATCCACTCCCATCCACTCCTGCATTGTTTCTTGCATTGTTATCCCACTCCCACCTGCAAAAACCTTAAGAGCTGCAAATCCCTGGAGAGAGACAGATTCCCCCATGCTACTAAAAAAAAAAGTCAGTCAATATAGTATATATGTAAATGGAATTCAGGCACAGTTTTTATCACAAAAAGAATAAAACAAATATTGCTCAAACCATGTTAAAAATATGTTAACTCCTGTTATAATAAACATCAAATCTCTTTCTATCCCTCACGTAAATTTAAGTATTACAACCTTTATTTAAAAAAAACTTGCTTTACATTGTTGAGATTCTATTTATGACAAACTGTCGAGAGATTTAGTGTTTTCCTGCAAATTAACGTAGTCTGGTTTTTTTGCCCACCCCATCCCGCCCGCAACAAAGTACCTTTTACCTGCTCCCACTGTTATGGCAGTGGGTCCTTTGGGACCTGCAGGATCCCAACCTCTCTGCTGGGCTCTAGACCAGGGATCACATCTCCAAACCAGTGAGCATAGAGAGGTGGGGGAATCAAAAACTACCCTCCAAATCAATCTTGTATGAACTCAAGAAAGGACGAACTAAATTATTATTTTTTAAAGAAAGGCCACATTTTCTGTTGTTATTGCTCTGCTTGCCCAGCAATAAAATAAAGATCAGATATATGTCTCCTTTCTGTAATTTGTTTCCAACAAAAAACTAAAACCACAATTTTGATTATTGCTACTGGGAACCACATATGTTACATTTTATCTGATGTAAGATTGGTTGAAGCAGTTTGAAATTGTCCACATTAAACTTCTGAGTGTCTTAACCAGAGAGATTTGGACTTCAGCTTTTCCCAGAATGGCTATGCTAGCAAATGCAGCTTGCACAATTTTGTCACGTACCAATAGAAATTTACAGCTGAAAAAAGGTTAAAAAAAATCAATAGTTTTTCATGACTGCCTGAAGCTTTATGATTTGGCTCACTGAGTTGGTTAGAACTGCTCATTGAAGCTATTCCGGTGGTAGCAAGAAGGCATAAAATAGACTCTTACAGCAAACATTATCCACATTGAATTGTTCCTTTCAAGTCTATATAATATGAAATGATTTTGGAAGGATATAATCATTTAATACTTGCCCTTCCATTCTGTCTTTATGTTTGTATTTGTTACTTTGCAATTATTTACTTTATAAAGCAAAGCAAATAATTGGCAACAACCAGCCTTCTAAAATGACTGCCTGTGGGGACAGAAAAACAATTGTTACTCATGGTGCTATTTCTACTACCCAATTTTGCCATAATTTCATTAAACATTTCTTTATGTAGAGTATTAATTTTGTAATGCTATAGATGCTGATATTTAGTAAAGCACTTTGGCACTGTACTGCTTGAAATATGTTACGTAATATGAATATGTAATATGCAATTTAATGTGATTTATTATTTATTAATTATTATTATATATATAGTGGTTAAGTATATCTATATCTGTTTTTCTGGAACAGAAAAAGAGCTTAGATTTAGCTGTCAATAATTCAGGTATTATGTATGTACACTAACTTACTTTTCAGTCAAACTAAGAACTGTGATAGGATACATTAAAACAACAGGCAACTTCCCACTTATTCCAGTATCCCTCGTGGCATTTGTGCATGTCAGCTCTGAAAAAGTACTAAAAGTTCTAAAGTTTTCAAAGATTCCAAGAGCACTTGCCATGGTCATGGTCTATTGAACTGACTCTGGGCTTTTCTGCTCTGCTCCCTGTGGGCTCTTTATCAGGTACCAGGGAGATAGAGTAGGCTCTCAGTCTGTTTCGGCAAGCAGTGTCACAAGAAGAGAGCATTACGGTGGCAGGTAGAACTAATGAAAGTTAATTGCTACCCCTGAAACTAATTACAGCTCAAATGGAGGAGGAGACTGCTTTCTCTTTGGCAGAAAATATCTCAAATGCATCCCCTCTCCTTGATTAAGGAGGAGACATTTTTAAATTGTTCAGTCTGGCTGGCTAAAAAAACACTTGGAAAGAAGAACAGGAGTACTTGTGGCACCTTAGAGACTAACAAATTTATTTGAGCATAAGCTTTCGTGGGCTACAGCCCATCCGAAGAAGTGGGCTGTAGCCCACGAAAGCTTATGCTCAAATAAATTTGTTAGTCTCTAAGGTGCCACAAGTACTCCTGTTCTTTTTGCGGATACAGACTAACACGGCTGCTACTCTGAAACTTGGAAAGAAAAAGCCTGTGAGTGTGTAGTAATGACCCCTTACATTTATAACAACTTCCACATTCAGCCTTCATTAAGCCTGGATAACTTCATTGATGTCAAATGAGCTGCAGCTGCTTACTCCTGGGTTGAATTTGACTCTGAATGTGCAAATGGTGCTGCATTTCTCCCTTGCACTGGAAGGAACATCTGTCTCAATAGTAACTTTCTTCCAGGTTTCCCCTGTAGGACCTTGTACACCCTCTTCAACAATATCTGTGGTGTATTCAAATCCACCAGCAGCTTATGGAATACTGGAAGGAGTGGTAGATCACCTCTCAGGACATACAGTTCTGATCTCACAGATTGCCTGGATCTGGGCTGCTCTAGGGGTCATGATGCCCCCTGCACAAGTTAGAGCAGCCCTGGGGCTACTTGTACTTACAATAACCTTACCTGCGCTGCTTATGGGCTGCTCTGCAGCATGGAATTGCTGGAATGAGAAGCACTCCAGCCACATTCCCTTTCTGGTCCCCATCTCTCCTTTGTGACAGGTGCTGTGAGGAATGGCAATAAAGAGTGGGTCAGGCCCATGAAGCTCCTGTGCTGGAGATAATCCCACAGGGGCCACTCCATCTCTTTTATGGCTCCTATAGGCTGCAGGAATGGTGTCAAGGGAATGCAGCAGAGGCTGGTTTCTGCCCCACGTTGTAGATTTTGAATATTCATGGTCAGAAGTAACATTTCTTTGATTGCAATTCTGCACTAAGTATTGAAGGTTGAAGGCCATTCCTGCTCCTGCCTGCCTCCAATCCTCTCCCTACACTACCCACCCAGCCAGCCAAGGGAATGCGAGAGCAGCTTTATGGCAGCACAAAACATTCAGACCAGGGGCTGAAGGTCTGGCTGAGAATAATTGCTGTGATTTTTGTGTCCTGTGTTAGACTTTTGTGTCATAATCATACAGAGGAGGGAAATGGAATTGCAGAGTTCCAGTCCCAACACCACAACTGACTTTCTGTGAGGCCTTAGGGATGGCCTATAACCTCTCTGTGCCCATTTCCCTGGCTGCAAATGGGGCTGTGGACAATTACCTGTCTCCAAGGGGTCTTCTGAGAATTAATCAGTTCTAGTTAGTACAAAACTGTGAAGGTACTAAGTGCTAAATATTATTGCTGGTTTTATTTAACAATTATAAATTTGTTTGCAAAAATCTGAAGTGGAGCTTAGAGTGAAAAGTGCCTCTGCATGAGTGTCATTGTTGGGTTCCAAATCTGCACCTCAATGACTTGTATAACACTTACTCTCTTGCTCACAAGGTGTAGTCTTTTCTCTAACTGCCAGTTCTGCAAACAGTCTGGATACAGAGAGTCAAGCTGGGTTCTTTTCTTCTCACATGTTATCATATCTAATGGAGGTTCTGCAAATGACAATAGGCTCTCAATGACTCCTTTGCAATCCCCTTTGCTTTTGGTGGGTGAAACTTGTTAGGCAATTCTTTTGAAGATGCGTAAGAAGGAACAGAATCTAACTTACTCTCTCTTAACCATGTTGTCTCTACAGGGATAACAGGAGTAAACATTTTTTAGTTGCTAAAGTCAATAGATCTCACTCTTAATACACAAGGGGAGCAAATCTGTTGTATCAGAAGGTGCCATTTTTACATAGTCTTTTTTTCAGTTTGGACTGAGCTGTGAATCAGTTGCTCTATGGAGAAATATGTTCAATCACAGATATTAAACAAGGAGTAAACGAAATTGGTTAGCATTGAAGTTAACCCTAATTAGGCCTTTTTTTCTAGAAAAATAATTAATTAGAGATCCATATTATGGTTAACACTCTCTGTTAATTGCAGGCAAAGCTTTATCTGATTTTATTGTTAGAGTAAGACTTGTAATAGATAATGTTGTGGGGGGAGGGAGCATTAGTCAGAAACCAATACACTGAACTTTTAAATTAAAACATAATTAGTTGGTCAAAACACAAACATCTCCAAAACTCAAGAACATGTATCTCTGCTAGCTTCACACCATTATAGTTTGTCATTTACATACCACCCAAAGTATGCTGGGTGTTTTACAAACAAATTAGGAAACAAGGTTCTTGACCTGTGGAGCTTACAGTTAGTATTATTTAATATTTACATTTTGCCATCACCCAGATGCACTCAGCGTCAGGACACTATTTTGCTAGGTGATGTACAAAAATCGTGGTAGGTGTGGTCCCTACCCTGGAGAACGTACAGACTAAACTGACAAGTAAATTAGGGATGGGGACAAGTCTCATGAATCTACTTTGTTTGTTTGTTTGCTCTCTCCCTCCCTCACATTCTCTCTCACCATCACTTTGTGGAGTGGGGAGGCAAGACACAGGATTTAAATAGGATTTGTGGAAGAAGTGAGTTTTAGGGAGTAATTTGAAGGAAGAGACTGGGGAACTGGTTTTGGGAGGGGGAAAAGATTTATAGTTGTATGAGAGACAAAAGGAAAGTCCTTTGCTTGTAGATGTTTAGTGGAGAAGAAATTGTTAGATTTCGGTACATTCTGTATTCTGAAGTCTGTGCAGTCCGTGCATGGCAGAATGGGTGCATTATCTCCAGGATACTCTGCCTGAACACTCTCCACAATATTAAGAGTAGTACAAGGAAATGGGAAGGTGCTTATTGAGGAGAGCCATCAATCCCAACTGTTCTTTGCTGTGGTGAAAAGTCTGAGAGACCTGTTAGCAATTGCACATACAAAAACAGAAGTGATGGACAGTCAAAACAGCACATCTTTCACTTTGGCTAAGAAAGTGTTTGTTGCACGTGACGTTCTCCAGTTGTACTATTGCCTAATGAGACTGTTAGAAGGGCAAAAAGTGGTTTGAAAAAAACACATGACTAGAGCATGGAGGTTGCACTACCTAAAGTTATCATATTTACTGGAGGAGGAGAAAAGGAACACATATCTCTGGCTTACCTGGTGTTGCACCACAGCTTTTTTGTTCCTGATGCACTTGGATAAAATTACTGAAGAGAAGTTAATTCATCCATGTCAAAATCTGACCTCTGTAATGCTGGCAAAGTCAGTGAGACCTCAGGTGATCTGCTACAGAGCAACAAGTCATTTAAATTTCAGCTGCCGGAGGGCTGCTTAAATTGCACACCCAATTTTTGCAGGATTTTTAATAAATCTGAAGAGTTGGATTTTTTGTAATTTTCTCATTTAGCCCATTTCTACTTGCAATTCTGCTTTTTTGCCTTCTCCCTTATAAACATGCCCATTGCCTGTCCAGCTTTCTCACATCTCCATCCCATGCCCCTGAACTGTTAACTAAGTTACATCCATTCTGGATGTCAAAATCTGCGTACGCTTAAGTGAATAACTTCACTCATGAGAGTAATTTCATCAAGGTGTTGACATGAATACAGACTAACACGGCTGCTACTCTGAAACCTGACATGAATAAAGTTATACATATCTCAAAGTGCTTACAGGTATGGATACAGATCAGTAGAGCTGCCAAAAGGCTAGTTGGTATTTTTGGGGTGAGTGGCATGCGGAAAGGTAAGTAGGGGAAGTTCATTTAGTTGTTTTGCTATTTACCCTGGGTGTTTGTTTTTTACATGAAATCCAGCCTTTTCTTTTAAACACCATCAATAAACAACACTGGGATACAAGTGAAAGGCAGTTAGATCCCTGGATGCAGTTAAAACCTCCAAAAACAGCTCTAAATCTCAGCCAGTGTAGCCAGAATTTTAATGCAAATCATTAGTACAGGTTGTTTGCACCACCAACTAGTCAACTATTTGCTGTTTAGTCCTTCTTCCACATTCTAATATATGGAGATAGCATCAGGAGATGGAGCTCTTAAAGGGGTGGAAACCATAAACAAAGAGGATCTGATTCTGATGTTTCTTATACCATTTTTATAGTTCTGTAAGTGCACTGACTTTAGTGGAGTTAATTCTGATTTCTGACAGTGTGAGTTAAGAATCAGGCATGTAATACTGACAAGTATATCAAATGAGCTGGGGAGAAATAAAAAAAACGCAAAAATTCTAGATGTCTGGTCTGGACTGTAAACAAGGTTAGAATAATGCCATGTTCATGTTTTTGTAGTTAGCTAATAATTATCCCCATTTGAAAATTGAGTAATTCCTAACAATTAAAAATCCATTGAATTATATTAGAGAGGAGCGAATTTCAAATAAGAGGATCACTTTGTTCAATCTCCTTATGCTCTCTGAAGGTACAGTATATCTTTGCATTCCTGGCTCTTCATCTGTACATTGCTCTGTGTGTTATAACACAGGCGTTTATCTCCTTTTATGGATTTTTAAGTACCACTATGTTGATGATTATTATAATTCATTCTGGGACTTATCTGGCAAGATGCTGAGAGTCCTATTGAAAACAGTGGGAGTTGGGAGTTGGGGGTGTTCGGTACTTCAGAGGGAGGCACTCAGCATTGTACAGGACTGAACTCTTTGTTTCAGTGGCATTCTGTGTGAAACTCACCTATTGCAGATTGACACTGTGAGACGTTTGTCCAGACAGCTGATAGGTCTTTTATAAATGCAATTAAGTTTATTTGTAAACGTGTTACATATTGAAGAGCCTACTGTCAAATATGTGTTCATGCTATTCACCATGTTTTGTAAGGCTCTCTTTCCATCATACAAGCAGCTGCAAGGGTTTATGATTTTCTACACCATCTTTTTCATGTCCTCATGGTAAAGCTTGCCTTCTTTTTCCTTGGCTCTTTTTTTTTTTTTTTTTTTTTTTGAGATCCCAAGCCAATGTCATCTAACCTTGGGGACTGCTAGTAGCAGTAGCAGAAGAAGAAGTAAAGGCAGTTGTAGTAATCTGGCATCTGGTTTTGCTTTTTCCTCCTAGCTACCAGTTGGATTTAACAGACCAGTCAGCTAGCACCGTTTGATCACTTTATGAGTTACATGTATTCCAGCATAGTAATTTTTACATTCTCTGCTGAATTAAGTGATCAAAAGAAGCAAGATCTCCTATTGTAAAACCAGTAATAGAATACTCCACTCTGTGTATTTCAGCAAACCACACACAATTAAATTGTCAAATAGTTTTTGATCCTGCAAGTTCATCAGGATGGAAAAAGCTAAGATAAAGTAGACTACTAATGTCCCCAAGAACAACTCTACTCCTGATAATAAGGGAAAGAAAAATGGCCATAGACAAAGATGGTAGTGATGGGGAAATCAGGGTAAAACTCACTTCTATACAGAGGAGCAGCATGAGGGCTGAGCACCAGTTAGAGATTTACAAGTGGGACTTCAGATGCACCATGCACTTCCCCTCTACACAGAGGTGATCTAAATGCCCTCCAAGTACAGAGCTAGTGACTTTGGAAAATTGTTCCATATATGTTACCAAAATGCAGACCTACCTAGGGCATGCAGTAGCACTACCACAGTCTATCTGGTAAATAATGTACCTTTGTTCTGTTGTTAACTCTTCTGCACTTCCACTGTATGTTTACCACTTAGAATAATAATAGATCATGTTGTGCACATACAGGCCCAGCTTTTTAAAGGTATTAGGTGTTGCTGCGTTAAGCATCACAACACCTAACTGATTTAGAAGCCCAAATCTCATTTTCAAAAGGAATTTAGGCACTTAGGAGTCTAAATCCCATTGGCTGATGATGGAATTTAGACTCCTAAGTGCCTATATCCATTTTGAAAATGAGACTTAGGTTTCTAAATCAGTTGTGTTGTGATGCTGCGTGCCGCAACACCTGAATATTTTTAAAAATCTGGGACATAGTGCTTTTCAACCAAGGATCTCAAAGCACTCTACAAGTATTCATTCATTAAGCTTTTGCAACATCCTGGGGAGATGGGAAGACCATATTCTCTTCATTTTAAAGATAGGTGACCTGAGGCCAAATTTTTCAGATGTGTTCACTCTTTGGGTGCCCACCCTGAGATACCTTTAGTCTGCTCTCTGGGAGGAGTGAATGCTCAGCATCACAGGGTGTGGCTGATTAGAATAATAGAATATCAGGGTTGGAAGGGACCTCAGGAGGTCATCTAGTCCAACCCCCTACTAAAAGCAGGACCAATCCCCAGACAGATATTTACCCCAGTTCCCTAAATAGCCCCCTCAAGGATTGAGCTTACAACCCTGGGTTTAGCAGGCCAATGCTCAAACCCCTGAGCTATCCTTTCCCCCAAATTAAGAAATGCAAAATTAATGAACACTTCTGGAAATTTGGCTGCATGAGGCAAGTCCAAAGTCACACAGTAAGTCAATGGCAGAGTTGAGGCTAAACACAAGGACTCCTAAGTCCAAGACTAACCAATAGAGTGTGAGACATCCCCTCTCAGCATGTGTGGTAAGCAGCTGAGGATGTCTGTGGCAGCAGTGTAGATTATCATCATTTGGGAGGAGTTTTTCAAAGGCACAAAGGAGAGTGAGGTGCCTCACTCCTGTTGAAAGTCAATGGGAGCTGGCCACCAAACTTCCCTTTGTGCCTTCAAAAATCTCCCTCATGGTCTCTTACATGTAAGACCATTTTTGACAACCTTTTGGATATCTTATTATTGCTGGGTTTGGGAGCATGCGTTGATCACATAGCTTAAATGTGCTTATTTATGAATTTGCTGTACTGGATTCCTCCTGGCTTCTTATCCCAGCTCTGCCACTGATGTACTGTTTGACTTTGCACTTATCTCATGCAGACAGATCATCAGAAGGGCTTGTCTACTCATAGAAACCAATAAAGGTCCCAGTGTGGATGCATTTGTATTGATAAAAATGTGCTTACTCCTGTAAATTTACCTTTTATACCGGTATAACTGCGTCTGCACTAGGGGTTGCACTGCTTTTACTGTCTTGGTATAAAATCACACCCCTTACGGAAATAGTTAAATCGGTACAAAAGAAAGAGTAGGACTAATTTTGCATCTATAAGTTGGGTGCCCCACTTGACGCACACTGTCCCTGACTTTCTGGGTGGTGGACTCAGAGAAGCAGTCAGAATGTGTCTAAAGCTGGGCCCCCATTAACTAAGGTATGTGAAGCTCTTCTGAAGTCACTGGTACTCTGCACAGAAATCCACTCTCATAGAGAAGTTTTCAGGAACACGACCTCGATAAACATCCTTATATCATGAATAGTCCCACTGGGCATCTTAGGCAAGGTAATTCTCTTGATCAACAGTTAAAAGCCTGTTTTCCTTGCAATAATAACCTCACATGGCACATAAGTATTTATTGGGTGTTCTACCCACCCATAAGAAGTTGTCTCAGGCCTGGCACTGAAAAGGTTAAGGGATTTACACACTGCATACTATTTTGATGAAGAGTACAATGTTAAGGGCTGACTAGTTAAATTGTTCTTTACTGCATATTTTGTCAAGAAAATTTAATGTTGTGTACTGCAGTAATGATGCTGAGTGGATAATAAGATGCAATGTGCTGCTGTTGAGGGCTCTGCTCCGTGTGTCTTCTATAAGTGTTGCATTTTGCGGGGAGATTGTTAGGGTAATTGTGTCATCCCAGTAATTCATCATCAAAATAACTTAAAATAATGCAGCCATGATACACAGGACTAAAAATAATGATGGTTAAAACTAAACAGGGGTACAGTAAATTCACTGAGAATTGAAAATAAATTTGCCAGAGCTGCAGATTTATAAATATGCTCTTAAAATATATTTACATATTCTGCTTCTGAGTTTTATATGTAAATTGAATTGTTATGAGAAAGTTTAAAGCCGTCTGTAAGGACAATTAATTCGAAGTGGAAAGTAACATGAATCATTGCTTCTTCGTAGTAAAGAACAGTTGCATTCAGTTCTGAAGTGCTGGGATGGTAAACAGTTTAATGGTTCCTTCTTCTTTTTATATGGTCATATATGTGGCATTTTGCTACAAACAAAAGGCTTCTCACATCTGTTATTCACGTAACACCGCCTGCATTTCAAAAATGATACCTGGCTAATATGAGCTTATTAGATGTAACTTGTAAATTAGTATGATGTTGGGGCCAATATTTCACGTACCTCTTTTAAAGGCCATTGCTTAATGCTTAAATGTCTGGAATTTTTATAGAGCAACTTTGAATAGTGCACTGGCTTTAGAACAATGGTGGGCAACCTGCAGCCCGCATGCGGCCGGTCAGGATAATCTGCTGGTGGGCTGTGAGACAGTTTGTTTATTGACCGTCCACAGGCACAGCTGCCCGCAGCTCCCAGTGGCTGTGGTTCACTGTTCCTGGCCACTGGGAGCTGTGGGCAGCCGTGCCTATGGATGGTTAATGTAAACAAACTGTCTGCTAGCTCGCCAGCAGGTTACCCTGATGGGCCGCGTGCGGCCCGTGGACCGCAGGTTGCCCACCACTGCTCTAAAAGCATCTGTATGTATTTGCGTGCATAATATTGTTATAGTGACAGTATTGCTGTCTGCTGCTATTTCTTATATGTCAACCCAGGGGCATTTGGTAGACAGTAATTTTTTATTACTGCTGTATTGATTTCTAAAAAAGTAGATAATTTAATGGCATATAATCGGTGAGGTCATTTAAAGGTTTAGTTCAGTCTCACCACGACCCCCTTATCATAACAAAATTTACTACAGGACTCCAGGAGGGGGACCGAAGCCTGAGCCCACCCGAGCCCTGCCGCCCTGGGCCAGGGGGCCAAAATCCAAGGGCTTCAGCTCTGGGCGAAGGGCCCATAATCTGAGCCCTGCCACCCAGTGCTGAAGCTGAAGCCTGAGTCCCACTGTCCAGGGCTGAAGCCCTCGGACTCGACCCTAGGCGGTGGGGTTTGGGCTTGGGCTCCTGGCAGTGGGCTTGGGCTTCAGCCCCGGGCAGTGGGGCTCAGGCTTTGGCTCCAGGCCCCAGCAAGTCAAATGCCAGCTCTGGCGACCCCATTAAAATTAAGTTGTGACCCACGTTGGGGTCCCGATCCACAGTTTGAGAACTGCTGGTTTCATTTAATGAGCTCATGCAATTTCCGAATAAAACTTGAGAACAAACAATATGGTTAAAATATTCTTTTAAAAAAATCCATGCAATGATTGATTCATGATGCCGAAGTTAGTAAAAAAGATCTTGATGTGTTTGTTACATATTCATGTTTACAGGTCCATTCTTTAAGCATTCATAATATCTTGTCTTGTCTGATATTGTAGCTGAGACGGGTCTGCCCTGGTTTGCACTTGTATACGTGAACACAAAACCTCAGGTGCTGTAGAAATGGTTCTGTAGGTATGATGGGTCTCCAGGGTGCCTCCTAAAACTGGGGTACAACTGAGCCCCCCTGACACACCAGCCTGGGCTCCCTCTTACACTGTACTGCTGTGACAAGATGCCAAGCCCTCCAGGCTTCAGCCTTCACTTTCACCAGCACACATACAGGTAGGGACACACCCAACTGCAGTTACATGCAGGCGCTTTGACCAGCCCCTGCATAGGAAGGTAACAGCTAGGGCGCCTCCCAGCTCCTCAGGCACGCATGCCTTCTGGAGTATAAACCCAAAATTATACCCTCTTGCACTGCACAGGGAACTGTACAGTGTAAGCTCATAACATTCGCTCCCTCCCTGAATGTGGAGAGGAATATGCAACAGCCTTCTGCTCCTGAGTTATGATTTCCACACACTGGTTTAGATAAAGAAAAAATAAGTTTATTAACTACAAAAAATAGATTTTATGTGATTATACGTGATAGCAAACATATCAAAGCAGATTACCTAGCAAATAAACAAAAAACGCAAACTAAATGTAACATACTAAACAGTTTGGTTATGAATAGCAGATTCTCACCCTAAGTGATGATACAAGCAGGCTGCAGATTCTTAAGGAGCAAGCTGCACTTACTTACATCTTGGAATCCCTACGTGTTCCATTCACAGGCTAAAAATCCCTTTAGCCTGGGTCCAGCACTTCTCCTCAGTTCAGACTTTGTTCCTCAGGTGTTTCCAGGGGTCTGTTTGTGAACAACAGATGATGTCACTCCCAGCCTTATATAACTTTTGCATATGGTGGGAACCCTTTGGCTCAAAGCTTAGTTCCCAGACCCCAGACCTCCTGCACCCCAACCCCCTACCCCAGCCTAGAGCCCGAACCCCCTCCCGCACCCAAACTCCCTCTCAGAACCCAACCCCGCACCCCCTAACACACCCCAACCCCCTGCCCCAGCCTGGTGAAAGTGAGTGAGAGTGGGGGTGAGTGAGTGACAGAGGGAGGGGGAATGGAGTGAGCAGGGGTGGGGCCTCAGAGAAGGGGTGTGGCAGGGGTGTGACCTCAAGGGCAGGGTGAGGGGTGGGGCAAGGATCTTTGGACAACCCTACCGGACAGTCATGTGGAAGCCCTGGCCGTGCCGGAAGACCGCGCCCAGCAGTGCAGCCGGCAGCTCCTCTGGGCACCAGACAGCGCGGGCACAGCACCATCCAAATGTCAGCTGGATCGCATCTGTGCTGGCACAGCTTGTGCGTGGGTGGGGGCCCATTGACTGTTCTGCCCTGGTGCCCGGAATTGCTGTTGGCGGGCCTGAAGATTAGGGTTGGAAGAGACCTCAGGAGGTCATCTAGTCTAACCCCCTGCTGAAAGCAGGACCAACCCCAACTAAATCATCCCAGCCAGGGCTTTGTAGAGCTGGGCCTTAAAAAACTCTAAGGATGGAGATTCCACCACCTCCCTAGGTAACCCATTCCAGTGCTTCACCACCCTCCTAGTGAAATAGTGTTTCCTAATATCCAACCTAGCCTTCCCCTACTGCAACTTGAGACCATTTCTCCTTGTTCTGTCATTTGCCACCACTGAGAACAGCCTAGCTCCATCCTCTTTGGAAGCCCCCTTCAGGTAGTTGAAGGCTGCTGTCAAATCCCCCCTCACTCTTCTGAAGACTAAATAAGCCCACTTCCCTCAGCCTCTCCTCATAAGTCATGTGCCCCGGCCCCCTAAATTTTCATTGCCCTCTGCTGTAATTAATATTGCCAGCTTCAAGGGCCTTCAAAAATCATGGGTCACAATTAAAAAAATAATGATTGGCTAAAAACTCAAGACTTTTTTAAAAATAGTACTTTTCAGTCCTTTTTATTTGCCTTCTGGTGTTGGAACCTTTAGGGTTTTGGTTTTCAAGCTTTTCTCCACAACCCTGAGGGCTAGAAACTTACTTATTTAAAAATAAAAGTGGAGATTCTCACATAAACACAGAGCTCCAGGAGCTGGGGATTTAAGAAAAAAACACCAAATATCACAAAACTCACAATAAAATGATGAGGGTGAGCAAGAGTGACTGTTGAAGACCCACCTCCTCTCCAAGCAGCCAAGAGTAGGGAGGAGAATTTTCCCTTCCCAGTAGACATCTGCTTCTATGTGGAAGGGATAGAGTAGCAGAGATCCTCCTCTATCACAGCAGCCACATGGGGAAAGGGAAAGAGAAAAAACTAGTGTGCAGGTGATACTGTAAATTTAAACACAGCTCCTAGCCAGAAGCTGGTACTGTAAAGGAATCCACTAAGAAGGGTCCAGAGAGAGTTCCTGGTAGAAAATCCAGCACCCTCCCACTTCCCAAGAGCTAGGGATGACAGGGGTATGTGCTTATCACTAAGGGATAGATCATTGGATCTGGGCCTCAATTCAGGTTCCCCAACTCATCTTACACATCTACCTGTTGATAGAAGGTTTTGGGTTTTGGCTAAGGTTTTCAAGCCCTATCTAAACTTCTGTATAGCGTAGATAGCAATGATACATCATGTACTACATTCCACTCCAGAGATGGCTGCCCTTCAGTAGAGGTGAAGTGGGTTCTCTTTTTCAGGAGAAAAGATGACGTTTGTGTGTGTGTGTGAATATTATATTAATGTCTTCTGAACTTAAATTAGGCCTCTGTTAGTAAAAAAAATAGCTAACCAAGTCAAGTCATTTTAATTGTTTTTCATAGGACAAACTTCAATACCTAGTGCTCAAATCTTTCAATTCCCACTTTAGGTAAAAGGTGTCTCATGAGAAGACATAATACCTGACAGAATATGAATATTAGAACTTAAATTCAGAAAGTTGACTTGGTGCTTTGAAAATGTAGAAAATAGATCTCATTTAAAAGATCTTTTCCCAGAAGCTTTATACTTTTCATCTCTTTCCAGGAAGCAATCCCATTAGAAGACATGTACGGTAACAGGAATATTGATGAAACATTAGATTAAAATATACATAGTCTATTAATCTTGGAGTCAGCATGTATCTTGTCATCTACAACATTTATCTCCCCTTGTCTAAAGCAAACAGTGACCATTCTTATGTGTGTATTTCCTTAGTAGTTTCAATTCACTAATGATGATTTTTATTATTTGTATTGTGTGTGTTTTTAAAATTTAGAGCATTACCCTCCAGTTAAACTCTAATGAAAAAATGATTGTATTAATTTTTAATTCCTCAAAAAACTTAGATCCAAATAAACACATTAGATATTTCTAATATTTCATTGTTGCATTCACTATAGTGTAGTACCTCGGGGAACTGAATCTATAAGACACAGTCTGGCAGGTGTGGATTGTTTTACTCCAGCTATTCACCTGTGGGAGTGTCAGTATTATTGCTTTTCTTTGGAAGTGGCTAAAGGTTGCAAGCATTATGAGCTTGGGTTATCTGTGGTGTGTTCTAAAAGTACTTTTGTGCCAAATTTGCACACATTCTAGAGTTATTACTACAGAGAATAGTAAAACCTTGCTGATGCCACAAGAAATATCATTATTTTGGGGATGTATTTTTATACTTCCATAGTTTTTACTGCATCTAAAGTTGGCAAACTGGTAGTGCTGGACCAGAGGCCAAAAAGAAACAAAATCATAACTGTCAGCTCTTGCCTTGATTTGCATTTCATGTGAGCTGCTCCAGTTCTGTGGATCATCTGCATTCTCAGTGTTTTGTCAGGACAAGTTAGCAATATTTAGAGTACACAGTCCATAAAACATGTCTGAAAACATTCCCTTGCTGTTCTTACATTGCAATAGTTACAATCAGTGGCTTGAGGACAAGAGTTTTCAGATCATTGATATACATTTCTGTAATAGACCAAGAGCCATTCCTTCAGTCCTTGAGCACGTAAAACTCTTATAGATCTCAGAGTGTGTTAGGAATGAAGGATTGGACCCCAAACATAAGCCTGCTTTATCCTTTTCCATCTCTCTGACTAGTTAGTTGGTCCTCATCACCATAGTATCTAAGTGCCTCCTAGTCTTTAATATATTTGTCCTCACAGCCTGAGGTCAGGCTCCTATAGCTGACCAGACAGTTGGAACATGAGAGATTTTTAAACCTTGGATCTTTAAAACTCCATGTGCTTTTTCCCAAAACTGCACAGAAAACTCTACCCTGAAATGAGATGTAATATGTAAAACTACAGGGGTGGATTGATTTGGTTCTTCTGAGGTTATGTAATTGTGTTCATGTGCATAAGAACAAGTTGAAAATTGGATTTATAACATGGCAACTAACTTCGTCTTTAACTATGGAGGTCTGATGAATTTGCTCAGCATCAGATTACTAATTACTACCATTACTAATCCTCTAAATCAGTGGTTTTCAAACTGGCCTACCCCTAAGGTTATGCAATCTCTCATCAGGAGGGATGCGAGCTCTCTTCAGGAGGGATGCGCAGAAAAATCCTGTAATGGCAGACAATGCAGTGGTGTAGTAAAACTTGGCAATCTAAGCATAGGTATATCATGACCCTATCTCAGATGGGGTACGCAGTAGACTATATAATTTGGAAAGGAGTACACAGTCTAAAACGTTTGAAAACCACTTCTTTAAATCATCCAGTGCTTCCTTTCATGGGGTGCTTTCGTTGCTGGAGCTCTTCCTCCTTGTGGCCGGAGCTGGGGAATTAGCTCTGCCAGTCTGATTCCCTTTTCTGCAGGTGCTCACTCTGTCTCTCTCTCACACTCTCTCTCCCTCTTGGGACTCGACTACTCCCTCTTCTTGCCTCAGCCCTCCGGTCAGGTCACTCTAGTTTTCCCCTTCTAGGGGTTTGTGTACCAAAGTCTCTCTGTACATAGTTGTCCCAGGAAGTCTTCCCATACACTCCCCATCAATGGTGCCACTTCCTCAGTGGCTGGCAGGGGAACCAGGGTCTGCCCTTTTCTCCAGGTTCCAGCCCAGGGACCCTGCAACCAGTGATTAAGGTCTACACTGTCCCATACCTTGCTGCTGTTTCCTGGACTGCTTCCTACATTGACTCTATCAGGCTTCTTCTCCACCCTCCTCCAGGTGTTTTATTCCCTCCAGGTCAAACTCTCTTCTCTCTCTACCTCAGAGAGAGAGACTGCAGACCTCAGCATTGCAGCCCCTCCCCCATTCTCAGCTATTTGGCTTTATACAAGCCCTGCCTATTCCTGTCTAGGTGAGCTTCATTCTTTAATTAGTCCTCATTGCTCTCTGGCAATACCAGTACAAAGGATAATCATTCAACACTAATATTGATTTACTCCAGGGGTGGGCAAACTTTTTGGCCGGAGGGCCACATCTGGGTATGGAAATTGTATGGCGGGCCATGAATGCTCACAAAATTGGGGGTTGGGGAATGCGAGGGGGTTGAGGGCTCCGGCTGGGGGTGCAGGCTCTGGGTTGGGGCCAGAAATGAGTTGTTCAGGGTGCGGGAGGGGACTCCAGGCTGAGGCTGGGGCCGGGACTTGGGGTGCGGTGGGGCGCGGCTCCGGCTAGAGGTGCGGGCTCTGGGGTGGGGCTGAAGATGAGGGGTTGGGGTGTAGAAGGGTGCTCCAGGCTGGGACCGAGGGGTTCAGAGGGCGGGAGGGGTATCAGGGCTGGGGGAGGGGGTTGGGGCACAGGAGGGGGTCTAGGGTGCAGGCTCTGGGTGGCGCTTACTTCAAGCAGCTCCTGGAAGCAGCAGCATGTCCCCCCTACGGCTCCTATGCAGAGGGGGAGCCAGGCGGCTCTGCACACTGCCCGTTCTGCAGGTGCTGCCCCTGCACCTCCCATTGACTGCAGTTCCTGGCCAATGGGAGCTGCGGAGGCAGCGCTTGGGGCGGGGACAGCGTGCGGAGCCCCCTGGCCGCCCCTACATGTAGGAGCCGAAGGGGGGACATGCCTCTGCTTCCAGGAGCCGCGTGGAGCCACAGCACGTGCAGAGTGGGGCAAGCCCCCGACCCCGCTACCCAGCTGGAGCGGGGCAAGCCCTGGACCCTGCTACCCAGCAGGAGCTCAAGGGCTGGGTTAAAATGTCTGAAGGGCCGGATGCGGCCCCCGGGCTGTAATTTGCGCACCCCTGATTTACTCACATACTTAATAATTGAAAGGCAGTCTTATAGTGCTCATCACCATAGTATCTGAAAAGGAATTTCTCACCATACCTCCATCTTCATATCTGTTTTACACCATTGCTGATTCATAGTAAGGAAATAGCAGTGGCACAGCTGTAGAGCTTCAGTGTTGACACTACCTAAGCAGCTGGGAGGGGTTCTGCTGTTGGTGTATGTAGTTTTTCAAACCCTTCACTGACAGTTAAACTGACCTAATTATCTAGTGTAGACCAGTGCTTAGATTGTAAGTGCCTTGGGGCAGGGACTGTGGTTTTATTCTGTGTTTGTACAGCGCCGAGCACTATGAGGTCCTGGTCCATGACTAGGGCTCCTAGGCGGTATAGTGGTACAAATAATAAATAATAAAAATATAGAAGAAAGAATATATTTAATTCCTAGGATAACATGTGTGACATAATGATCAAAAGTCAATTTTAAATACAGGTATAACAATAAGGGAATACTCGCAGCAAAACCACACCATATCTAAATGTTTTTTCTCATCCTGTGAATATTTTTGAGTTCAACATTTTTTCCTGTCTTGAATTGGGATAAAAAGTCAAAATTTCTAAAATATTCGCAAACCAAGAAACTGATTTTTATTCATTTCAGGTTAAAACATTTCATTTTATAATTTTGAAAAATTTAGTTCTGATTTAATTTTTTTTTCAGTCTAATTAGCTTGAAATTCCAAATGAAAGTTCATTTCAAACTGGAAAAATGGAATATTATGCTTCAAAGTTTTCAAAACAAATGTTCTGACAATTCTGAAACTTTTTCTTGACTTTTTTGAGTTGGGAAATTCATTGAACCCTCCAGCCCTGTTTAGTGAGCAGTTTCAGTTTTGATGAATCAGCTTTTTTGGAAGAAAAAACAATTAGTCAACAAATTCCTAACCAGCTCTAAATATTTTCCCCACATTTCCAAAAGAGTTACATTGTGTTTTAGTCTCATAACTTCCACTAATGATAATAGAGCTTCCCATGGTAAAATCCATGAAATAGTTCCCTTTGATATCAAGTTTTTAATGCCTTTCTGTACCATTTTACCGTATTAAAGGTGGGATGACTTTGTCTTGATAACAGCATAAATTGCAACCTATATCGGGTTCTAATCAACAATAATAAACCATATGCCTGATCATGAAGTTTGAGATGAATGTTCCATATTGATTAATGTTGTGTACTTAGCTGACATGCTGTGTATACTATCGACATTCATATGGATGTAAAATGGGCAAACACATGTTTTTCATATATAGATATGTATACATCATATATGGCCAAGGGTTCTGTCTTTTGAGTTTATAAAAAGATTGTTTGGTGTGTTAATATATGGAAATTGTGCCATGACCAATTTAAAATGACATCACAGTAACAAGTAACCAGCCACTGCACATGCTAAACATCCCATGCTTATACTTGTCCCATTCACTTAAAGGTGATTTGTTTGTCATTTTTGTTTATAAATATATAGAGAAAATAGAGAAAGCAAGTAGACGAAATGGGGTATATGAGTACTGTAATTATGATTCACCATAAAAATGGAGTCTGCTTCATTAATGTCAAAGCCTTTGATTTCTCAAAAAAACTCTTTGAAAAAATATATATACAATGTAGTCATATGCATTAAAAAGTTCTGTATTTCATCACTTAGTGAAAGTGGTGATTGCTAGAGAATTATGGCAATCTTATATTTCTGTTGAATATCAATAGCAGGATAAGTGGATGAATAAGACACGTGAAGCACACAAATTACTGCTTTAATGATAGGAAACAGTGGAAATCTTACACATTTTCTCAGCCAATTCAGCTCTGGCACTTGGATATATGGTGGAATGACAGTTGCTTTTTGGATTTGGTAGTCTTCTGCACATGACTGGGAGATCACTAGTTTTCTGTAACTGTCACAAGGGAAAAAAGATAAATTTGGGGACAAGACGGAAGCCTGAGGGACACCAAAAGGGATGGAAAGTGGAGGAGGAGGAAGATAAGCCTCCAAAGAAACACTGAAGGAGTGGTCAGCAAGATAAGAAAAGAACAAGAGGAGTACAGTCAAGGCTAGAGCAGGTGGAGGAGGAGAGAATGAGCAGTGAGGCAGCAGACGAAAAGGAATAAGTTTGGAGAAGGGCCCCTTCAACTTAAAGTTGCTTTGAAAAGAAGAGAGCAGAGCTGAGAGAAGAGAGAATAGAAACATAAAACAGAGGAAGTCATTGGGGAATTATGGGGCATTCTCTAAAGGCATCAGCAGTGTATCTGGAGGAGCTGAGATAGTTAATCTGTGGGAGGAGAGTGGGGCAGAAACGTGGAAAATTTAAGTCACTTCCGTTGAGAGTAGAAGAGCAAGAAAGAGCCAGGCAAAGGGATGGGAGCTGTCAGCAGCTGAGGAAGGAGTGGAGCCAGAAAGGACTGGACTTCAAAAGACGAGGAGGTGAGGGACAAAGGAGTTAGCTGACATCACTTCTGCAGCCTGTGGGTCTAGGGGAATAATACACAGAGAGGGCAGAGATCAAAGCTGCATTGGAAGGACAGAGCCTCTTTTTGGAAATATCAAGAGGGTGAAGGAGTTAGAGATACAGGCTGTGAAGTGAAGTGAGTTTCTTGGAATAAATCTAATAAAAAAAATTAAAAATAACTTTTGAAATAAAAAAGTCATTTTCACAAGCTATGAAACCATTTATAGAATTATTATTAACTCTGCATATGCCTCTGATACCACACTGTTCATTATTTTCTTTTCACCTCAGTTTAATAAGTCATTATTCACAAATGAAGTATATCTCCTGACTTTTGTAGAAAAAAAAACATAACTTCCTTAGTCACTGTTTTTAATGAGCACACTGAAATACTTCATTAAGCTATAAATACCCCATTACAGATGCCTTCTTAATTATTAGAATATATTATGGTATTGATATAAGCTTAGAATATTTCTAACACAGAAAATGAGGCTAAGAAATTTTAAATATTTTAAATATTTCTAGATTTTCCTGAAAATTCTTCTGAAAGTTCTCTCCCCCCGCCCAGGTTTTTGCCTGTGAAAGGAAATGCAAGGTATTAGGTTTATTCCTGTGAATTGTGGAGTTCCCTCAACTATCACTGAAATAACTATGGCCCTGATTCTGCATTTGTGTGGATCCGATTGCAGGATCTGAGCCTATGTCTATTTAAAGTGACAGACACTTCTCTTGCATTACAAATAAACTCCATTCCTCTATGGGTCTAATTCTGAAAATCCTTACTCACATCAGTCATCCATGCTCATTCGACTAGTCCTATTGACTTCCTCAGGACTGTATTTGTGAGTATAGGTTAGGTTTGTGAGAAAGGGATTGTGAAAATGGGTCCCAGTTTTTCAAGCTGAAAGAAATCCTTATTCTTCTTGCTGATGAAAGAGGAGCTAGTGCTGACTTTTCTATTTGTAAAGCCTATTAAATAAAGGAAGGTATCTGGTGCTCATCAAGAAGACTGGGGAACATAGGGAAGAAATTTACTTGAGCTTTTTAATTTTTTTTCTTGGTGAGACCCACTGGGAAAAGGAGCAAACTCAGTTTGTGAAAGTAACTGATTTGGAATATCAATTATCCATGAAAGAGATGTCCCAGCTCAATGAACTGTCAGGAGTTTTGTCACTATCCCATGCAAGCCTTCAGAAGTTAAATCTGAGGAGAGAAGCTGTTGTTAGGATTCTTTCCCAGTACAACACACTCTCTAATTCTCACTAAAACAACTCTTAATTAGTACTTCTTCTTCTTCTTCTTCCTCCTCCTCTTCCTTTTTTTTTTTTTTTTTTAAACAGCACCAGGGAAAAATTGGAGTTAAGTTTAATGTTGGAACTGATGACATCTCTATCGAAGAGATCAACGCAATCATTAATGATGGAAAATACCATGTAGTACGTTTTACAAGAAGTGGTGGCAATGCCACATTACAGGTGGACAGCTGGCCAGTTATAGAACGTTACCCGGCAGGTAAGAAAGTAAACAAACATTTGTGGAAGAGGGGGTGGGGGAGTATTTGGAAATGTTATTTGCTTTGCTGCTGTATTCATAAAATATTGACTCCTTCAAGATGCTCTATTGTTAATTGGGTAGTCAAAGAGTCATGAACATCTTGCAGTTTGTGATGATGGCATTTCCTATCTTTTGTCAAATTTAAAAACATCAGTGAAAATGGAGAAATGTAAATGTCAAGGCACAAAATAGGCAAGTTCCTTTTTAAATTTGTTTCAATCTTTATTGGATCATTGTACTTAGACATAGAAAAGGCTTTGACAAAAGCAACATGGTAAGCCCCCAAAAAATGATTATGGGAAAATTTGTATTGAAGAAAATGTTGTCTGTGTTTTTTATAGTGCTTTGAAACTTATGAAATCAACAGAAGTATTACAACAGATCTAGAAAGAGAAGAAAATACATCAGTTCTTAGCTGCATACACAAGTAATCAATTTAAAGCGCATTTAGTTAAATACAATATATGTATTCAATCCTACAAAAGCTTTACTTACATGAGTGGCCCCATTAATGGCACTCATAAGAAGAAAGGGTTTCCAGGATCAGGCCTGAATTTAGTATTCAAATGCTATGCCTTGAAGAAGAATGTCTGCCATTAATATTATTCGTTTTTAAAGGCATCAGTTTTTCAGATATACAACATGTTTCTTATTTAAAATGACTATTGAGCCATTAGTGGTAATTTGCAAATCTGCACATTATCTGTCGACAATTTTTGTGAGTGTTTATATTAGTAAATCAAAGGCAGAAAGCCAGAGATGTAAATGAAAGCTAGTCTGCTTAGCATATTTACTAGTTAATCTTTTGAACTACAAATAAATGGTAGACTTTTTTATCTTTTAAAATAAAGAAAAAAAGACTGTCCCCTTCTTTATGGATTTATATTTTAATTACAGAGGATATCAAATGCATTCCTTGTGCTAAGAATGAATTTGTTATACTTGATTCAACATTTTTTCCTTTGCATTTGAGAGGATCCTTTCAGTTTTATACCTCAGGAATAGAAATTTGCATAGGTGAACAGTCTCTTGTGGATCAAATCTGGGAAAATGTTCATATTTAAAACAAAAATGGTGTAGAAAATCTATACAAAAGGTGGGTCCACATAGCAGTGTGTGCCCAAGGTCTGTGTGCCAATATGTTCAACAAACTAGCATAGCAACAAACTTTAGAATAGTGATATTATATCATAGAGAAAAGCATATTGTGTGTGTGTGTGTGTATGTGTGCGCGCGCGTGCGCATGTGCATGCGCATGATTTTCCCCAAAGCTTTTTAGCTTTAACAGGGTTGGGGGGTCAGCAGAGGCTGGGATAAAGGGAAATGGAATGGGACTTTAAGGAGAAGAGTAAACAGGGCTTTTGGAGAGGGCAGAGGAAAGGGATGCTTGTGTAGATTATTATTATTTTCCTTTACACTGGTTGCAATCTTTTGAGGCTCTAAAGTAGCCATCCACAACAATGCTGAGCAGCATCTGAGCCATGAAGGCACTGGTATGGAAAAAGTCTGACTTTAGAGCAATATCCCAAACCCTAAGGAAAGAAACAAATGTTAACATACTGATAGCTCCATTTTGCAGAAATGAAAACATGCAATATAAGATGTGTAGTACTGGCACTTTAATATACAGGATACTATAATGTTCCCATTTAAAAATAAGGAAATGACCATGCTGAAACAATACATCCAGACCATGCCCAAGACTTCAGTTACAATTTTTTTTAACTTTCCATAAATTTACAATATACCTAGATGTTTGTGCAAAAGATAATGGCCAATTTCTCTAGTGGAATGTAAGATCATCTGAGAGTCACCTCGATGTGCTGCAGTACCTACAATGGTGAGTGCTAAAATGAGGACACTTTCCTTTTCATGAAAAATCTTATCTAGATTGTTGTGTGGAAACAGAGTTTCTAGATACTTTCTGTAAAATGATAAAACATTATTTGCGGTATTTCTGTTTATATTTGCTGTCCCCACAGTAGCTATGGTTGAGGTCAATTAAAGCCACTCTTTCAGACAAAAATAATATATACATTAATACAACAAAATGTATTATAGAAGAGACGTAACCCTCCTTTTCCTGCTAAAGTATCTAGCAGCTAACTTATTCAGCGCTTTAAGGCCTCTTTAGTCACCTCCCAGCCAGTGAGATTTGGCACCAGACCTGGCCTTTTTTCGAGTCTTCTCTGCAATAACCAGTACATTAGATATGAGCAAACTGGTATCTAGGCACAAAGCTGTTGTCCAGAGGAGACAGAGAGGGGCCTGGTACTGCAGGATGAGATAAGTGATATGCCAGCAGAGCCTGGAATGGGCAAACTTGCATTTCCAGACAACCATCATGGATCTCTAGCCCACCTTAACCATCTTAAACAACAAGGAGTCTGGTGGCACCTTAAAGACTTTAAGGTGCCACCAGACTCCTTGTTGTTTTTGTAGATACAGACTAACACGGCTACCTCCTGATACTTTAACCATCTTAGAAAAGCATAGCTGAAACACAGCTGTCCCTGTCTGCTGTACTGTGAAGCACCCCTTGCCAATGCCCTGTCTAACACCTCTAGGTCTGACACTATTACAATCTCTCCAACACAGGTAACACAAGAAAAGCTGCCAAAAAACATTCCCAGAAAGAGCAGTTTCCATACCCCTGAAGCAGATAGGACCTGCATAGTGACTGTGTGATACAGATCCTGCTGGGGTTGTGATCAAGCCAGGCCCTCTAGGAATCTGCACACCCAAGATCACTTGTATGAGTTAGAAAACACAGCTATGCTGGCATAAGATGAAAACCCAATGTGGTATTGTGTGTGGTGACATGCCCTTCTGGATTAATACAACTGAGAACTTGGGTATGAGTCACGTAGTAAAGGCTAAGAATCCTGAAAATCTGATGTTGTCCTAGGGCCCCTTTCAAGATTTTAGGGATTATCAATCTTTCTGCCAAACCCAAAGCAGTTAGGAGCCAGGAATGGGGCCATCATGGCTAGATCTCATCTAGATGCTCAGACCCTCTCCACCTGGAAATGAGACAGAGCATTAGCAATCTGATATCTATTCCTGGGATGCGGCTGAGTTAGATGTTTAGAGTTAGACATCATAGCACACAAATGTGCACAAGCTGCATAACCTTAGGAGATTTTCTGGCCAGGCTGTTAATATGGACCACTGATTGAGTAGGAACTGCTTGTCTATATATTTCTTCCTCCACATCATAACTTCATTATGACTAGAAAAAAATCCCAAATGGGTGATATCCTATAGCAGTCCCAAACCAGCCCATGCAGTGGCCATTACTCTGCACACCACTGTCCTTGGAAATATACTCCCAATCCAAAATCCCACCACCACATCTGAATAGACTTGAAGGTCTGTTGCTAGGATCCATTCTGATTGCCAAGAACGATCATTCATCTCCTTCAGAACCATTCCCAATCTTGCAATTCATCCTTTATTTCCCTGGGTAGTCTGAGTGGGAAACATATTTCGCCACCTGTTGTGACTGCCTCCACACAGGTTCAGAATGCCCAACATGGGATGATGACATGAAATGTGGATGCCTACTCAATGACTGCAGCTGCTCCAGGATAATCTTGCATACACCTAGAGCTATTACCATCAGCTCATGGAGCTTCAGAGTTTTCTCCATGTTAAGACAGCATAGGGCTGCCAGGGTGTCCAATTTGATCCCAAGTGAGATGTGAGGGAGGTCCCACTGTTTTTTCTTTGGCCAGTGGGACACACATAGCTTACCTTCCTTCTCCCCATTTCCATTTCCCTCTTAGACAGTTTCCCTATGTGGCTGGGAGAGCATATCCACCTCATCTTTCGCCTTATCCTCTCCTTTGCTGCTTTAAGACAGTAGTGATTCAAGGGCTTTAACATTTCCACAGACAGTCAGACTTCTTGATGAATTAAACCCAGTGGTGGACACAGTGGATGCTGAAGAACCAGCTGTTACAATTGCTGGCTGAACTCACAAATTTAGAGGAGTAGCGCCCCATTGCTTGTGGGGAGCAAGGCCCCAGAAGAAGCATAGTCCAAAGGAAAACAGCCACTGAGCTGGAGAAACCAGGAGGAGGCCTCAGATATAAAGAGTCTTACTGCCCATTCCCAAACTTGTGGCCACTGTAAGGTAGGCATCATTTCCCCCCCCCCCCCATCAGATGGAGCATCCATTGTTCCTATGCCCTTTGTCACTTAGGCTCTGAAAACTAATGTGGGACCAGTGAAACTAGGCCTGCTCGTTAAACTCCAGTTCTTCCCAGGGAATTACCATTATGCAGAGAGGGCAGGAGACATGATGAACTCCCAAGAACCCTCCACCTAGGGAAACAGAGAAGGTAAAATGCACAATATGGGGAAAACATTTGTGTGCAAAAGGGAGTGTCATCTCTCTACTTGGATCTAGGAGGCATCTGGTCCATGGTTCTGTAGTTCTTTGGTTTACCCAATAGAGGTTAATCCTGCGATACTTCAGAGGCAAAACTCATCAAAGTGCTGTAATGAATTCACACGTTCAAGAAGTCAGCTTTCCTGGGATTCTATTAATCTCACTTTTATACCTGGGACCTTCCACAGGTAACTCCCATTATTGCTGAATCTATTGTAGATTGATAAAAGGGATAAAGGAGAACCAGTTAATATAATTTATTTTGACTTTCACAAAGCCCTTTGTTAAAGTCCCTCGCAAGAAGCTATTCAGGCAGAAAGCAAGGTGCCATGGGGGGAAAGGTAAAGTTTTTTCATAGATCATAAACTGGCTAAGAGTCTGAAAGCACAGGGACAGATTCTCAGCTGGTTTAAATCATTTGTGTAAATCCATTTACTGCAATGGAGCTATGCTGATTTATACCATAAACAATATATTTATTACTAATATTGAAAAGGGATGGAACAGTGAGATGGCAATAGTTATAGATTACACAAATTTAGGTTAGTGTATACTGGAGAAGACACCACAGGGACCTGTAAAGATAGGTGAATAGGCATCACAATAGCAGATGGAAATCATAGTTGATGCATGGAATGTAATTCACATTGGTGGGATAATTACTACTGCTGGGATCTAAATTAACTGTAACAACTACGGACAAAGACCAAAGTGAAAACCTCCTATCAGTGCGCAGTAATGGTCAAAAAAGCAGACACAATCTTAGAATGCATAAAGAATGGGATAAAAACAATACTGAAAATATTATAAAACTATTATATAAATCAGTGGCACACTCTCACCTGGAATACTGTGTTCAGTTCTTGTCGCCTTACCTCAAAAAAATTATAGCAGAAATAGAAGGGGTTAAGAAATGGGTGACAACATTTATTAAAGACATGGAGAAAATTCCCTATGAGGAGTGACTGAAACAACTGGTACCACTTAGTTTAGCAAGGAAGTGGAAATGGGGGGATATTATAGGGGTATATAATAGAATAAATGATATAAAGAAGTAAATTGAATACTCCTTGTTAGACTTTTCTCATAATACAAGATCAGGAGAACATTCATAGGAACTGAAACATTTAAAAAAGAGAAAAAGAAAGAGTTTTTTAAATAGTCCATAATTAACCCATTAACTAACTGCCACAAAATATCAGGAGCCTAGTGGGATTCAGGAGGCCAAGAGCTTAAAAGAATTCAGAAAAGACTGGATATTTATAGGGATACCGGGAACATCCTTACAATTACAATAAGCCAACAACTAACTGATGGAGTTAAGGATGAAATTTCCTTGATGGGCATGTGATTCCACAATTGTCCATTACTGGTTTCTTTCATCTTCCTCTGAAGCATTCGGTACTGACCACTGCTTGCTCATATATGATAATTCCTATGTTCCTGTGTGAGATTAGGCCCCTTTATCAATGTCATTTCACAGATCATGTAAAAGGTTGGTGGTAATAAAAATAGCAGTGTACTTTCCTCTCATATTTTGTTAGGTCATCTTCTGTTGGAACTGATATAAGTTCAATGAAAAAAAAAAAAGCTTTAAAAGATTACAAAATTTTCTATCCTTCAATCATTTTTATTTAAAGAGGCTGGCTACTGCCCAAACAAGAGTTTGCAGTAAGTCTCTTCTTAAAAAGTGGTTTCAATAAATTTCCTCAAATCAGCTTTTTAATTTGACAGGTTATCAGAATTTTCTGTCAGATAATGCTATATAATAATGTTTCTCTGAGTCTGCAGACAGATTTTCTTTTTTATTTTTTTTTCATCATAGATATCCTGGTAAAATGCAAAGGTTCATCCCTTCTTAGACTTGATAGATTCTGTAATTAAATTCAGATTTTGATAAAATATGTGGTTTGGTTGTCATTACTTTATCACAGAAGGTATAACATATTTCAGTTAAATACAATAAAATGGCGCAATGCTTCTAGTAAAGAAGGAGGAAGAAAATGTCAAATGAGCAGTTTTCACAAAGAACAGTTATAAAATAGAAGAAACAGATCTGTGTTCATTTTTTTGCTTTCTGACCAAGGATGGTAAATATAAATGATTATAGTAATTAGGTATGGGGTGAGGTGGAAACTGAATTCCTTAACAACATCACAGCGTCCCTGGGGATTCCTATAATTGTTAGAGGAAATGGGAGGAAGGGGGGAATTAAACAGTGCATCCAAGACTCACAGATCTATAAGGAAAGCTTCTGTAAAAGCTGGTCCCACTGGACCTATCAGAAGCATCCTAGGAAGACCACCGTCTGTTAATGATTTCCCTAAGTCAGACTGCAAAGCCTGAAATATCAGCCATATGTGGACAATCTTTTCTTCAGCAGTAATCTGTTTAATGTCCTTACCATCACATTTTCACATTTACCTCATCATTTCATGATTTACAAAACCCAGTAGGGTACATTAAAATTGCTTAGCCAAATCTGGAAGAGTTTCATAAATGAAAAGAAAAATGCAGTACTAAATCAAATATTTTGTCAAATGTTTTTAGTTACCTTACAGTTTCCTTCATATTTTTGGATTCACTTACACACACATATATATTTGGGACACTGATTCTGCAATTATTTTCTTTCTCCATATGAGGGCCACAGGCATCAGGACAAAATTATAGACCAATGCCAATCCCCCAGATGTATTATTTATTTATTTCATGAATAGTGCTCTATTTCTCTATCCTTTTCAACCTGGCCTCATCTATCTTGTTCACCTTACTTGCATAAGCATTTACACTGACGGCAGTGGGCCCACTTGTGTGAATGAGGAGAATAGATTTGGGGGCCTCATTGTGCAAATTTGTAGTCACTTAATTTATCATATTGGATTCTGTGTCATCAGGGCCGGCTCTGGCTTTTTGGCCGTCCCAAGCAACAACAAAAAAAAACCTGTGGCGCGGCCGGAGCGCGGGTGCAGGGGGACCGGCTGGGGGGGGTGGGAGAGGGAGCAGGCGGGAGAGAGAGAGAAGGGGGCGGCCAGGGCTACAGCGGGGGCGCTGCCACGCGGCCCCTCCTGCTGCGCTGCCAACTGCCGTGAGGGCTCTGCTCCGGTCCGCGGGGAGGGAAGGAAGAGGACTGCCCTGCAGGGCGCTCTGGTTCTCTGCGCTGCCGCCCCCTACAGGGCGGCCGGAGCGGAACAAAAAAAAAAAAAGCGGCCGTGCCACCCTAGGATTGGGCAGAATGCCGCCTCAAACAATCTGCCGCCCCAAGCACCAGCTTGCTCAGCTGGTGCCTGGAGCCGGCCCTGTGTGTCATCTAATCACTCATGTAGATAATAATACAAGCTAGCATTTAGATAGTGCATTTCATCTGTGAAAAGCAGAACACTTTGCAAAGGAGGGTAAATATCATTATCCCTATTTTCCAGTTGCATCTTTAGCTTGCTTGCTCGATGTTACACAGAGTCATAGAACACAGGTCTCCCTACTCCCTGTCTCATGCCTATTCGCCATTGACTTCAGTGGTACTTCTTGTGTGTGAGTAAGGACTTCTTACATGAGTAAGGACTGTCAGCATTAGGCCTTTGACCCTAATTCTAGACCACTTACCTAATGGGAGAGCACGCAGGTGGCACTAAAACTTATATTAATGCCACTCTAATGTCAGCCAATAGAGTATGCAAGAGAGCAGTATGATAGATGCACTCTTTACCCAAATTAAACATGTCACTTTTGTAATGGAGCTAGTTTCTGTTAATTCCTGGAGCAACCGTCAGGTTGCTGTGAGACCTGAGCCTTTCTCAGGACAGCACAAATCAGTGCTGTGCTGAGCCCTTCAGCCAAACAATTTCTTATCTAAAATATGAAACACAAAATTAATTAATATATAATGACATTGTATTTGAGTTGTTCCCCCCAGATATGAGGTGTTCTTATTTTGGTCACATTTGTACATGAGTCCCTGGTTATATTTTACTGGTGTTGTGAAGTGTGACAGCAGAATGGTACCTGGCGTCTTCAGGTCAAGAACTTCTATTAAGCTAACTAATTCAAAAACAGGCACTATAATTCATATCAAAAAGGCAAAATGACACTCTTCTTTGTCCAGATAAAATTTCAAGAGACCTAACCTACTCAGGGGTCCATGAAGATATTCATCTCTCACTTGCATGTGCTCATGCATATGTGCACCATGCAGCTTCATCTCTCTTGTACTACCACTCTTGGCTCTTTTTCTTTACATTACATCAAGCTCCTTCCACTGCAGCATATTTAGCCTTGGCAGTTAAGCAAGAAAAGTATATTTTAGAAAGGTGACCTCCTGAACCTTTAGTTTACCATGTTTTCAAAATGGCAACTCCGTTGTAACCAATTCTGCAGCATTCTTTAATCATATCATACAATTAGAAAAAAATTGTGAGCCTGTCTCTTCTTTTTGATCTTTCCAGGAGTAAATTACTTTGATTCAAAGTAAGGTATCGTAGTTATTCTGAACTAGAGGGTCATTTTGGCAGCATATCCCACCCATCAGGAAAAAATGGATGGCTTCAGAATTGGTTCCTTGAGGACCTGCTCCATGATTTTTCCAGGGGCTGAGGTGAGGCCGACTGGCCTGTAATTCCCTGGATCCTCCTTCTTCCCTTTTTTAAAGATGGTCACTACATTAGCCTTTTTCCAGTCATCCAGGATTGCCCCTGATCACCATGAGTTTCCAAAGATAATGGCCAATGACTCTGCAATCACATCCGCCAACTCCTTTAGCATCCTTGGCCCCATGGACTTGTGCTCATCCAGCTTTTCTAAATAGTCCTGAACCACTTTTTTCTCCACAGAGGGCTGGTCACCTCCTCCCCATGCTGTGCTGCCCAGTGCAGCAGTCTGGGAGCTGACCTTGTTCATGAAGACAGAGGCAAAAAAATCATTGAGTACATTAGTTTTTTCCACATCCTCTGTCACTAGGTTGCCTCTCATTCAGTAAGGGGCCCACACTTTCCTTGACTTTCTTCTTGTTGCTAACATACCTGAAGAAACCCTTCTTGTTACTCTTAACATCTCTTGCAAGCTGCAACTCCAAGTGTGATTTGACCTTCCTGAGTTCACTCCTGCATGCCTGAGCAATATTTTTATACTCCTCCCTAGTCATTTGTCCAATCTTCCACTTCAGGTAAGCTTCTTTTTTGTGTTTAAGATCAGCAAGGATTTCACTGTTAAGCCAAGCTGGTTGCCTGCCATATTTACTATTCTTTCTACACATAGGGATGGTTTGTTCCTGCAACCTCAATAAGGATTCTTTAAAATACAGCCAGCTCTCCTGGACTCCTTTCCCCTTCATGTTATTCTCCCAGGGGATCCTGCCCATCAGTTCCCGGAGGGAGTCAAAGTCTGCTTTTCTGAAGTCCAGGGTCCATATTCTGCTGCTCTCCTTTCTTCCTTGTGTCAGGATCCTGAACTTGACCATGTCATAGTCAGTGCCTCCCAAGTTCCCATCCACTTTTGCTTCCCCTACTAATTCTTCCCTGTCTGTGAGCAGCAGGTCAAGAAGAGCTCTGACCCTAGTTGGTTCCTCCAGCACTTGCTCCAGGAAATCGTCCCCTACACTTTCCAAAAATTTCGTGGATTGTTTGGGATGAATGTGTGTTCAGATCACAGGGTCAAAACAAGACACGGACAATTGTCTGTGTTCCCTCCCACCCATCCCTTCCCACTACCCCTGTACAGATTCCTTTCCCCACAAAGGGCCTCTCTGCCCCACTTGCAGAGAGAGAAGAGTATCTGCCCATGGCGGGTCCAATCTGCACATGGCGGGTCCAATCTGCATGTGGTTCTCAGGAAGGTGATGACTGTTATTTTTCACTTTCCCCCTAAAATATAACACCCCAAGGCCTGCAGTTTAGGAACTATTATAGGAAGGCTTGGCAAAATTCAATATATATATAATATTTTGATGGATAATGATGTTTATTTTTAAGCATTTTTTCTATTTTTATCTGTTTAAATTTTCACAGTTACAGGATATTATTTGGAGGTCAGACAATAATTATTTAATGGCAGTAGATGTTGAGATTCAAAAAAGTTAAATACTTGTAACCATTAAAACACAAATTATTAATATCCCATGTCAAAATACACAAAAGTAAATATATTTAAATCAAACTCTAATAAGTTCTCAAGCAGCATTTTTCTTACTTAGCCTATCTGTAAATTTTGATTATTATTGATGGGAATATTTTTTCATTGGTTTGTGTGTGTATGGTGAAATCAACTATTACTAACATTTACTGATAAAAATGTCATCCTTCCAAGCATAATTACAGGAGAAGAAGTTTTAACATGGAAATTCAGGCCATTTCACTGTGATAGCTTCCAATGTTGTTTTTAATACAAATCTCAAGTCAAAATAAAATGTCCATGCTCTCTAATTCCCAAGCTTCTGAGGCCCTTTCTAACTTCCCCTTGCTCCCTGCCCCTTCTCCCCCCTCAAAAAAGTCTGAGATGAAGCATAAACATTTTCAAACCAAAATCTTTTCTGGGAAAAATTATAGTGAGGTGGGGGATTTCAAAGAAGCTTTGCAGAGTATGTCTAGGTGTATTCCTATTGAAGGAGCCAGTGCCAAACACCTATGTAAGATGCCTAACACCTACCTAAGGAGCCAGTGCCTAACACCACTGTATCTTATGCAATACATAAGTAATCATATCTTATGATGAATGCATAATATTTAATGCATAGATGATATGACAAGTATGACATTCTGGTGTGCAATCCAGAACAAGGAGGAGTTGTGTCACCCCTGCCCTGCAACATCGGGTGCCTCACAATGCTTTGCTGCTGTAGCTCCCACCTGGGTTGCTCACAAACAGTCTGACAGCATGCAGATCATACCCTGAGTGTCTGTGCACAACCACAACCCTGGTCTAGCAGTTCTGACCCCAGCAGCCTTTCAGCAAACACCAGCCACACTCTGGCTTCCAGCAACCTTGATTACTACTTGCAGGGTGATCCCAACACACTCCCAGTTTCTAATTTTCCCCCAAAACATGTGTTCTGCACGGTCCAGCCCCCTCCAGGACAGTTCAGGTCCATTTTAGGTCCATTGCCCCTGTAAGGGAACAATATCCAACCATTTGCTTCTTTAAATGGAGTTATCACACTGCCCAGTTTAATCACAACACTGGATTAGTTTGATTAAAGAATAAAGCAAGTTTATTTAACTACAAAGAGTTTGTACGTGAGTACAAATACAAGGCATTAAAGTCAGAAATGTCACTAAAGATAACCTACTTTTCAGTGCTAAAACTTAACAAACTAGACTTGATTCAAGATCAAATCCTCACCGCATGCTCCCAGCAACAGGGCTGACCAAATTTCAGGTCAAGATCTCTCCCAAAGTCAAATGGCTATTTCCTTTGTCTTCTTAGTAAAAGAGAAAGAGAGAGAGAGAGAGACTTTGGGGTGTTTTTGCCCCTCGCTTATAGTCCAGTCCTCCTTTGAAATGCATTTTCCTGAGGTTTATCCTGAGATAAAGTTCATTCCCACTGTGAGGATGTCTTGTCCTTTGTCTTCGAGAAACAGGTTTGCCCACTCCACAGACCTCTCTGGTAACCACATTTCAGTTATAATTTCAGCTTCTACATGACATTACTTACTTACATTACTGATACTTTATACCTTACATTACTTATACTTTATATTATATGTAAAGTTATACTAATAACTTTACATATCATGTTGCTACATACATTTCACCATGATATTATTGACCAGTGAGTTATTAGTTTTCAAATGATACCTCATGAGGCATATTTTGTACAATACAATAGTGTGTAGGGTCTGAAGACGGGGTATAATTCAGGACAGTATTTAGCCCAAAAGCCCTTGTCCACCAGCTGCTCTTTGTGGACAGATCCCTCCCTGACAATAAGGCTTCTTGGAGGCTGTGAAGGGGTTCATCTGCATGGAGCAGCTTGCAGATTTGAGGCCTAAATGTATATCTTTAATCAGACTGATAAAACATTTCCTTAGTTGCAAATGCCTTCTCACAGATGAAAAAAAATGAATCACACTTAATAAAATATACCAGAACTGTAGACACCACACATTAGCTGATATGGAGAATGTTACTGGCATTTTTTTTTTTTTTTTGGTAAGAAACCACCATTATTTCACTGGTTAGCAGATAAAAGTAAATCAGTACTGGGAGTCCACCCACAGCCATTATGCCATTGCATGGTGGACTGCTCATTATAGTACTTCAGTACTAAAGCACTCCTCTGCTTTTATCTTGCTGAGCATCTGTTTCTATTATTTACAGTTTCTGTTGCTATACCTTGCCAAAAGCATTAAAAAAGAGTGTATACACGTTTAAACCTTTCCATTTGAAACAGATTATTCTTTTATAGTAAAATATCTGGAAGGCATAAATACACAAATTGAAATGCCACTTTTAGACATAGCTGAAAGTCTAAAGCTTGCTTTGGCCAAGGGCTACTTCTTTTGCTGTGCTGCTGACATGGAACAGATTTTTATCTCCTAAATGCCATTTTCTATCAGTATGGGTGCCTTTGGCTTTTTACTTTGCAAGGGCTTGTCCAAGTAATGACCTCTCTTTTGTTGTTTCAGTTGGCTTGTGTGTAATCATGCATAACTCTTGGAGAATGAGCTGACACAGTTTAGTGATTGTGACAAAGCACCTGTATGGTCCAGTACATTGGGGAATAATGGTAGCTAACTCACTAGCATTAACATGCATCATGAAAGAAAATAGAATCGACATTTATCATTTTCCCAATTGCATACCACTTTACCCTGTTAGCTAGGGTTGATGTTGATTATTTTGGATTTCTTTTGATTTTTATGTCACTAATCATGTAATGATAGGGTAATTACCGTATGCTTTATGTGTCTGCACTAATGTTCACAGAACCCTGTGTTGCTTCCAAACATAGTTTACTAGACCAGTTCAACTGTAGTAGCTTCATTTAATACAACTGAGGGCCAAATTCTGTTCTCACTTACAAACTGTGCAACCCGAGAGCACAATTTTTGCCATAGGGGATTAATTTTTCCATTTGAAATTATTTTATGTTATGATCCAGAAATAATGTGTATATATATATACACACACATACACGTATGCAACTTTTAATATTTTTTTCACTGATCATAATACAGTTTAACAATATGAGCAATAACCCTCTAACAATTGTGTCATATTCTGTCCTTAGCACTTGTAATACAGTTAAACTTAATTAGGAGACTTGTGTGCAGTTAATAAGATCTTTCTTATTTACTGATGACTTCTACTTGAATACGAGATAATCGTGCGGACACTGATTGATGGGAACATAAAATAAGAGTTGAACACAATGTTTCTCGTTTGCTATTGTTCATTTATATAATGTGAGTATTATTTCTATCAAGTGATGTTCTGTATAACAGCTCTCTGCCAATGTGAAATGAGATTGCTACCCGGGTGACGTCCCATTTTCATGTTTGGTAGTTACTATCTCAATCCTAGCTAATTTTAAGGACAATAGGTTTGAAATAGCCTTTGAAGACAAGGATGATGTTATTCTTTGCTTTTCAGCCATTGAAAAACTTTGAATAAGAAACAGTCTGTAGTTGATTTCTGGATAAAGTCCTATAGGAAGGGCAACCTTCTATGGTGTGACATTATGATTTAGAAACAGTCCAGAGTCCTAATACCTTAGAGAACTGCAAAATGTCACTCAGAGGTTGATGTGGGGCATGGTACTGTACTTGTAACAATTCATTTTTTATACTTTAATCTTGCTCCTTAATGATTCCTATCAATTTTGCTGCTTATTTTAGCACCAGCCATACAACATTAGCTTCTTAAATGCTGCACAGTCAGTACAAAGGATCTTTCTAGAAAGCTTGATAACATAATATGACCTTTAATTTATCAGACTAGGCCCTATGTTTTCTTCTCTCATTGTTGCTTTTCATCATCTCTCGCTTGCTTTTGATATAATACACCAACCTCTGAAAACTAGGGTTCAAGCACTAGACAAACAAAAGAAGACATCACATTAATTGATGAAACATGACTCAGGAAGAGCACACTGTTACTTTAATCGCGAATTAATCCAGTGGAAAAATATCAAAATCAAAACACACACCAGAAGGTGGCTGGTTTGAGCCAAAGATGCTGGCACACCTCATAGCAATGTACCAAAAGGTTAATAAGAGTTTGCAGTGATGACATTTGAAATGTTTAAAAATATGGTCTAAGCTGAGGGTCCACTTCATAAGCAAGCATGAAGCAAAGAGCCTGTAGGTGAACATAAGAAGTTAAAGTACTATTTGTAGGGTCAGTGGTGGTAATATGGAATTGCAACCAAGTGACAAATCTAATTGTTTCAGTATGTCAAATAACTGGGCACATTTTCAACCCAATCTGATTCTTTTGCTGAGTAGTGTTGTGTTGTAGTGTTTTATGCTGCCAAAAAGCCATTGTATTCCACCCCAGAGGTGGCTGTATTTCACTATGGTGGGTGAAGTAATTTCTGTTTAGGTATCTATTGTTCTTTATCGAGGATTTGGGGATGCTTTAGGGTGAAAAGGACCGTAGAAATCTGTGATACTCGGATAGGAAATTGGTAAAATCAAGGGTGGTACTGCTTTTGGTTTTGCAAAATCCTAATTGATCAGGTTTTGGTTTTGCAATATCATGAATGTTTGGGCACAGAATTCTATTTTACCTGAATTGCTTCCTAAATGTCTCAGGGAAGGAAGGCATTTGGATAAATGGAAAGGATTTAGACAGCCTCTTTATTAAAATGCTATTACCTCTTAAGGGTAAAGAACCAAAAAGAGCAAATTCTGAGCACTCCTTGCCCGGAACACGCAACTAAAGCACTGGTCAGAGGTTAGCACTGGTGATACATTCATATGTTTTCACAAATCATAGGGAATTATGGCAATAAATAAGAAAATGGAGGGGAAACATCCTTCAGTATCTTATTTTCTAGGTGTGTTTTTAATTTGAAATATCTGATAGACACCATAGTGTCTATAGTGCATCCTATCTGGCTATTCAGCATCAATACATGTGGCTCTCTTTATTAAATTGTTCCATTGAATGGGTCTGTATGGCATGATCATGGAGTTTGAGAGCTCATGCTAATGAATTCAGAGTGAAGACTGTGGTCTATCTGATATGTATTGTGGTTTTTTTTTTAACATATTTTATTTGTTTGTTTAGGCCCCATCTATAGCCACATACTGGTGTTTTATTTTATTCCATCTATTTACTTAGGGCCAGATTCTGACATTTTTACTCATACTGAATAGCCCTCTACTAGATGAGTGGTTCCATTAGCTTCAATGGGACTACTTGCGGAGAAAGATACTATCCTAGGTGAGCAAGCATTGTAGAATTTGAACCTTATTTATTTGATGCACTTGCTTTAACTAACTTTAGAGCTGCTTCTCCCTTGAATTGTCTCCGCTGGCTGATTGACAGGTCTGTTCAAGATGGCCGACTGGAAGATACATTGTATCCTAGAGACGTGCATCTGCTTTCCCTTAAGCATTGGAGAAGAAGGAAACTTATCTCTTGGATACATAGCTTTCAGTGCCTGAGGGCAGACAGGGACCTGACAGTTTCAGGAAGACACCACATTAACTTTAGGAAGCTATGGGGCTAGCTGAGGATATTAATTAGCCTTCCCCTAATGTTGTGCGCAATCATGCAATTGCATTGGAAGAAGTAGGTGTGTGGAATAACTAAAGCATGTCCCGTGCTAAAGGACCCAATCCTGCAAACATTTACACAGATGAGTAACTTTGCTCACTAGGTCAGACTCATTGACTTCACTAAATTAGGCTCAAAGAGGATAATTAAATTTTCATCTGAATCCTAGTAAGACTTTACAGAATTTCCATGAGCTGGCTGCTTGCAATGCACTGTGTTCTGAATATATCTTACAGCAAGTTCCCAATTTGCATTATTATAATAACATTGAATGCATAAGTATATGGGGTTTTTTTCAAGTCTTGTAATATTGCAACTGCTCTGTGGTCCGCAGAGTCAGATGTAAGTGCAGTATTACCATGTGAGTTAATGTGACTGCCAGTGTTATAATTTCAGATTCAAACCACATAGTTAGACACTTGTGCCTGCAATTGATAGTGCTTGCAATAACACACCTTCTTTTGTTTGTGGGAGTCAAATTACAGATGCACAATGAATTGTGAATGTGAATTTTATTGCAGATCAGGTAACTAGAGGTTTAAAATTTATCCTTTGCATCCTCAGCTGATTGTAGCCATGATGGCAAAATTAGTAGCTGGATTTAAACACCTTTGAAAATCTAACCCATATTTTATTAATCAGGATAACTTTAGCACAAGCTATCAGTGGCCATCACTAGAGCATGGCCCCTATCCCGTAGGCTAGCCCTGTGACTGTATTGAGCATCTCATAAATTGGGGGCTGAGAGGCTTTTTCAGGAGACTGCCATGGAGCCACCATTACCCCTTTCTCATGCCCCTCAGCTTTTTTCTGTCAGATTTTCCCTTTTGTGTTAGCTGAACACACAATATCAGTCTCAGCCCTTATTCTCCTAATCATCCCACTGATGTCAGGATGAGCTTTGCCATAAAACACAGGCCCTTAGCAAGCAAATCAAGGATTTTGTTTTTCCAAAAACAATGATAGGGTTCATAGTTCTCTTTATAATCCCATTTTATTTATTTGCCTAGTAGCTCACTGTAATTAATAGGGTGAATTTGTCTGACAAGTAAAGAGCTGTTACAAAGAAACAAAATATTCTCTACCCTTTAAGTTGTTCTTCACAGACTCTCAATTTTCAACCTTCTTACTTATTCTCTTTCAAGGATGCTGCTATTTCACATCAATAACTGACACCTTTATTTCAGAGAACAAAATAGAATTACACTTCAGCACTGAAAATATAATAAATCGGGAGGAGATAAAATACACATTAGTGAAGTTCACATAGTCAGCCTGTCCCCACTGACCTATAGATGCAAAGGTATCATTAAGATTTTTTGGATTGCTTCTTCTCAATCTCACCACAAGATTTAGATATGATGGAAAGTTTTGACCTTTGTTGCTCCTCTTTGCTTACCTTGATTCTTTGAAATTACTGTTATTCCCTTGAAGTCTACCTGTTCATATAGAATTAATACACTACAGTGTGACAAAATATTGTGTATTTGGTAGAAGAATTAAGCCATCTAGAATTCAATCAGCCTGGACAATGTCACAATGCAAACTTTGAGTGGTCATTTTTATCCCCTATTTTTATCAAAGAAGTCTCACCTATATCAGCAAGAAATTTTGTGCTAGATATTCAAAGACCTATCTAAAATTAAAGTTTATGCACATAAATTATTCCCAGTGAATTACTGTTGACAAGCATTTCTTAATGCTTACGAAGGCTCACAGGTATAAAAACTCAAAGCCAGAATTCTATTTAGAGTATAATAGCATGCAAATAACTTTATTTGGGAATTTTCTTGGTGATTAAATTCAATGTTGTTCAGTACACCAGTAGACAAAACTACAAACAAATGTGTCTGAAATTTTTTAGATTAATGCAACTGGGGAAAACAATGTGTCAGACTGTAACATGTTTCCTATCAGATGGTTAAATTTGTATAGCATTGTTTAGTTCAGGGGGATTTATCCCAGCTCAGACTCTGACCCTAACTGTTCAGCAAGAGACATTTGATAAACAGATGTGTATCCATCACTATTTTTATGCCTGATTTTTATTTTGTTTTTACACTGTTTTAATTTCATCGTTTGTAACTGTCTTGATTGATTTCATGGTATCATTTTTTTATATTTACTATTTGAGTCACCAATATGTGTATTAATTATTTCAGCTCTAAACCTATGCACTCTCCATTAAACTAAAGTTTGATAAATTCCACACCATTTCCCCCCTAGCCCTTCGTTTTGTATTATCTGCTAAGAAACCTTAAACTAATCTAGTAGTGCCAAATCAAAATACATTTGACTATGCACTTTTACTCTTTTGAAAGATGAGTTAAAGTAATCAGCAATCATTTTTATATTTGACCTTTACAAAGCAAATGGTTATTACCCTGCTTTTCATTTGTATTTAGCTCCCAGGGTGCATGGCTGCTGCAGATAGGTTACAGCATAATTTGCAGATCATACAACATGATAATAGGATACAGTATTTCACCCACTGTATACTGCAAAGATTTTAAAACGAAATAAGCTTTTAGAAAGCAAGTTAAAAATAAATGAATTGGTATCCACCTTCCATTAAATGATATCCAGTATATGTCTGCCCATATTATAAAATTCCAAACGTTTCTTCATTAAGGCTATTACTCACATTGGGGAACATTTACTCACATAAAGTGTCCCATGGAAATGAATGAGACTGTTTGATGAGTAAAGACCAATCCAACTTCCATGATAGTCTTTGATTTGACTTTATAGGAGATGAATCTGGTCTTAAGTGTTCACAACCCTCAATTTTGAACAATCTAACCTTTATTACAAGTGATTTGATAGAATATTTTTAAATGTATAAACTGTGGGAGGTTTTAAGTGTGGAAGCAAGGGAAAATTCATGGAAATAGGATATAATTTCACTGATTTAGTTAATCAATTGATAAGGCATCTATGAAAGCCACGTAAGCAGCATTCAAAAATGCCAAACATAAGCAAGGATTAAAGAAATCCAGCTAGGTCAGATATATGAGAGAACATCAATCAATACGCCATTACTACGAAAGATGAAAAAAATGGAGATGCAGAAAAACAGACAGACAGACAGAAGAAATTAATCCACATGCCTTTTTCCACGTGTTGCTCACATGAGGCTTCATCAGATATTCCTTGAACATCTCCAACTTCCATTGAAGTCATGGGGAGTTTGGAGTATTCAAAGAATGCAGCTTCAGGCCCAGGATAAAGAGCTGGAATTTTAAAAGGTCACGGCATACAATCAGGAAAAAATTCTACTTTTTGAATGTCCACAACAGCATGAAGATAAGTTATGAAAGTAATATGCAATCTTTTGCTCTATAGCATCCTTTCTTTGGAAACATTTTAAAAGAAAAAAACAGAAGTGTTTTGTACAAAAAGTATTTGAAGTCAGGGGAGAATGCTATGTGGGTGTGTTTTCTTCAAATATCAGAGTGTGTATAGAAGTTTACATGGCATAATGAAGAGAAAGTAAAGAAGGGGGTAATTTCTAAAACATGATGCTGTACATTCAGCCACACTGAATGATAACTATGTTAAACTGTACAAAGCAGACAGGAAGCATGGTAAGTCATAGCCTGTTTTACAGAAGAGCAGAATAAATAAACCAAAATTACTTGTTGGAATGGAAACTGATTTTGTTTCCAGGGCTACAGTAAAATCCAATCCTTCACTTTATGAATGTTGCTGGTGATTTCATAGATATTGCTTACCTGAGTAAAGGTTAAGGGACTGGGTGCTTCAATTTGGATAATATTTTTCATTGATAATTTGCAGTAAGATCCTGCCAGGTACTGAGTTTCAATTCAAGGTGTTGCACACCTTGGAGATTAGTGCTTTATATCTACCATTTCAAACACAGGGCTTAATCCTTCTCCTGCTGAAGTCAATAGGAGTTTGCACATATAAATCAATAAGTACAAGTATGGAACATGACCCCAGTTAGGAATGACTGTCTTTCAGTCTTTTGGATTTGCTCACTTCTCAGGTACTTAAACTGATGTGTTTCTATCAATGCATGTGAGACAAAGGTATTGTCAAATTTCACCATTTGCCTAGTAAAATTTTTGTAAAAAAGTATAGAAATTGATCAAATGTTTCTGATATACCTTATATAATGAAAGCATACAGATCAATTATTACAAATAAATATTCGAGGCAATCCTCAAATTATCTGTAGCAGGCTGGTATATTTCTAATCATGTGGAGCCATAGTCTGCTGCAGAGCTCTACGGCAGAGCTCTCACTGAAAACAAAGGGAATTCTCTGCAGAATGGGGACAGGAAAGGTTTGCAAGTTAGAGAAGTTTATACTTCACAGTCTCTCCTTCTGGCTAGCTCTTAGCTTATGAACCCCTGCTAAATACGGCTAAAGTTTTAAACACCTTGCATTTTGGATACAGGATTATTATAGACAACCACTGAAGTCACTTTTGTCAAAGCCTTAATGTTCCTTAGTAAAATATGTTATCACTGGGCTCTGTTAAAATGTAAAAATAATGGATAATCTGATTTGTTCTCTATCACATATTTGAACTTCTGGAATTTATTTAAATCAAATGAATGAGAATGTATTTTTTTAATAGAAAATAAGTTTTGTCAGGTATATTTCTATACAGCAGATGTAAGTGTACCATAGATGTTGGTTAAGGCTTGTGTTCTTCTTCTTTAAATGACTAACCTGGAGTAAGAGGTTGGATGTCTTTTGAAAAATAAATCTGTTTCACCTGAACATGTTTAACTAGTTAATAAGAAACATCAAAAAAGACAAAACCCTGAAGTCAATGATCATTTTTTGTAAAGCCATTATATGATGTATAAATTTGTTTTTTGGGTCTGTCTATAACATAAGTTTAATAACCTAGCTCAAATGAAGATTTCTAATTTTCAATTAACATAGGAATAATTTTGTTTGCTAAAATAAAATAAATGAATGAATGAAAAGTCTGAAACATGAAATGTTCTAGGTACCACTTTTTAAAATTCCAAATTTCAAAAAATCATGTGGCAACTGTATAGCTCAAGCTTTAAGTATTAACTTTTAACCTTTGACCTTACAGATTTTAACCAATGAAATGTCTCTTTAAACTTTAAAGGAAACAATGATAACGAGCGCCTGGCGATTGCTAGACAGCGAATTCCATATCGACTTGGTCGAGTAGTTGATGAATGGCTACTCGACAAAGGTAAAAAACATTGATTAAAACTTCAAATAAAAAAATAATTTGAACATAACCAAGTAGTACTTCATTGTAACACTAATAAACATAAAAATAAATTTTCAGTAAAACTAAATTAAAAACAAATTTAAAACAGTAAAATGTAGAGAGTAATATTTGCATACCTTGTATAATAATTTCTACACATTTTTAGAAGTATCAGCTGTTTAATAATCTTACCCTGTTAACTTAAGGTTAAAGGGACTGTTAAATATAATCCACTAACTCAATCTATGAAGGTACTCATAGCAAACATTAACCACAAATTATAAATCATTCATAGATTATATTACATGTTCCAGCATCTAAATTATTAACTAAAAATATATGTAGTTATGATATGTTCATTATGGTCCTGAAAAAAAATCTTTGTTTAAACTGTAGGTATCTTAAATAGTGGGCACTATGAATTGCCAATCAAAATGAAGTCCCTTTAACGTTTGCAACCTTCTAAGGGGATTTTGGAACAAACACTAATTAAAACAGAACTTAAAGTTGTGTGCATGCTTATATGAGCAGAAACCGATCTGCTAAAGTAAATATTCTGTTTAATAATAATGGTACTGTTGCTGAGGATTTCTCTGTTTAATGGAATTGTGCCATGATTTCTCCATTGGTATGTGTATCATTCCTGAAGCCGCTTTTACATCTAAAACCTTTTTATTTTAATTGATAGCCTTGCTGAAAGCCAATCAGACATCTTTTTTTGAATTCTTTGTCTCTGAGATACTCAGTATGAACCATGCATTTCTTTTCAGTGTTTATGTCGAAGGAAAATAAACATTCAGATGTGAAAAGGAAACAGTTTATACACTTATATATAGACATATGGCAGATATCTGAATTACTGCATTAGAACATACTCATTAAAATTAGACTTCACTTGACTTAGTAAAAGTTTTGCATACACACACACACACACACACACGTGAACCAGTGTGTGTGTGTGTGTGTGTGTGTGTTTGTGTGTATATATATATATGTCTATATACACACAGTTACTTAAAATGCTATAGTGCAGGTGTTATATTGGTGTGGAAAATCCTTGAAATGTTGACAATCTTGGTGGATGGTGGAAAGTAGTTTTAAGGAATTAGAAACTTTGCATTCTTGACACACACACACACAAAGGCAAAATGTAGGTAAAAGGGAAGACAATCTCAGCCTTATTTGCAATACTAAACAAATTTATAAATATACTTGATTGGCCTTTTAGCAAAAAACAAAACATAAATTAAGAAATTACAAATATTTCTCAATAGTTATGCATTTCATGGACACTTCATTAAAAAAGCAATGAATTATGAGTCTAATTACTCTCTTATAGTTTATTGCTCTCATTATTCACCCCATGCAAATTTGTTAATCATCCTCTTAGAGTATAGAGTTCACAATCAACATTTTTGCATGTATGTAATATTATCTTTACAGGGCGTCAGCTTACAATCTTCAATAGCCAAGCAACCATAAAAATTGGAGGCAAGGAACAGGGTCATCCATTCCAAGGCCAGCTCTCTGGTCTTTACTACAATGGCTTGAAAGTTCTGAATATGGCAGCTGAAAATGATGCTAACATCGTGATAGAAGGAAATGTGAGACTTGTTGGTGAAGTGCCTTCTTCTCTGACAACTGAATCAACAGCCACAGCAATGCAGTCTGAGATGTCCACGTCAGTTATGGAAACTACCACCACTTTGGCCACGAGCACTGTCAGAAGAGGAAAGACCCCTACAAAAGAACCTATTGGTCAGGTTAGTCAACCTTTATATACTTTCCAAATATTTTCCCTTCTTTGTACGTCTGGACTTTCCAAAATTGCATCTGCTCTAGAGATACAATTGTTATTTTTAAATAGCACTTTTTCCTTTGGTAGGTAATACTGATGGACTTCAGCAAAGAAGTGTGGGTTTTAAAGAGGTAGTTGAAATGAAATAGTGTGGCTAGTTGGTCCCTGGGATATAGTAGGGAGTTCTAAGCTGAAGGAACAACATGAAAAAAAGTATGAAGATGAGAGTAGGAGATGGTGGGAAAGAGGGCATTAAGATTCTAGAGTTTCCTTTCAAAGATAACAGTATGATGCACTTTCTTAAGGGCATGATGCATCCTGACAGATATTAACTTCAAGGAGAGTTGAGAGCTCTTTGCACCTCCAAGACTGAAGCTCCAAGTCAGAGAATGTTATTTACTGTTTGCTGAGGTTATTTGCACCTTGTCAATTTAGTGATACATTTAGTAGCTTTCAGGTTTTGGCAGGATCTCTTTCTGTTGTTGGGAAAAATTGATTATCTGAAAAAAAGGGGGGAGGAGTGAGTTCATTAAGCACTTTAATAGTCTGCTTTGCACATATCTCGTGTCACAATATTCAAACTCTGTGCTTTAGAAAAATATAATTTAACGGGACATTTCTTTAGCAGATAAAACTCTTTTACATTTGTCATATTCTGTTTGTAACTGCCTAAAAAAAGATTTACATTGCCAAAAGGTTGTCATACTGTTCATTTGATTCAGATGATCACTAACTGGTTTTCACGATGTGCCTCTAAACCATAAGTCTTAGGCTGCTGAGGTCCAAATGTGGGACAAAGTGTAAGGGAAAGTCACAAGTTGTTGTGGGAGTAAGAACTTGGAATGCTATGTGGATGGTTATATAACCAAGGAAACAGAAGGATCTAATGGTTAGAGTAGGGAATTTGAAGAAAAGCTGCCTGTGTTCTGTTTTAAACTGCCATTTACTGTGTGACCTTGGACAAGTCTCTTAACCTTCTGCGCCTCCGTTTCTTCATCTGTAAAACTGGGATAATAGTTCTTCAAACATATGGCACTTAGAGACATATGGCACTATAGAAGTAAAAATAATGATAATAATAATAATTATTGTTATCTTGGTAAATCAGGCCCAAAATTTAGGTTAAAAATAAGTTTGGTGCAACTTATCTGTGTGTATCTTTATATATACATTACAGCTGCCAAGCGATTAAAAAATTAATCGTGATTGATCACACTGTTAAACAATAATAGAATACCAACTATTTCAATAGTTTTGGATGTTTTCTAAATTTTCCAATACATTGATTTCAGTTATAACACAGGATACAAAGTGTACAGTGCTCACTTTATATTTATTTTGTATTACAAGTATTTGCACTGTAAAAAAAAAGAAGTAGTATTTTTCAATTCACCTAATACAAGTACAGTAATGCAATCTCTTTATCATGAAAGTTGAACTTACAAATGTAGAATTATGTACAAAAAAACCTGCATTCAAAATTAAAACAATGTAAAATTTTAGAGCCTGCAAATCTCACTTCTTGTTCAGCCAATCACTCAGACAAACAAATTTGTTTACATTTGCAGGAGATAATGCTGCCCGCTTCTTGTTTACAATGTCACCTGAAACTAAGAATAGGCGTTCTCATGGCACTGTTGTAGCCAGCGTCACAAGATATTTTTGTGCCAGATGCACTAAAGATTCATATGTCCCTTCAGTCTTCAACAACCATTCCAGGGACATGTGTCCATGCTGATGATGGGTTCTGCTTGATAACAGTCCAAAGCAGTGCAGACCGACACATGTTCATTTTCATAATCTGAATCAGATGCCACCAGCAGAACGTTGATTTTCTTTTTTGGTGGTTCGGCATCGGAGTGTTGCTGTTTTAAGACTTCTGAAAGCAAGCTCCACACTTCATCTCTCTCAGATTTTGGAAGGCACTTCAGATTCTTAAACCTTGGGTCAAGTGCTGTAGCTATCTTTGGAAATCTCACACTGATACCTTCTTTGTGTTTTGTCAAATCTGCAGTGAAAATGTTCTTAAAATAAACAACATGGGCTGGGTCATCATCCGAGACTGCTATAATATGAACTATATGGCAGAAATGTGGGCAAAACAGAGCAGGGGACATACAATCTTTCCCCAAGGAGTTCAGTCAGAAATTTAATTAACGCTTATTTTTTTAATGAGCGTCATCAGCATGAAAGCATGTCCTCTGGAATGGTGGCCGAAGCATGAAGAGGCATACGAATCTTTAGCATATCTGGCACGTAAATACCTTGCAATCCCGGCTACAAAAGTGCCATGCAAATGCCTGTTCTCACTTTCTGGTGACACTGTAAATAAGAAGAAGGCAGCATTATCTCCTGTAAAGGTAAACAAACTTCCTTGTCTTAGCAATTGGCTGAACAAGAAGTAGGACTGAGAGGACTTGTAGGCTTTGAAGTTTTACGTTGTTTTGTTTTTGAGTATAATCATGTAACAAAAAGAAAAAATCTACATTTGTAAGTTGCACTTTCACGACAAAGAGATTACACTACAGTACTTTTGTCAAGGCTGAATCCCCACTCTGTCACTCCGAGTGCAGAAGTGGGGGCCCGCAAGGATTTTAAAAATTAATACTTGCTACTCCAGGCTTGTATTACATTCCCAGGGTTACAGTTTTTTTCTGACCTTGGCTTGGTAAATGCTGCCACCACCAAATGCAAAAAAAATGCATTATGCTGGCTACCCAGGCCTGCAGGTGGATCCACTCTGGTAATTAGGGCGTAGCCCTTCAGCCAATCCAATTAATACACTTCTTCCTCTGGAACAGGGCTAACAGGGGCCTGGCTTGCTTCTCCTAGCCAGCACCGTTACAACAATATATATGAAAATGTAGAAAAACATCCAAAATATTAAAAACATTTCAATTAGTATTCTAGTATTTAACAGTGCAATTAAAACTGTGATTAATCACAATTAATTTTTTTAATCGTGATTAATTTTTTTGAGTTAATCGCGTGAGTTAACTGTGATTAATCGACAGCCCTAATATACTACAAGTTAATTTATTTGTAATAGCAATGCATATGAATCTGAAAGCAAAATTCACTAAAAACTGACAAGAAACACAATGGAAACAGATTGTTCTCATTGCCATGGCTCAGAGAAATGCAAAAAGTCACTATACGTAATAAAGCATAAATTAGATTTTATTTTTGTTTGTTTGTTTGTTTCAGTAATCTAAGATTGTTAATAACAATACAGGGAATGAATTTTTTAATTAATATCACCTTTGGAAGAAATGGGCCTGTCTGCTTTAATCTCCCATTGATGTCAGTGAAAGTTGAAGACATCTCATAGCTTGCAGAAAACCTGCCTTTAATGGCTGTTTCCTTTGTTTATTATCCTCTCTTATGCTTTGTTTCTCTTCTGTATATAAACATAGTCATTGTCTCTCCAAAAATGTCAAACATAAAAATTTGATTTTTAAACGAGCATTGTATAATGCACAAGAAGGAAAGTTACCTTTCGATCATTAAATTAATTAGATTATCTAAGAAAATAGGCAACTAGACAGTAATTGCTAATGAAAGAAGATTACATTATTTATTACAAGCTAGTGCATGTTTGAAGACAAAAATGAGCTGATAGAAGTAAATGATCCAATCAATTAAGGATTATTTGCTTCATTTCCAGGGATATTAATTCAATTAAAGATTACAATATTCATTTTTAAAAGGATATTTTAAATATTTATATAAATGTTTTAATTCAATAATGCTAGAAAGAAGACTGTTCAAATTGGTACAGCATGCACTTTCTAGCCCACCTCTAATTGCTGCAATATATGCTATAACAAGACGGAGACGACACTTCCATGAAATGTGTATTTCATGTTGTGATGTGCATGATTCCAGGAATAATGAGGTCTGAGTGTCTTAAAAAAAAAACATTTTGTCTCAGAGTCTACTCTAAATGGGAGTTTTGCATGTTTAAGGGATATATCATGTGGTAGCATTGGATGTTTTAATGATGACAGATATCTCAAATATTATTAATTTATAAATTTGGATTTTCAGAGGTAAGTAAGGTGCCCAAATCCTATTGAAAGTAATTGGGAGTTGGGTGCCTAATTCCTCTCCATTGAAAATTCACCCCACTCCCAATATTATAACAACATCTATAGGCCATAGCCATTGTACTGCTCAAATACATAGTAAATGATAGATCCTGCCTCAAAGAGCTTACAGTGTAAAAGAAAAGATGTAACAGGTGGGTGAAGCAAACAAGGGATCACAGGTATGAGTGGGAAGATGCAGTAACTACAATGGCAGAATATTTTAGCATAGACTTTGTGCGTAGTTGATAGGTATAATAAGTCAATCACTAATAGCAATTATAGTAATCACAACTCACAAAATGCCTAGTTGGTTTCAGATGTCATACCAGAATTTTACATTTCACATTTCTCTCTGAGTATGAAGAGATTTAAAACCTGATCCTGAAGCAGAACTCCCACTAAGTTCAATGAAGATCAGTACTAACTACTCTGAGTTTTCAAAAATCATGAGTCAGATGCTAAAAAATCATGAGATTGTCCTAAAATATCATGCCTTTTTTTAAAATAACACATTGTGGGTTTTTTTCTTATTTGCCTCTTGCTTTCTGAGTCTTTAACGGTCACATTTTCCAGCTTTTCCTTCCAATCATGAAGGAAATAAATAAAAAATAAAATGAGACTGAAAACATTACTCCAATGATTGTATCACATGATATAACTCCAGCAGCTGAGGCATTAAGCAAAATATTTTAAATTGCAAGATCCTCAATAAAATTGCAAAATTTGGCAATACAGGAAAAGTTTCAATTGGACTTTAAGTATGAGTTTTGCCTGAGTAAGGATCGCAAGATCAGACCTTTAATACTTCCATGATTGTCTTCTGTGTGGTTGTGTGAACCTACACATTAACTGGAAAATCCCAAGCTAAATAAACAAAAGTCAAAACTAACACGCTCACTTCTGACCCTGTTCTACGTATGTGATTGCAGCAGCCAGTTTTTAAGCCCCAACCATAGCAGCCCTGCTGTCATCTGCTGTAAACTGCTTCTGGCACGCAAAGAACGGTTGTTTTTATTTTTCCATCCATTCCAGTTTTGTTTTCCTCAAACAAAGTGGGCTTTCACCAATAATGCTGATCCATTTACACAGCAATTGCAATATACCTTAAGGTGATTGCATGTTTTGGAACAATAGACATAGATTTTTGGTCAAGCAGAATTAAATTGGTTTCATTTTAAATTGATTAGCTGAAATTTGGTCAGTGGCTCTGGAGGCATACATCAGGTAAAGTATACAATTCTTTATGTGTATTGGAGCAATACATATAAAGGGTATTCATCAAAGTAGTATAGTGACATGCTTGGCTCTGTACCTTACGATTTAATTAAAATCAAGCATATTTTAAACGATGGGGATGTTTTATGAAAATAGTTTGATTTTAAAACTGAGTAGATCATTTTTACATGGGCTGGTAAATCTTAACATATTTTATAGTGACACATTTATAAGGAATCAATGTAGTTAGCAAGAGAGGGAGCGTTATTCACCTATCTATTTGAATTAATAATTGAAAATTATCTGTTGGATGGTTTGCATTTTTTTCTCATAAACATTTTCATGTAGGTGCTCCCTGTCCTCTCTATGTCGGTCTCTCTACACATGACATACCCCAATCAATGACACATTGGCCCCACTAGGTAAAGTTTTTCCCTGTGGTTTGGTAACTCACAGAAGTTCAGCTCCAACAGATACACACCAGTGTCTAATGAACCCCGTAGAGTCTGGCATCCCTGTCATCAGCTCCACCCCTTACACAAGCTTTGATGGTGACAGAACCCTGGAATTTCAGCTTTTGGGGTTGAATCTTTTTTGTGCTATGGTATATCTGTAAACATTCTGCCTGTGGAGGTGATAGTCATTTGATAAATTGTGGAACCATGTGATAAATCGCAGCGCTTTGTGAGGAACTAATTTATCATGCACCTTTGATCACCTCCCCTATCTTCTGCCCACTAATCGATCTCCCCTGGGATTTATTGAAGTGTTCTGACTCCCTCAACAACATCACACAGAAAAATCAACGTGGCAGAGAAATGTTTCTTCCTTTCCACATCCCCATATCCCCTTTCTAAAATGTTACCTGCCCAAGACTGGGCATGGGTGAGATTCCTTTGGCCAGTGACAGCTTTTCTATATCTAAAAATACCATGACTTTAAAGTCCAGTGTCACCTCGCCTGGAAGGAACAGAACTGGAAACATTTTTGATCTTTGTGAAGGAGAGATGCCCAATAAACTGAGCACTCGCAGTTGCAGGGTCAGGAGCTGATGGACTTTTTACAGTTGTGAGTTGATGTGACATTTCTGTGTATACAAAATCTATTTTAGGGCCATTTTAGAGATTTTTGTGGCATTCATGAACAATGGGCCTCATGTAAACAAAGGCACCTCGCATTACAGATGGAGCAATACAAAAATAGTCTCAATAAAATGTAGGAAAAACTCCAAAGTAGATTTTCTGTAGTGTACATGTTTATACAGAATACATGCTGCTGGAGTGTGGGGTAAAGGTTTTGCTGGCACTTGTCTGGGATGGTCCGCACAACTCATGAGTGGACTGTCCCAATCTCATCCCAATAACTCTTCATTCCATGCCATAATATATATATATATATATATATATATATATACACACACACACACACACATATATAGCTAGATATAGTATAACTCCGGTTATCCATATTCCCTGTATCCAAAAATCCTAGTTATTTGAATCCAAAAGTGTCCCCCACATAGCCGTATGTTAGTTTTGATGAAAGTTTTGGATGTCCCCCCAGTCCATTCAGATAAACAGGAGTGTACTGTATATAGATAGAGGCTGAGATTTTCAAAGGGGACTAAAGGAGCCAGGTGGGTAGCTCCCATGAGGTACCTTTGAAAATCCCAGCTCTAGATTCTAGATTAGTAAACAGTTCTGATGCTTTTCTATGAAGATCTGTTATTATGGAGGTCATCACTCTATAGTTAAGCTTCAGTTCTGTTTTTCATTTAAAGCAGAGATTCAGTCTCCTTGTTATATATGTAAAATACAGCGTATGCTCCACAAACTTACAGCATTTATATCTGAATAAAGAATGATATTGGGGGGAATTTACAAATAAATCCATTAATTACTTTACGTTAAAAATAATTGAAAACTGAGTCCTTTAAGAAATGTTGTGTCCGTGTCTTTTCTTTGTCCTTGAATAATCTTAATAATGGAGTTACACAGCTTTCCATATAGCTTAAATTAATTGAAATCTTGTGTATGGGCTATATATGAAGAAATTAGGCTGTCATTAGGCTAAGTAATTAATGATTGTTTTATCTAATTTGTAGGTAATTAGCTAAGGTAGCTCTTAAGCGGGGTCTTCATGACAACAGCAGTAACTCTTCCAAGCCTTGATCCTGCAAAATACTGAACACCCTCAACTTCTATTGGCTTCAGCAGGAGTTGAAGGTGCGCATCACTTTCTAGGATTGAACTCCCAATCACCTCCCTCTATAGCTAATTGTATGCAACAATTCTGTTGGTTGTGATGAGTCAGTAGTACAAAGGAGATTGGACACATGTCAAGTGTTCTCATTGATAGATTGCTTGTCACTGCTCTTTAAAAGGTTCAGTGGCAAAATTCTAGCTTGGGAATCAGTGCTTGAAAGGCTCCCTATTGTACTGCTACCTTGACTCAACCAAATACCAAGCCATGACCACTAAGGAAATTGAGGCATAAGGACAGTGGGAATCCTGAAAGTGCAGAGACATTAGGTCTCAGGGACTGAGCACACCTACCCTTCCTTAGCTCCAGCTGCTGTGACAAAGCCCTCTAAGCCAACCAATAAATTGATTGCAAATTGTGGGCCATTTTGGCTGCTTTGTGCTGCTCTGTTGATGCAAAGCATCTAGAAACCCAACTTGTGTGCTCTGAAATTTCCAGACAAAAATCTGTCTGATCATGGAGTTAAGGTTGAGAGCATATATGAATAACTTGAGGGTAAAAACATTACAGGGATGCTGGAATTATTGAAAAATCACATATTACAAACTCAAGAATTTCAGATTGAAGATTACACCTAAAAGAAATTCAAATATGTCAAGATATGGAGATGCACACTTAAGGTACTCAAGCAACCTTAACTCAGCCCTGAAGTTACACCATGAGGGGGAAATTATGAAAAAATCTATCTTTAAAAATGAGTTTTATCTAATCAAAGACTACAAACATTAAAAAAGGCCTTAATCATAGTCACTACAAAGCAGAGTTAAGGTTGTTTAGGTACCATAACTGCATTTCCATACCACAACATATTTGGATTTCTTTGAAGATGACATTACATCCCAGTAATGTTTTTAGGTAATGCACTCCAAATCAGCGTAGCTTTGTGTCTTGTAGCTAAATAAGCATAAGTAAGTTGTCAGTGGATTTATATATATACTATTCAGCTGTATCTTTTTCATGTTTTGTGTTTTTACTATCTTATGAAATATTTGCATCTGGAATTCTGTACTTTGAAATCACACAGATAGCATGGCTTTAAAAAATAATGTTCAGTACTTGCATTTTTTAAAGCTGTATCTGCTTTCCACATGTTGTGGACAAACATTTTGACCCATCAGCTGTCTTCATGGATTTTTTGTAGCAGTGGTCACAAAAAAAAGTAAATTCAAAATTCCATGGGACTTGTGCTCATGTGTCACTTAGGATATGTCTACACTGCAGTTAGACATCCACAGCTGGCCTGTGCCAACTGACTCCAGCTCACGGGGCACAGGCTAAGGGTTTGTTTAATTGTGGTGTAGACCTCAGGCTGCAGCCTGAGCTCTGGGACCCATCCCCCATCACAGGGTCCTACAGCACCGTAGCCCAAGCCCCATGAGCCTGAGTCAGCTGGCATGGGCCATCCACAGATCTTTAATTGCAGTGTAGACGTACCTTTAGGTGCCTTTGAATATCCCAGCCTTGGGCATTTTTTATATATACACTACTGTAAATTTTTTTTAGCTTGTACATTATTCACTGGCTACATATGTAGCAATCCTAATGATGCATACATATATAATAGATAGCATAGTAATTAACTATACTGCCTATATGCAGAATTTCAGCTCCAAAAGCACAAGCCTCACACTTGAGCTAGAGATTGAGTGAGAATCTCTTCTAGGTATCATTAAGAGACATTACAGAGTTATGGCACACATAGACACTGTAGTAGAAGGAGAGCCTGAGACATAAGGCCCTGTATCAGAGAGCCAGTATGTGTGTCAGCTATCTGCGCAAAGCTGGGATGGCACACAGAAAGAACACACAGGCAGCCAAACATTCGACGACAGACACTTCATAATATTTTGGCCTCAGAAGGCAAAACTTCTCCAATTGCTGGGAAAATGTCAGGAATTCAAATATACTAGTGTGTAATGAATACTATAGCTGCTAGCATATCACCCACCATGGTCAGTAGTTATACCTCACATCTGGCATATGGACAAGAGAATACAGGCCTCTGCCACTGTGAGTAGAATGTTTTTTCTTTTATGTCCTTTGGGCCTAGTAATATGTATTACACACTACAACCATGTTGGGCATGCTCCTAATTCTGAATGTTAAAATTGCCTATTACAACTATAAGATAAGGAAGGAGCAGCATGGAAGGGTACCAAAGAAAATCCCACCCATCCTATCTCAGATTGGGCTGACTCAGGCAATGAAGTTTTAAGCTCTTAGAGGAATAATAGAGCTCTGATAGTGGATGATGCCCCATTCCCTCCCCCACCAGCCCACACACACAGCAAGGAAGCTGAGGGGGTGGATTTTCAAAGCTCTGAATGGTGTTTTAAGACAGGTATTTCCCATTAAAGCCAATGGGAATTGTCATGTACCAAGACTCATAAGCAGGGTTTGAAAATGTACCCTCTAGTGTTTGTGCACAGCAAAACATGTTTGTACAAGAAATTACAACACTGTTGTTATCTCAAAGTACCTATAGTCATTTTGTCTTCAATATAGATTAATTTGTTGCAAAATCAAAGCTGCTTTTTAAGATCATTAAGACCAAAAAGGGATCTGAAACCATTAATAGTGTCTATTCCATAATCCTTTCATTTCAAAATGACCAAACTCATTCAAACTCAAAGTTTCTTTTTTTAAAAAGTCCCAAATTGATATCTGGTAATCTCAAATTTCAGCCCATGGCAACATTTTTAATAGCTGAATTATAAATCCCAGAAGAACTACGCAGAAATGCCAATGTCAGCATTTTTCATAGCATACTTTTTGTTCTTCCAACATTTTGTATCTGTCATTTAATCACAACAGTATCTCAAAGCATCAGTTTTCATCTATCTTGTCATTTCCAAGACTAGCAGCATCCAGACTCACTGAGTGACGTTTTGTACAGACAATATTTCACTCAAATTACTACATTTACAACAATCTGTCTGGGATGGCTTCCATTGGAGGAGCCATCTAGTATCAACTAGGGCTGTCAAGCGATTAAAAAAATTAATTGCGATTAATCACATGATTAATCGCACTGTTAAACAACAATAAAATACCATTTATTTAAATATTTTTTGATGTTTTCTACATTTTCCAATATATTGATTTCAATTATAACACAGGATACAAAGTGTACAGCGCTCACTTTATATTTATTTTTATTACAAATATTTGAACTTTAAAAAACAAAAGAAATAGTATTTTTCAATTCACCTAATACAAGTACTGTAGTGAAATCTCTTTATCATGAAAGTTGAACTTAAAAGTGTAGAATTATATACAATTATATAAAAACCCTGCATTCAAAAATAAAACAATGTAAAACTTTAGAGCCTTAAGTCTAATCGGTCCTTCTTGTTCAGCCAATCGCTCAGACAAACAAGTTTGTTTACATTTGCAGAAGATAATGATGCTTCCTTCTTGTTTACAATGTCACCTGAAAGCGAGAACAGGTGTTCGCATGGCACTATTGTAGTTGGCGTCACAAGATATTTACATGCCAGATGCACTAAAGATTCATATGTCCCTTGATGCTTCAACCACCATTCCAGAGGACATGCATCCATGCTGATGACGGGTTCTGCTCGATAATGATCCAAAGTAGTGCATACCGAGACATGTTCATTTTCATAACCTGAGAAAATCAAAAGGTTGATTTTCTTTTTTGGTGGTTTGGGTTCTGTTGTTTCCGCATCAGAGTGTTGCTCTTTTAAGACTCCTGAAAGCATGCTCCACACCTCATGTCAGATTTTGGAAGCCACTTCAGATTCTTAAATCTTTGTTTGAGTGCTGTAGCTATCTTTAGAAATTTCACATTGGTATCTTCTTTGTGTTTTATCAAATTTGCAGTGAAAGTGTTCTTAAAACGAACATGTGCTGGGTCATCATCCTATATGCTATAGGGGGTCATCACCCATCATGCTATAACGTGAAATATATGGCAGAATGTGGGTAAAACAGAGCAGGAGACATACAATTCTCCCCCAAGGAGTTCAGTCACAAATTTAATTAATGCATTTTTTTAAACAAGCATCATCAGCATGGAAGCATGTCCTCCGGAACGATGGCCGAAGCATGAAGAGGCATATGAATCTTTAGCATATCTGGCATGTAAATATCTTGCGACGCTGGCTACAACAGTGTCATGCGAACACCTGTTCTCACTTTCAGGTGACATTGTAATTAAGAAGTGTGCAGTATTATCTTCCATAAATGTAAACAAACTTGTTTCTCTTAGCGATTAGCTGAACAAGAAGTAGGACTGAGTGGACTTGTAGGCTCTAAAGTTTTACATTGTTTTCTTTTTGAGTTATTTAAAAAAAACCCTATATTTGTAAGTTGCACTTTCATGATAAAGAGATTGCACTACAGTACTTGTATGAGGTGAATAGAAAAATACTATTTATTTTGTTTATCATTTTTACAGTGCAAATATTTGTAATCTAAGATAATATAAGGTGAGCACTGTACACTTTGTATTCTGTGTTGTAATTGAAATCAATATATTTGAAAATGTAGAAAAACATCCAAAAATATTTAATAAATTTCAGTTGGTATTCTATTGTTTAACAGTGCGATTAATTTTTTTAATCGCGATTAATTTTTTTGAGTTAATCACGAGTTAACTGCAATTAATCGACAGCCCTAGTATCAACCAATGTTTGTTTCCTGCTAAATATTCCATATCCTTCATCTGTTCTCTCTCAATGTCCCTCAGACTAAACAAATATAATTATTTCAGGATTATACTGAAATTGGATTGTTTCAACCAACTGAAGTATGGTGATGCAGTACAGTTAGTGATCCATAACTGTATGTTTACTTCTCCATTATGCATTTTCTCATCTTGACTGGCTGAGAAGGTCTGATTTGCACTATTTCTTAGTATCTGTACAGTATGCAAACCTTTGTACTGTGGCTGAGAGCCATTGTTAGCCAGTCAAAGTAAATGGATTAGCAGCAGGAGCGACGCCAGGGTTTTTGGCGCCCTAGGCGGGGGTCCTTCTATGCTCCAGGTCGTCGTCGGCAATTCTGCGGCGGGGGGGTCCTTCCGCGCTCCCGGTCTTCGGGGCACTTCGGCGGCGGGTCCCAGAGTGAGTGAAGGACCCGCCGCAGAATTGCCGCCGAAGACCCGGAGCGCGGAAGGACCCCCCGCCGCCGAATTGCCGCCAAGGGCGGCAAAATGCCGCCCCCCCAAATCCTGGCACCCTAGGCGACCGCCCTGATTAGCGCCAGCCCTGATTAGCAGTCAGTCCCTTTGGCATTAACTGAGAAGCTATGTTACATTCTAAAGTTTGATCATTTCAATTCACCATTTCCTTTGGTCAGGGCATTATGCAAGTCTTATATTTTTGGTCCTTATCCCACATAGCTTCTTACCTACAATATAAATACTAATAAAATATGTCTTTTTGCCCTCTCATAATAGGTATGTGTACCACTTCCCTCTGCTGGTTGGAATGCCAGACTGGCTCAAGAGTGATTCTCTTGTTCTCTACTTATAGAGGATAGTAACCCTATTACTACCACCGATGTGGCCACATAGATGAAGTTGTGTGTGCTGCAATGCTTGGAGCACAGCCAATGTACTGAAATCTAGTTTTCAATCCCTGCTGCTGCAGCAAATACAGCGCAGATTCTCATTTCAGCAGCCTTAAAGTTATGTACGTGAATGGTTCTCAGGTTACTGCAGACTTCAGAGGATGTATACATATTATGTAAATATGTGAGTATATACACATGATGCACATATATAGGCTTGGAAGAATTTGAATTTTATATTTTTATAATTTCAACAGATAATACACCTCTACCTCGATATAACGCTGTCCTCAGGAGCCAAAAAATCTTACTGCGTTATATGTGAAACCGCGTTATATTGAACTTGCTTTGATCCACTGGAGTGCCAGCCCTGCCCCTCCCCCCTCGGAGCACTGCTTTACTGCTTTTTTATATCTGAATTCGTGTTATATCGGGATTCGGCGGCGCAGCCCGGCGCTCCGGGGGTTTGGGCGGGGCAGCGCGGCGCTGGGGCGGGGGAGGGGGGTTTGGCCAGCCCCGTGCTCGGGGGGCGGGGGTTTGGCCGGCGAGGCGAGGCGAGGCGCGGCGCTCAGGGGGACCGGGGGTTTGGCCGGCCCAGCGTGGTACTCGGGGGGTTTGGCCAGCCCAGCCCGGCCTGGCCCGGTGCGGCGCTCGAGGGGGGAGCCCGGGGTTTTGCTGGCCTGGCGCTTGGGGGGTTTGGGCGGCCCGGCGCAGTGCTCAGGGGTTTCGCCAGCCCCGTGCTCCGGGGGTTTGGCCGGCGAGGCTAGGCGAGGCGCGGCGCTCGGGGGGGGTGGATTTGGCCGACCCGGCGCGACACTCGGGGGGGTTGGGTGGCCCGGCCCGGCCCGGCGCGGGGGGGGGGGGGGGGTCGGGGTTTGGGCAGCCCGGCGTGGCGCTCGGGGAGGGGCGGGGGTTTGGGCGGCGCGGCGCTCCGGGGGTTTCGGCGGCGCGGCACTGGGGGGGGGGGGTCGGCGGCACGGTGCTGGGGGGGTGTTATGGCAGGGCGGTGCTCTTCTTTTTTGCCTGAGGCGGCAAAAAAGTTAGAGCCGACCCTGGTTATAGCTTTATTGTTAACACCACATGTCAAAATATACAAAGTAAATATCCATAAGTCAAACTCTTTTAAGTTCTTAAGCAGCATTTTTCTTACTTTGCCATCTGTAAATTTCTATTATCACTGATGAAAATATTTTTGTTAGTTTGTGTATGTACAGTTAAATCAACATTTACCAACATTTAGCCTATACACATATATCCTCTGAAGACTGCAGCCTAGCAGTAAGTTACCTGTGAAAGATACCTTTTTTTATTTAGTAGTTTTAGGAGTAAGACCTAATTCTCAGGCATGATTGTTTCACAGAGTACTGCTAGTCCACTTTTATGAAATAACTCTTGGGAGGTAGGTAGATAATGAGTTATTTATACCAAGTACATTCCATTTAGGCAAGTTTACTTTTTCCATGCTATAAGCTCCCTACGTTTCTCTTTAATGACTCAATACTTTTTTTTTATTTTTATTTTATTTCTTTCAATCTGCTACTGTGATCCTGAAGTACTTGATCTTATTTGGTGCTCACTTAAAATTCTGGTTGGTAAAAAGTTGGTACTCTAGCTTATTTAGATATTGACATTGCCTCAGATTTCTCCCAGTTGGTTCTATAATTTGATACACCTCCAAATTCTTTAATGAGCTCTAATAATTTGAAAAATGTGGATTGTGATTCTTATATTAAAAATAGCATACTACCTGCAACCAATATTTCTTTGAATTCTCTTTCTCTCTTTATACCCATAATGGTTCTTTATTGATTTTTTTTTTTTTTTTGCAATATTTTTTGAACATCACTGTTCCCCCCTTGTTGATCCTGCATCTCCTCCTCCCAGAGGTTGTCAGCTGTGGTCTCACAATATTTCCCAAAATTCCGGCCAGTCTCGTCCCAACACCACGGGGTAGGCTAACCTGGGAGCCACGCAACATGAAGGGTTTCTTCCCGGCAACAGATCTCAAATCTATTGAGGTGGAATAAGGCTGTATATCCCCATGGATACACTGAAGATGTATACTTGCCCCAGAGAGTTCAAGGTTGGGAACAAGTCCCCCCCGAATAATTGTCTGACTACAGCCCGAGTCTACTAAGGCTTTTGTGCAGATTCCTTCCACCCGAACTGGTACTATGAGTTTTTCCAGACTCTTTCTCCTGGCCCGAGGGCCGGCTACGCAGACCTGCCCATAAATACAATTCATGTAGGGGCAGTTTTTCTGAAAGTGCCCCTTTTGGCCACATTCCCAGCAATGATCATGGGTTCCCCCAGTCCTGGAGTCCTCCTTCAGTGAACTCTGTCCCTCCTGAGGGTCTCCTTCCCTGTTGGTTTGGATCCAGCTGATCGGGCACCTGCATTCAAGAGTTGGGAGCTTAGCTGGTGGTCGGGAGAGAAGTCGTGATTCCCCTGGGTCTATTTTGCAAAAGCTCCCCCCAGCTGGTTCATCCCTCCTTCTTGGAATCCTGGACTTCCGCGGCCGTTTCTCCAGCCCATCAGCCATCAAGTTGTCCTCCCTTAGTTCTACGGCCTCTGCCACTATTGTTGGCCGGTGCCGCTGTACTCACTCCTTCCCTCCACCCAGGAGGATCTGGATAAACTGCTCAAGGACAACAGTCTCTGCTACTTGATCCCCCGGCCATTTTTCTGGCTCCAACCATCACCAGGTGTTGTCCCTCAGACATTGGGCTACCACCCAGGGCCTAGCCCCCTATGGATATCTTTCTTGGCGGAAGTGCCATTGCTACATGTCAGGGTTGTTTCCTGTCTGGTCCAGAATGGCAGCCTTCAGTCTCTCATATACTAGGGCGTCTTGTGGGTCTTACCCCCAGTAGGCCGCCTAGGATGGCCCTGTCAGGTAGGGCACTAACAGGGTAACCCAGTGCTCTGGTGGCCACCCGGCGGCGGTGGCTACCCATTTGAAAGTTACCAAAAATGCCTCGAGGACATCACTAGGTCCCATTTTTCACAGTCATATTGGCAGACCGGGGAGAAGAGCCCCCAGGTCCTGTCCAACTAAGCTGGGGTTCGGCACGCCGGTCGGGCGCATCAACACAGCCATTTGCTGGATCAGGTATTCTTGTTGGGTCTGGTGCTAGATAGCCAACTCTTGAAGCAGCTGCTGCTGCTCCTGATGCTGGGTCATCTGGAGTTGGTGTTGACTAGCAATCTGCTGCATTAGCTGAGCCTGATGTTGCTGCTGCTGAGGTGCCTGTTGCTGACTTTCCAGCATCCATTTCAAAATCATCTTGGTCTCCATCTTGGGCAGAGCAACAAGCAGGCAGGTGAGGGAGGATTACTCTAATAATAATCTCTTTCCCCTGCGGCCTTTCAGCAGGGCCCAATCGCTGCCTGCATTTTCCACCATGTGTTGTGGGGTATGCACACCCCATACCTCCAGCAGATAAGAAAAAAGCTGGACAGTGTGTATCCATAGAAAAATAGGGAGAGCATTACATTCAGGTAGGCTGTCGTGGGGTATGCACACCCCATCCCCCTTTTGGGGCGGGGCAGTATTGTGATACCACCGCTGTTACAGGCTCCCCGACAGCCTCTAGGCTTTCTATCAGTCCTTGCATTAGGGTCAGTGCAGCCTAGCGGCCAGAGTCTCAATTACGGCAGTCCTTGCGTTCAGGGCAGTGCGGCCTAGCTGCCAGAGTTAATTCCAGCGGCTCTTGCATACAGGGCAGCACGGTCTAGTGGATAGAGTCAATATAACTGGCCTCAGGCACAGGACAATATGGCCTACCGGCCAGGGTCCATATAATAGTCCTCTCGTATGGGGTAATGCGGCCCAATGGCCGGAGTCACCATCATAGCCCCTGGGCATGGGGCAGTGAGGTCCAATGGCCAGTGTCAATATAACAGCCTTCAGATACAGGGCAGTGCGACCCAATGGCGAGAATAAATATCGCAGCGCCTAGACGTGGGGCAGTGAGGCCCAATGGCCAGTATCTGGGGAGGAGGCCCTGATAGTGGCGGAGTGGTCTGCCACTGAGTCAGCAGAGACTCCCACCGAAACATGCTGACCTCACTCCGGTGAGGACCACTCGTGCACCCTCCCTGGGTCACTTCCTACCGCGTTTCCAGGCGTTGTAGTCCATTGAGCATCGTGGTTCCTGGGCTCCACAGTGCAGGTGATTCCCTGTCCTCTGTCAGCTGCAGCCCTCCGGTCTGGCTCTCACGGTCTCTGGTTCCTGCAGGCAAAGGCTGTGATGGCTCTTCGGCTGAAGCCTCCACCCAAGGTCCTTCCCCTCCAGCAGTTAGCCTAGTATGAGCTGGGCTGCTCCCTTTTATACTGAGGCAATAGTTGGAGCATGCCCAGCACGTCTGCGGGGCGGGACTTCCACCACCCATGGTGTGGGGTTAACCCCCTCTTCTCCAGTGCAGTGTATGCACACCCCATCACACAGACCCATATTGAAATTGGCTCACAGATCTATCACAGCCACTCCCTTTATCCATCTTTCTAGGTTTGAAATCTAGAAGCCACTGTTCATTGGCTGAGCCTTAGTCAGGGGGGCGGGGCTATCAGGAAGGCCAGGGCTTTATAAAGCTGTGAGCAAGTGACCAGGGAGCTTTGTAAACAGCGAGTTTCAAGAGGGAGTTTGGAAGAGGAGTGGGAAGGGGGCGAGGTACACTTGTCATTCTTTAAAACCTTTAAACTAAACTATAATCAAAACTTATTGATTTAAACAAAAACCATATAATTAACCTAGGTAGCTGTAGGAGAGAATGCAGGCAGAAGCCCATCAGCAGAGTGGGGGCTATCCTATTTATTGCACTCAGTGTAGCATATATGATTACCTGCCCTGTATTCGGGTGGCGTATGTGTGCATTCCGTGCAAGGAGCTCCTGGCCCTCAGAGACCGCGTACGGGCTTTGGAGACCAGGGTGGCAGAACTGGAGGAGCTAAGGGAGGCAGAGAGGTATGTTGATGAGGCTCTCTGTAGATTTGTCCCACCTCCGGTCAGACAGCCCCTGTGCTGAAAGGATGAAAGGCTCAGGGAAGGGGAGCAGTCAACGGGAGCAGAGGGAAACCTTCCCATAGTTGGGACCCTCCTTTCAGATGATGTTGGGGTATCCTCTCGCACTGTCATTAGGAAAAGGCAGGTGTTAGTAATGGGAGATTTGATCATTAGAAACATAGATAGCTGGGTTTGTGATAACCAGGAGAACCGTATGGTGACTTGCCTGCCTGGTGCGAAGGTTGCGGATCTCTTGAGGCATCTAGATAGACTTATGTGTAGTGCTGGGGAGGAGCCGGTGGTCGTGGTGCATGTAGGTACCAATGGCATAGGGAAGAGTAGGAGAGATGTCCTGGAGGCCAAATTTAGGCTGCTAGGAAAGAGACTGAAATCTAGGACCTGTATGGTAGTATTCTCAGAAATGCTTCCAGTTCCACGCACAGGGCCAGGTAGGCAGGCAGAGCTTCAGAGTCTCAATGCGTGGATGAGATGATGGTGTAGAGAGGAGGGGTTTAGATTTATTAGGAACTGGGGAAACTTTTGGGATAGGGGGAGCCTGTACAGGAAGATTGGGCTCCACCTAATCCAAAGTGGATCCAGACTGCTGGCACTTAACATTAAAAAGGTTGCACATCAGTTTTTAAACTAATTTATGGACGAAAGCCGATTGCTGCAGAGGAGCACGTGGATCGGACAGAGACTTCTCTTAGAGGAGAGCCTATTGATAGAGATTCTCTAGGTTTTAGTCAGGAGGAGAGGATGGAAGAGGATAAAGTATGGGCCAGACCAGACGAGAAACATTCACATAAAAAAGAATCTGACAGATCAGAAAAGGGCAGACAGATAAACAGTGACAAGGTTTTAAAGTGCTTGTACACAAATGCTAGAAGTCTAAATAATAAGATGGGTGAACTAGAGTGCCTTGTGTTAAAGGAGGATATTGATTTATAATAGGCATCACAGAAACCTGGTGGAGTGGGGACAATCAATGGGACACAATCATTCCGGGGTACAAAATATATTGGAAGGACAGAACAGGTCGTGCGGGGGGAGTGATGGGAGGAGAATGGCACTATATGTGAAAGAAAATGTAGAATCAAATGAAGTAAAAATCTTAAATGAATCCACATGTTCCATAGAATCTCTATGGATAATTCCATGCTCTAATAAGAATATAACACTAGGGATCTATTATCAACCACCTGACCAGGACAGTGATAGTGACGATGAAATGCTAAGGGAGATTAGAGAGGCTATCAAAATAAAGAGCTCAATAATAGTGGGGGATTTCAATTATCCCCATATTGACTGGGTACATGTCACCTCAGGACAAAATGCAGAGACAAAATTTCTCAATACTTTAAATGACTGCTTCTTGGAGCAGCTGATACAGGAACCCACAAGGGGAGAGGCAATTCTCGATTTAATCCTGAGTGGAGCGCAGGATCTGGTCCAAGAGGTAACTATAACAGAACCGCTTGGAAATAGTGACCATAATATAATAACATTTAACATTCCTGTGGTGGGAAGAACACCTCAACAGCCCAGCGCTGTGGCATTTAATTTCAGAAAGGCGAACTATGCAAAAATGAGGAGGTTAGTTAAACAGAAATTAAAAGGTACAGTGACTAGAGTGAAATCCCTGCAAGCTGCATGGACACTTTTCAAAGATACCATAATAGAGGCCCAACTTAAATGTATACCCCAAATTAAAAAACACAGTAAAAGAACTAAAAAAGAGCCACCGTGACTTAACAACCATGTAAAAGAAGCAGTGAGAGATAAAAAGGCATCTTTTGAAAAGTGGAAGTCAAATCCTAATGAGGTAAATAGAAAGGAGCATAAACACTGCCAAATTAAGTGTAAAAATGTAATAAGAAAAGCCAAAAAGGAGTTTGAAGAACAGCTAGCCAAAAACTCAAAAGGTAATAACAAAATGTTGTTTAAGTACATCAGAAGCCGGAAGCCTGCTAAACAACCAGTGGCGCCCCTGGACAATCGAGATACAAAAGGAGCACTTAAAGACGATAAAGTCATTGCAGAGAAACTAAATTAATTCTTTGCTTCAGTCTTCATGGCTGAGGATGTTAGGGAGATTCCCAAACCTGAGCCATCCTTTGTCGGTGACAAATCTGAGGAATTGTCACAGATTGAAGTGTCACTAGAGGAGGTTTTAGAATTAATTGATAAACTTAACAGTAACGAGTCACCGGGACCAGATGGCATTCACCCAAGAGTTCTGAAAGAACTCAAAATGTGAAATTGCGGAACTATTAACTATGGTTTGTAACCTGTCCTTTAAATCAGCTTCTGTACCCAGTGACTGGAAGATAGCTAATGTAACGCCAATATTTTAAAAGGTCTCTTGAGGTGATCCTGGCAATTACAGACCGGTAAGTCTAACGTCAATACCTGGCAAATTAGTTGAAACAATAGTAAAGAATAAAATTGTCAAACACATAGAAGAACATAAATTGTTGGGCACAAGTCAACATGGTTTCTGTAAAGGGAAATCATGTCTTACTAATCTATTAGAATTCTTTGAAGGGATCAACAAACATGTGGACAAGGGGGATCCAGTCGACATAGTGTACTTAGATTTCCAGAAAGCCTTTGACAAGGTCCCTCACCAAAGGTTCTTACGTAAATTAAGTTGTCATGGGATAAGAGGGAAGATCCTTTCATGGATTGAGAACTGGTTAAAAGACAGGGAACAAAGGGTAGGAATAAATGGTAAATTTTCAGAATGGAGAGGGGTAATTAGTGGTGTTCCCCAAGGGTCAGTCCTAAGACCAATCCTATTCAACTTATTCATAAATGATCTGGAGAAAGGGGTAAACATTGAGGTGGCAAAATTTGCAGCTGATACTAAATTGCTCAAGATAGTTAAGACCAAAGCAGACTGTGAAGAACTTCAAAAAGATCTCACAAAACTAAGTGATTGGGCGACAAAATGGCAAATGAAATGTAATGTGGATAAATGTAAAGTAATGTACATCGGAAAAAATAACCTCAACTATACATACAATATGATGGGGGCTAATTTAGCTACAACTAATCAGGAAAGAGATCTTGGAGTCATCGTGGATAGTTCTCTGAAGACGTCCACACAATGTGCAGCAGCAGTCAAAAAAGCAAACAGGATGTTAGGAATCATTCAAAAAGGGATAGCGAATAAGACGGAGAATATCTTATTGCCCTTATATAAATCCATGGTATGCCCACATCTTGAATACTGCATACAGATGTGGTCTCCTCATCCAAAAAAGATATAATGGCATTAGAAAAGGTTCAGAGAAGGGCAACTAAAATGATTAGGGGTTTGAAACGGGTCCCATATGAGGAGAGATTAAAGAGGCTAGGACTTTTCAGCTTGGAAAAGAGGAGACTAAGGGGGATATGATAGAGGTATATAAAATCATGAGTGTGTGGAGAAAGTGAAGAAGGAAAAGTTATTTACTTGTTCCCATAATATAAGAACTAGGGGCCACCAAATGAAATTAATGGGCAGCAGGTTTAAAACAAATAAAAGGAAGTTCTTCTTCACACAGCGCCCAGTCAACCTGTGGAACTCCTTGTCTGAGGAGGTTGTGAAGGCTAGGACTATAACAGGGTTTAAAAGAGAACTAGATAAATTCATGGAGGTTAAGTCCATTAATGGCTATTAGCCAGGATGGGTAAGGAATGGTGTCCCTAGCCTCTGTTTGTCAGAGGGTGGAGATGGATGGCAGGAGAGAGATCACTTGATCATTACCTGTTAGGTTCACTCCCTCTGGGACACCTGGCATTGGTCACCGTTGGTAGACAGGATACTGGGCTGGATGGACCTTTGGTCTGACCCAGTATGGCTGTTCTTACATTCTTCTGTTCTCCTCCTGCTCTCTCTCTCTCTCTCTCTCTCTCTCTGTCTCATTGGACATCAGGAGGTACTTATCTAATGTCCAGGCTAGGAAGGACAGTCTAGTAGATAGAAAACTCAGAGACCTGGGTTCAGGTCTTGGGCAACTGGCAACTCACTTAATTTCTCTCTGACTCAGTTCCCCACCTGTAAAATGGAGATAATATCTACCCCACAGTAGTGCTGTGACTTGAAGATGAAATCCACTAAGGATTGTGAGGTGTTCAGATACTATGGTGATGAAAGCCATATGAGTTCCCAGAGATAAAGATAGAAAAGTTTTGTTTTCAACAAATCAACATTTTCTGGTGAAAAATTAGATTGTCAAAAAATTCCTATCCAGCTGTAGTCATGAATGCTTGTCCTCTCCTACTAGCCCCATGGCTTTCTGGTTCCTGTAGGGTTTGTTTGGGTTTTTTTAGCTGCAGGGATTGGTTTTCAGATGTCGTAAACAGAAATGGCATCAGAGGAGGGGGCAGGCTTGAAGGATTAGAATCAGGAAGAAACAAAATGTTCTAAGTTATTATATTTTATTATATTATTTTTACTATTTTTAACCTTAGTGGTTCACCAATATTTGGAGTCTTGCTGATTGTTTTCATTAGAAAGAGAGATTGATGACGGATCTGGATATTTCTTTGATACAATTCTGTACAGTATATAAAGTCCTGTTTCCCTGAACAGAGTAGGATTCAAACAATAGAAGACGATTTCCTTGCTCAGTATTCCAAGCCTCTTTTTTCAGCCAGCACTCTACTCAAAAAGCTCTCTCTCAGCTTTCTCTCAGGGTCATGTTGCAAGTGCTTCTCTGGCTGTCCTTGGATTTTTGGCTGACCTCTCTGTCTGCTTCTGTGAGGCTTTTGGGTATGTTTGCTCTCTCTTGCTCTCTTTCTTACACTCACACACACACGCATATCTCCACCAAAACAGTGGCAAGACCTCTGCTTTGCATTCAGCCCTCAGTCAAACCCCTCCACCCACATAGCTCAGCTTCTGTCCAGCCTTGAATGAGGCCTGTGTTTGGGCAATGGCTCCTATAGTTTCAGCTATCTAATGTCAAAAGGAACTTTGCTTCTTACATTTATCCTGAATGAAGGGTGGCTATTACACCCACCAGCTTTAATGAGGTTTCACCCAACCCCCAGCATAATATTATAAATATATACTCATATTTCAAAATAGAGAAATTGACTTATTCTGACACACACACCCCTACACACCTTTTAAAAAATAAATATAGTCAAGTTGGGGGGGAGCTGGTGTAGAACCCACCCATATTTTAAATTACACCCATATCTTATGTTCAGAGTTCTTCCAGGGCATTAGTGTCTACCTTGAGAATTACACTCTGTGATAAAATTATAAACATCCTGGGTGAAATCCTGGTGCAATTGTAGCCAATGGCAAAATCCACAATGATTTAAAAGCAACCAGGGTTTTACCCTCTCTCATTATTGAATGAAAAGCAAACTCTCTTCATAATGAGATCTGGTCTGGAATTTTTCAACTGACAATTTTTTGTCAGGAAATAGCATTTTGATGAAATTGAAATTTTTTGTGGAAACATCTCTATTTCAAGGAAACTTCAGTGAGGAAGATTTCTAAGGTCAAGGATTGAGTATCATGAGCTAGAGAGACTGGCAAATAGCTTTTTGGTAGGGGTACTCACCTGGGGTACATTACACTTGGGTTCAAGGTCCTGCTCTGCCTGTTTTGGTGCTGGGAATTGAACCTACATTTCCCACATTCCCGCAGATTCCTCTAACCACAACCACCAGTCTATCACATCAATCTCTTGTTCTGTGGCCCAGTAAATATTTAATATTTATACAGATGGAACAGCTCCAGTATGAGAGATTGAGAGAAAGAGAAACTGGCCGTATTGTCTGGTGGTTATGAATGTGGGAGACCCAGGTTCAAGTCCCTGTTCTTAATCAGGCAAGTGAGTGCCCTCACTGCTAGGTTACTAGCTATTCCGAGGTGTCTTTCTCTCTCCATAGGTTGTTGTGGGTTTTTTTGCAAAAAATTTCCAAAGGTCTTCTTTTCATTCACATCAGAATGAAAACAAAAGTCCAAACCTCAATTTTTTTCTGAAGCAGAACTTTTGTTTCCTGGACTGCTCTATTCATTATATCGCTTTCACAGATTATAGGTGTTAGCAAGTGCTGTGTTCTGGAAAGACTGTCCCCACATTACTCCCTGTACTTCTGCCCAGATCTTTGGAACAACCATCATAGAGACAGCCTCCAAATCTTTACACTAGTCTTCGAGTACACTGGGGCATGCCTTTGGGAGCATTACTTAATATTTTGTAGAGTTCCAACTAGACAGAATGTGTTCAATAAAGCTGATAATTCCTTAAAATAATACTGAGTCTTAGTTGTTTAATTCCAGGCTCCCAGAGGTCTGGGACTCTGCAATTTGAACATACTTACCTAGATCCAATGGAGTTTCTGTTTAATTGGTTTAATCCATATATAATCATGACCAATGCCTGTGTATACCATACCACAAATGCATTGAATTTATTAACAATAAGTTCACAGTTATAAGATACTGGCTTCCAGCAAATATACAAACACGTGTTAGGTAAAAAGCAAGTCCTTACTCACCTCTCCAGCACCCGAGTTCGTGCGGAGTTGGTATGGGGCTCACAATCTGTCAGAGACCAGACACCAATTCGTTGATCAACGGGCTCACACTATCCTTAGCTTAAAAGGCTTCGGAGTAAGTGTGGCAAGTTTATTAGGGGTGAGCATCAATATTTATACACAGAAGTAAACAAAGTGATTAACAGATCATAATGGTCATGCATAATCAATCAAGATTCTACAGGATAAAACAGGTTAAAATGTAAATTTAAAAAGACAAAAGGGGAGCTGGCTACTTAAGGGGAGGGGGGTGTCATGAGTAGTTCGCAGGTCAGAGCTTTGATTAAAAGTTTCAGACAGAGACATCAAGTCTGGGTTAAGTTTAAGCTTATCAAAAGTTCAGACTCAACATTCCTCCATTTGTAGCTTTGGGATAACTATTTACCAAAAGCTACACCCCATTTTAAGGAGCCAAGGGCCGCTTGGCAATTTCAGCCTGGGCCAACTCGAAGAGAGTAAGGCCTTTGACTGAAGTAGGAAAAGAATAAACTGACCCACATGAGTCTATGCGGGAGGGGACACACTGAATACAGCAACACAGTATTATAAGGATTACTATGGCCCCAACAATACCCACCAAGAGTTTTTTAACCCACCCAAATCCAGGCAGCCAATTCCATAAGGCTCCCCACCAATCATAAGGTGGCTGGCCAGAGGAGTAGTTTTTAGCCATTTTCCTTAGATGTTTGGTACGTTGAAAAGTGTCAGGGTAGGTGTTATTTACAAAAACACAGCATTCTTCATTTATGAGGGCGCAAGTTTCTTCCTGGGCTGCTAACATTATGTCTAAAGCCATTCGGTTTTGCAAAGCTAACTGGCGCAGCTGGGACATTTTCCCGGCCTGATTCTTAAATAGGGTCGCAGTTTTATTGGTTAAAGGTTCTAGTAGTTTCTGTAGACGGATGACACCACCCCTCAAGCTAATGAGACCAGCCCACCGCTGCCACGACAAACCATCACGGATATTAATATCTTTGAAGGTTTCACGGATGTTACGAACGTGGGGAAAATGAGGGGGAGTGAGGGAGATGCGAGAAGGCGGTGTTAGCCACGCTAAATAACATGACCCTGCCCAATCAGGGGAGAGAAAGTAATAAGCTTTGGGCCCGCACACCCAGTATGTTTTATACAATGCGTTTCGGGTATTTCATTTTTTAAAGTAGGAGGTAACCCACCACCCGTTGGACCACTGTTCCCCTGGTAACGCAGAGGGGTTGTTGTGCGAACTGCAGAGGCACAATTTGGTAGTGGTGTTTTCAAAGTGCAGTGTAGTACTGCTTGAGCAGTTGTAGAAGGCAATTGTATATCCCTTAACAATTAGTTGGACACCCTCGTGATCTGAGCAGGGCTTCTTAAAAGCTGACTCTGAAGGCTTGCCCACCCATGAAAAAGTTGGATCAGGGTGAGGGATTCACATATGGGATAAGTGGGATGCGCAAGGCTTGAAGCCAAGATTTTTACTAAAGGCGGTGCCATTAAAATACATGTTGCATTTACTTGTTCCCACAAAAGTTGACCCCTTTTTTTTAACAAAACACAGTGATCCTGTCTGATTGGTTACCCTGAGATATCTATTAATTGGCACTCCTGTTTTGTCCCATGTAAGATTGTGTTGGACTGGATCTTTTACTCTAGCCAGTGGCATCAAAGTCATATTAGCAGTGGTCAGGGGAATGGGTGTGAAGGGGAGTCCCTGTTCTGCATTTACTGGAAATTGAGTACATACCCAGCAATTACTTCTATTTTCTAAAATACGAGTTTTAACCTCGTGGGAATATCTAATAAAAGCATTATTTTCATAAGCAGAAAATAAACTAAAAAGGCATAATAAAAAACATACAGTTGTCAGAATAAAAGGTCCTCTCATTTTTTCCGAGTCAATTTAAGTCTGATATCTGAAAGAGGTAAGCTGGTCCACTGGTCAGAGGCAGTGTCCTCAGTGGTGGCAAGAGCTGCTGGTCCGTCACTGTGGTTCACTACGGCTGGCTTGACGTGGGAGTGGTGGATCCAGGATTTGCGTCCTTCCAGGAACACTGCAGTCTGGGTTGTTAAAAGAACCTGGTGGGGTCCAGTAAACCTCGGCTGTAGGGTGTCGCCACGAACGAACTTTTTGGCCCAGACGAAGTCTCCTGGTTGGAACGGGTGGATCTGTTCTTTCAGCGGCACGGTCTGGGAAAACTGCGAGGCTTTTCAAAGGGTACGGAGGCGAGCCTGTAGGGAGAGAAACTGGCACGCGGTTATATGATTCCCTCCCAATAGTGAAACATCAGCACGTGGTAGCGCCCCGCCTTTGAAAGGGGGGTGTCCATAGAGTAGTTCAAAGGGGGATAATCCCAATACACGGGTTGGGCGAGTACGAAGGTGAAACAGGACCAAGGGAAGTACCTGAGGCCACTTTAACCCTGTTTCCTGACAGTATTTAGCCAATGTAAGCTTAAGCTCCCTATTCATACGCTCAACTTTCCCGCTAGACTGGGGGTGGTAGGGTGTATGAAAGGAGTGTGAAATGCCCAGTCCTTGTTCTAAACGGCCAAGGACATGACCAGTAAAGTGGGGTCCGCGATCTGAGTCAAGCACGAGAGGGATGCCAAAACGGGGTACAATGTCTCTAAGGAGAATCTTCGCCACTGTGGCAGCAGTACAATTAGCAGTAGGAAAAGCTTCGACCCATGAAGTCAGAGGGCAAACCAAAACAAGGAGGTGCTTTTTCCCAAAAGCCTTTGGCATATCTGCAAAGTCAATTTGAAGATGTTGAAATGGAGCAGCAGGCGGAGGTCTTCCACCCTTAATTTTGTTAAGAGGCGGAGCAGGTCCATTACGCTGACATGTGCTGCATGCTTTCACTATTGACAGGCAGTAGGGTTGAATGCCTGGAGCATACCAAAAGCGAGCGATGGTGTCCACAAGGGCGTGCGTGCCGTAGTGACCCCCCTTATCATGGTGCCAGCGAACTGCCACGGGGTATGTGGAGCGAGGGAGGCAGGCTCGGCCATCCGGCATAAGCCAGGTCCCTTTGACCAGAGTGGCTCCGAGGCTCTCCCACGACTGTAGTTCAGCAGCGGGTACTGGTACGGGGTGCGGTGGAGTAAAGGAGGAGGTTACAATAGCCAACGTGGGCATGGCTAAGGGTAAGACGGCAGCCGTCTTGGCGGAGGCGTCAGCCAGGGCATTCCCACGGGTGACGGGGCTATCATCTTTAGTATGGGCCCGGCAGTGAACTTCAGCCAGGACCGAGGGTTCTTGGAGGGCGTCCAAAAGCTTGTGGATGAGGGGGAGGTGCTGAATGGGTTTACCGGCAGCTGTCTGGAAACCTCGAAACTTCCAGAGGTGGATGTGACAATGCACAACTCCAAAAGCATACTTGCTATCAGTAAAAATGGTAACGGTCTTACCAGCGGCAAACTGGCAAGCTCGGGCCAGGGCATAGAGTTCGGCGGCTTGGGCTCCCCAGTTGCCTGGCAGTGAGGCGGCCTCTTGAATGTCCCATTCAGAGGTGACTGCATAACCGGTGAAACGCTTGCCATCAACATAGAAGGAGCTTCCGTCCGAGAAGAGGATGCAATCAGGGTTGTCCAGTGGCACGTCAAACAGGTTGTTCCTTATCTGTAAGATGCTATAAACTACTTCCACACAGTCGTGCTGATCCTGGAGGACTGGCAGGTCAGGAAGCAAGGTAGCTGGATTAAGGGGCCCACACCTTTCAAAAATTAGGTTAGTGTCTTCTAAGAGTTCGGCCTCTAGCTGTTGTTGACAATGGGCCGAAAAGACTTGGGTTGTGCCCCTACGCAGAAGGGCTGACAAGGCATGAGAGGTCCAAACCATGGTAAAATGACCCAGGGTCAGGCTCTTTGCCTTTGTGATCAGCAGGGCAGCTGCTGCCAGAGTCCGGGTGCAGGATGGGGTTCCCTGAGCGACAGGGTCGATCTGCTGAGGGTAAAAAGCAAGCGGGAAATGGTGGGGCCCGCTCAGCTGGGTAAGGACGCCACTAGCAATTCCGCCCCTCTCGTGGACAAAAAGGTGAAAGGGTTTGCTGTAATTGGGGGGGCGGAGAGACATGGAGGAGGCCACACTGTCCTTGAGTAACTGAAAGGCTTGGATCGTGTCTGGGGACCACTGCAAAGGGTCAGGAGCAAGGTTAGCAGTGAGTCGGTGGAGCGGTTTGCTTAACTCCCCGCAGGACGGCAACCAGGGGCGACAGAAGCCAATTAATCCTAAGAAACCTCGAAGTTGTTTCTTGGTGTTTGGCAGAGGGCAGTTTTGGATAGTCTTTATGCGGACTAGGTCCATTTGTCTCCCCTCTGGGGTTAACAGGAAGCCCAGATATCGGACCTTCTGTGAGACCCACTGAATCTTGTTAGGGTCTACCTTGTGGCCTCTGGTGTGTAGGTATAATAAAAGTGCCTTACCATCGATGCGGAGGGCAGCTTCTTCGCGGTTACCTAATAGGATGTCATCTACGTATAGGACTAACGTGGATCCCTGCGGACTGGTGAAGCCTTCCAAGTCGTGGCGGAGGCATTGGCTGAAAATCGTGGGGCTGTCTCTGTAGCCTTGAGGAAGTCGTTGCCAGACATAACTTTGTCCCTCCCAGGTGAAACCAAAGAGATACTGAGAGTCTGGGTGCACAGGAATGCTGAAAAAGGCTGATTTTAAGTCAATAACAGTGAACCACTCAGCATCCCAGGGGATTTGGCTGATGATAGTAGCTGGATCAGGAACTACTGCATGAAGAGGGACCACATACTGATTAACAACCCGTAGATCCTGTACAAAGCGCCAACGAATAGGGTCTCTGTCCTTTTTAGGAGGCTTTTTGACGGGCAGTATAGGGGTGTTACAGGGAGTGCGCTGAGGGCGGACTAGCTTTTGTGCAATGAATCCCTCGATAATGGGGCGGATGCCCTCCCGGGCTTCCAGCGACAGGGGGTATTGAGGGACTGTCGGGGGGTCTAAGGAGGGCTTCACTTGAATCCTTACTGGCTCTGCCGAAAGGAGCAGGCCAACATCAGTGTCAGAAATTCCCCAGAGGGTTAAAGGCAAGTCAGTGAGGTCAGGGGAGAGAGGGGGGGGGGGGGTTCCCAATTACCCTGAGTTGGGGCGGAATCTCCTAACACTGTCATCAATAATCCTACCCCTTCAGGAGTGCAGGTTAAAGTAGCCTCAAGCTTACAGAGTAAATCCCGGCCCATCAAAGGGATCGGACAAGCTGGGGAAAAAAGAAAACGGTGAGAAAAACATTTATCAGCATAAATAATATTTAGAGGCAAAGTGAGTCCCAGAGACTGTGGGTTGCCCTCCACCCCAGTTGCAGTTTTAACTTCAGAGGATAGCCAGGGAGAGGGGGCATGATTTAAAAGAGAGAAAGTAGCTCCAGTATCAATGAGGAAAGAGACAGGCAGTCCTTGGACTGAAAGGGTTAGATGAGGCTCTTTGCTGGGAGGGGAGAAAGTGAGGAAGGAGCCGGCTAAAGACATTAAGGAAATAAGACCATCACATTGTTTGCCTTCGCCCCCGGGGTACCGTCATTGAGGAGGCTGAGTTTGCTGCAGCTGCTGCTGTTGCCCGTAGTTGATCCAGGCCTGAGGAACGGGCTGGGCTGGTGGTGCAGGGGTGTATTCATCCCTGGTGTAAGTATCTGCGGATGCGACCGGACCCTCTGGGCGTCCCCAGGGGCATTCACGTTTAAAGTGACCGGGCTGTCCGCACTGAAAACAATTTCCTGGTGGCTGGGGTTGCCAGGACCCTCTTCCCCGAGCACCCTGAAATCCCCTGCCACGGCCACGGCCTCTGCCTCGAATACCGCCGCGAAAAGCTAAAGCCATCAACTTATATTCTTCCTTTTTCTCTTTCTTTTTACTACTTTCCCTTTCTTTCTCCCATGCAAAATCAGCTACGTCCAACACTGAAGTGACTGACTCACCTCCCCAACCAGGGCGAAACTTTAAGAAATAATCCCTTACAGGGGGCACTGACTGATTCACAAAAAATGAAATAAGAGTAGGGTGGTCTGCTTCTCTCTCAGGATCCATCTGAGTGAACATTCGGGCCCCCTCCAATAGCCTCGACCAGAACTTTCTGGGTGGCTCATCAGATTCCTGCCGAATCTGCATGAATTTAGCCTGATTAGGCGAGCGGCGAGCTATTTCTTTGAGTCTCTCTAACAATCGCTCTCGATCTGTTCGCAGCTGAGTCAGCCTTGGCTGACTCCAGTCTAGGGGATTCCAGCCAGCGGCTTGATCCTGCCTATCCATCCAAGTGGTATTAACCGCATCGCTATCCCCCCCATGTCCTTTCTGCCATCCACAATCTACTACGTTCCTCTCCGGTCAAAACTCTACTTAACAACTGATCTACATCCGTATAAGTAGGATTATGACTTGAAAACAATCTTTCTAAAAGTTCTGTGATCTTTCGGGGATTTTCCCCAAAGGACCCTGACAACCGTCCCCACTCTTTCAAGTCCCATTCTAGCCATCCTTTATATTCCACAATATTAGTATGTTGTAACTGGCCATTATTGTCCACAAAAGGTTGGTCGTGCACCTGTAAAGGCATTTCTCTACTTACACCTTTATTACTCACAAAAGGTTTGGCGGAGGCAGCCTCTGGGCTATCCTCAGGGGAGGGGTATGCATCCTGCTGCATCTGCTTGATCTTTTGCCTAGTAATTACTCCTCCCGAGGTGTGCCCTTCCATTTCCCCCTTATCCCTCTGCAGAGATTCCGATCTGGAGTCCTGCAGATTCCCCTCTGCGCTCTGGAGAGAGTCCCCCTGCGGAGGAATAGGGGCAGGTGCAGTGGGGACCAACTGACGAGTCAAAACACGCCGTGGTTTACACCCTTCATCGAAATAACATGGAGGGGATTCACTCTCGGGAGAATACCTGACTGCCATAATTTTTAAAGATTTCCACAGCTCTGCTGCTGTGTCCCAACAAAACCAGTAACATAACTGTCCCGGATGGTCTTTTTCGATCTGGCTCCTTACTCCTCTTAAGGCAGCCTGTTCGAAAGAGCCATACGAAGGCCACCTCATCTCCGGGTTGGCCAATACCGCGGTATACCCAGTCCAATTCCTTACACACAGTGTGTACAACTTCCTCCTAGACATTCCTGTCTGTACTGGGAGTTTCCCTTCGTTCCATAACTTATTTACAATCCCCAGCGGACTCTCAAGAGGCACGCTAATCCCTTGACCCATGGTGTCTGACAGGAGCCCTCCAACTGGCATTTATCCTGCTGTCCAGTACACGACCCCTCAATATTGAATTGGCTGGGAGAAATCTCCCGTGGCGCCTGCCAATTCGTATATGAGTGGTCTGACCACTGGACAGAGGCACCGCACCAGAAGGATATCCCGGACGAGCCCCCAAATTGTTAGGTAAAAAGCAAGTCCTTACTCACCTCTCCAGCACCCGAGTTCGTGCGGAGTTGGTATGGGGCTCACAATCTGTCAGAGACCAGACACCAATTCATTGATCAACGGGCTCACACTATCCTTAGCTTAAAAGGCTTCGGAGTAAGTGTGGCAAGTTTATTAGGGGTGAGCATCAATATTTATACACAGAAGTAAACAAAGTGATTAACAGATCATAATGGTCATGCATAATCAATCAAGATTCTACAGGATAAAACAGGTTAAAATGTAAATTTAAAAAGACAAAAGGGGAGATGGCTACTTAAGGGGAGGGGGGTGTCATGAGTAGTTCGCAGGTCAGAGCTTTGATTAAAAGTTTCAGACAGAGACATCAAGTCTGGGTTAAGTTTAAGGTTATCAAAAGTTCAGACTCAACACATGCACGTGTGTTTATATATGAAAAATATTATGCTTTCAGGTGTTGGAGCAAAATGTCACTTATCCTTGGTATGAACTAATGTAACTACAGTAGGATGAGTATTAAAGTACTGCCCCTGCATATGTTATTGACCTGATGTAACAATATACTTCATGTATACCAGTGTCTTGGACATCCATGTGATAGTGATGTTAGTGGAAATGTTTTCTGGAATTATTCATCCAGGGATTTTATAAAAATATGACACTGTAGCACAGCATCAGAGATAAAGGCAGCAAGTATTGTAACATTTCCCCTACAGAACTGAGGACAAAGGGATATCTGCTTCTTAATCACAGAAGACCTCTCATATCTAACCCTTTGCAAAAAAATTTAGAATACCATACAGAAATAGAAAGGGTTTTGTCTATTTATTCAATATAATATGGATGCTATAAACTTCTAAAGAAGTCCTACTATGTGAGGGAAAGTATTTAATTTCATATCTTGATATATTAAAAGTGGCTGTCAGATTTGCTTACCCTGTGAATGTAATATATTCTAGTACTGTGTTTTTTTCCATAAAAGGGAGTTAGCAGATGTCTGACATGATAATTTCCCCATATGGCAATTTTATTTCCTTTTTATAACAATATTAAAATGGTAATTCTGAACGCTCAGTAAAATTGTTAATCTTATTAGGTGGAAGTATTGCCAGACATTTCAAGAGCATTAGTACTGTAAAATGGTAGTACTCCATTTTAACTTAATGTTAAACTCTGTAAGAGTCATGTCATGTTTATCACTCTTAAATCCTGGACTGACAAAAATGGGCTAGGTCAGTGGTTCTCAAAGCCGGTCAGCCGCTTGTTCAGGGAAGCCCCTGGTGGGCCGGGCCGGTTTGTTTACCTGCCACGTCCATAGGTTCGGCCAATCGTGGCTCCCACTGGCCACGGTTCACCGCTCCAGGCCAATGGGGGCTGCAGGAAGGGCGGCCAGCACATCCCTCAGCCCACGCTGATTCCCGCAGCCCCCATTGGCCTGGAGCGGCGAACCGCGGCCAGTGGGAGCCACGATCGGCCAAACCTGCAGACACAGCAGGTAAACAAACCGGCCCAGCCCTCCCGGCTTTGAGAAGCACTGGGCTAGGTGACTTAATGGGACTTTGCCATCTGTAAATTGTGCAACTCAAAATGATGGTTAAGGTGATGATTCAGTTACAGAGATTTTATTAAAACCATGCCCGTGTGGGACATATCCCAGTTGGAGTTTAGGACAATACAAGGCAGGACACAATGCATCACTCTGTATTTGTGGTGGCATGCTGGATCAAGGATTTGGCCATGCTCAGACTCTGCTCCTCATATCTGGGAATACATTTTACATCACTGTGCTGTAGAGCAGGAATAACACACAGGAAGCATATGGCTGACCCTTGGGTATGTCAGGATCCCATCTATCCCAATGCTTCCACCCATTGTTGATTCAATTTCCTGACATAATGGCACTCCCCAGTTGAATTATGCAAGTATTGTGCCATCCATTGGGATCTGACAAATGGAGCTTCCTGGAATTCCATGGAATTTCAAAGAGATTTAGCTGCCTAATTCCCCCCCAGACTCCTTTTGAAAATCCCAGCCACAATGATTAGCCAGATAGGTTTCAGAGTAGCAGCCGTGTTAGTCTGTATCCGCAAAAAGAACAGGAGTACTTGTGGCACCTTAGAGACTAACAAATTTATTAGAGCATAAGCTTTCGTGGGCTACAACGAAGTGGGTTGTAGCCCACGAAAGCTTATGCTCTAATAAATTTGTTAGTCTCTAAGGTGCCACAAATACTCCTGTTCTTTTAGCCAGATAGGGAAGAGGTAGGTGGCAGGTTTTCACTCAGAAACCCTGGCAAAGCCTGTCCACAGAAATAGGCTGGAACCAATATCAATGTAAACTAGACAGACAAGGCAAAAGACATTCAGCAAGCCTTTAAGGATATTAGATTAAAAGGTGAGTGACCTATAGAAACTCTATCCAGGAACTTAAATCAGGTAATGCTGATCAGGGCATACACCTACAAAAGCAGGGAAATAGAGAGAGTGAAAATCTAGGTTGACATTCTGACCTTAACTCACAGTGGTTTAAGAGTAGAAAAGGCGCAGTAGCTTAGGTTAAGATCACTATGTCAGCATGGATTTGCTTACAGAGGTGTATATTAAGACAGAGTTTTAATACTGTATTACCTAGATGCAGGTTGTAGTAGCTGAAATCCTTTTGCTTACTTACAGTCGTGTAAAAAGGAATTAAAATCCACATGTTGATGATTAAGCCATATGCCATCTTCCATTAGTGCACTATGGCCCCAGTTCAGGAAAACATTCTCATTCAGGGCAGCACTTAGCGACATGTGTGATTTTAAGTACATGCTGAAATGGAGATGTATTTAACTAAGTGTTTCAGTCCATTCCTGAATCAGGAACCAAGTGGGGAATTTAGCACTGCCAGTTCCCATGCCATGTAGTACCTGAATCATGGTCAAATAGAGGGGAAGTCTGAAACCTTTTATAGACACTAAACTCTCCTTCTCTCTCACTCAGTCTCTCACACAGAAAGATTTTTTTTTTTTTTTGCAATTAAGTCATGATATGAGCCAGGGCCGGCTCCAGGCACCAGCTTAACAAGCAGGTGCTTGGGGCGGCCAAGGGAGAGGGACAGCACCTGCGGCAATTCGGGGGCGGCAGGTCCCTCGCTCCCTCTAGGAGCGAAGGACCTGCCGCTGAACTGCCGCCGCCGATCGCGGCTTTTTTTTTTTTCCCCAATTGCCGCCGCCGATCGCGATCGCGGCTTTTTTTTCTTTTCTTTTTTTTTTGCTTGGGGCGGCAGAAATGCTGGAGCCATGATTCCACTATGTGAATCATTCATTTTGAAACAGAATGTTAAATGAGTGCTTTGTTTAATTTCCCAACCAATTCACAATCAAAATTTTAAAACATATTTGTGTAGATTTACTGCATGTGATGTACGTTAACCCAGTGGTCTAAAATAGGTAATTAATAATTACAGTGTTTCCCTAATTGTGGTCTGTGGTCCATGGAAAATTTGCTGGTGATCCACAGAGAGTTGGCTGGTTACATTATGCTGGCTCTCCTTGTTTCTAGCTGCTACATCACATTAAAGATAGTTAAGAATATAGAAATACTTTCCAGATACCACTTTTCCATGTAAGCTATTGCTTCAGTTGCCCCAGAGGTATTATACTGTCACATTTGGGAGGGGCAGCAGTCTGTGTAATCATGAATGAGAGGGACAGTGGTCCCTAAGGCAGTCTCTTTATCAAGACAAGGTCCACACAATGAAGAAGCTTTGAGATCACCTGGTTTGTGAGACAAATAAGATAAGTTAACCATCTCAGAGTATTCTATAGCCCAATCAGCACTAATGGAGCTGATGAAGTTGTCAGATGTTAGCAAATGAAACACATCTACTTTAACTAGTGTAAAGGAATAATTATTTCAGGTATTTAGATGAGCTCTGACAATCTACTATGGTCAGTTTTGTAAATTTTAGCATCATTCACAACTGGGTGGAGCTCTCATGATCATACCCATGTTCCCCAACCTTGAGGGGAAACTGGGAGAATAATAGTTTATTCTGCTTTAGTAATTCAATCCTTGCTTTTGCTGTTGAGACTGCCAGCAGCAAGGGTGCCATGTATTGCTAATGGTGGTGGGTTTTGTGATGTGGATACTTCTCCTCTGGGATTTGGAGTGAGATCACCAAACTGATTGCACACAGGTGACCAAACAGACATCAGATAGTAATAATTTTCAGTCACCTTCCATCTGGGCTGGATTTTAATCACCAAGCTAGAGGTAAAAAATGTTATAGCTCTTTGCCCTGAGATAAACCATGCAGTGTCCTAATATTGTGAGGCCCTTTCAGCTAGAAAAAACAAATAAACAAAAGAAAAACTATTGTAGGAGTGCAAAACAGCATTGTATCATTACAACTCAAAAGCAGCCAAACTGCTAATTCTATCTATCTATCTATCTATCTATCTATCTATCTATCTATCTATCTATCTATCTATCTATCTATCTATCTATCATATATTCTGAGGGTTGGATCAGAAACACATATTATCCTAGTTGTGAACAAATTAAAAAAATAGAAAGCATAACAGATCCTTTACTTTAATTAAACAAATAGCACTGCTTTAATGAATGCTTTATGCATCAGACTAAATTAGTCTCAGTTACACCGGTGCACCTCTATTGACTTCAGTATTGTGCACCGGTGTAACTGAGAAGAGAATGTGGACCATAAAATTCTGTTTACATGTTGGACTGGCTCTTCTAAGGAAATGAAGGGACTTCGTGTGTTTTGAAAAGGCTTTCACCAAACATGTACTAAACTGTGATAAGACAGGTAGTAAATTAAAATAGTGACAGCATAGAAGATTAGAGGAACATGCTGTTATGATTTTTAGTGGAAACAAGAGCTTAAATGAAGATGTAGTGTAGATTTTAACCACCAACACCAAGGAGACAGATAAATCTGTGTAAGGAAAATTAAAATGTTTGGTGTTGCTGAGCTGGTAGTTACAAAGCAGTGATATTCACAATGACAGTAAACCTCTTTGATTGCAGTTATCACAGTTAAACGTGAACTGTTCTGAGCAGAATACTGTGTTAATATAGTTGTCTTTTGACAGATATCAATGATCAGGCATTTAGGGCTAAATTCTGCACTTCGTTACTCCAGCATAACTCGGGAGTGACTTTAATGAAATCAATTAATTTATTTGCGGCAATAAAAGCAATTGGAAAGCAGAGTCCTCCCTTCAATATGGTTCTGTCATGTGTTGGCCATGTTCAGTCTGCAGCACAGTTTTCTAATTGAATTCCGTTCTGTTACTTCTTGAACATTAAATTGAAGCCATTTGTTGTTATTAATCAGTATATGGGCTAATCTGCACACAAGTATAATTAATAACCATCATCTTGTCTCTGCCTTCTGCCCAGGTTATACTGCTATAAATATTCTTATACTATAATAGCCTATTCCTGTAAGGGAAGGGGGATAGGGTATGCTGGGGAAGAGGGCATAGTTATACCAGGATAACTACATCCAGACTGGTAGTTGTACTGATTTAACTATTTCCTTAATAATCACACCCCTAACTGAAACAATAACAATAATATTATGTTTAGCTAACTCTTATACAGTAGTTTTCATCAGTAGATCTCAAAGTGGGGATTTACAAAGGAGGTTGGTATCGTTATCCAGAAGAAAAAAAATGAGGCACAAAGACTTGCCCAAAGTCTCTCAGTAGCAGAGCAAGGAATAGAACTCAGGTCTCTGGTAGCACATGCCAGTGCTGTATTGATTTCCTCCCACAAGTGTACAACACTACTATGTGTGGACCAGGCCTACATCATAATATGAAATATATTTCAGAAAATGGTTACAGATTTTTCAAAACAAAAATTTGCAGGAATCCTTAAATATATGATTAAACATTATCACTGTTAATGTTACACATTAGCTGAACAAAAGAAACTGGACCAGGTAAAGCCACAGGGTTAATTCTCTCCAAAAACAGGGTTTTTTCCATCTTATGTGAGAAAATGTAATTGTGTTTGTATGGTGATAGTTGATTGTGCTGGCTGCAATATGCTGTTGAAATCAGTTATGACAGTCATTGGCTTCTGCCGCTAACATTAGATAAAAAGCTGGAATGGTGTATGTTCCTCCATCTTAACCTGAACTGGTTAAATGCTTCTGAAATTGAATTTGAAAAAAAATGCAGGGCCCTTGCCACCTAATTTCAAAATGTGGGAAATAGTAATTACCATTATTCTATTCAAAATTCTTCTGTAGCTGAAGGGCTGCATTTTTGGGGCTTGAATCTTCCATTCTATTGAAGACAATGAGACTTAACCTTCACATCAGCGACAGCAGGAGTGGGCCCTCCTTCATTATTGTCTTAGCCATTTCTTTCTAGCAGGCAGACACAGATCACATTAAAATGAAAAGCCAGTATAATAGTTTTATATCGGTTTATGGTCAATATCTTGTATCCACTCAAATCACATGAAAAGGGCTTGTTATAGTAACCAACTCTTAAATTGACTGCATTTGTATTTTTCTTTTCAGTGTGGAAGATTAAGCCTATATATGAACAATAAGGTTGGGGCTCAGATTTATACAGTGTTTAGATTTGTTCCAGTCAGTAATGAACATAAATATTAGTGGATTTTTAAAAAATCTTATGAACCATCCTTGATCCTATGGTTGATGTGTCTGCCTGTAATCTTTTTCTTTGCTTGAAAAGCTGACAAAAGCATCTGGGTTTCCCTGGCAGTAATTAGGGCAAGCTTACTGCCTGCTGTGCTGAAAAGTAGCTTTGAGATTTGAGCCTGAGGAAATGCAAGTGAAAGATACAGACTGGCGAGAGTGCCAATGCTATAGAACCATCACATAAGAGAACTGTATCCATTTGTGTTTAGCTCATCCACTTATTATTTTTTCTCTCATATCAAAATCTTTGCTCAGTATTCAATCATCATATCTATTGACCTCTGAGAATTCCAAACTCAGGTCCAGATTCTGTTACACTGCTTTGAATCTGGAGTTGTTTCCATAAACCAAACCGAACAGAACTGTTGAAGATGTTGAATTTTAGATTGAAAACCTTCCTCTAACCAAAAATCTCAGCCAGGGATAACTGCAGTGGCCTCTCAGTAAATCTGCTGATGAGAAATAAATGGGTAATGAGTAGCCATGACTTTTCCTTAGTGTGACCAGATGTCACGATTTTATAGGGACAGTCCCAATATTCGGGGCTTTTGCTTATATAGGTGCCTTGTACCCCCCATCCCACCATTCCCATTTTTCATACTTTCTATCTGGTCACCCTACTTTTCCTCCAACCTGAAACTGAAGCATATTCAAGGAATAGGTGGTAGTTATTATAATTTCCTATCCAGAAAACCCACCTCCCTTAAAAATGGTTTGCTTTGAGCAGATAAGTGAACAGTGCAGGGACTACATCTAACGTACAGTTTTGCTTGCATCTTTGGTAGCCTCCATTTACACTTGTGCTGGATTAGCAACAACCTTGCACACCATATAAGGACTTGCAGGATCAAGATGTAAGTGTCAGATTGCAAATTACTACATCCCACGCAATAAGCCATGATGAATAGACAGATACTCTGGTAATCCATTTACTTGGAGGGTTTTTTGTGGGGAGAAAATAATTTTATGATTGTGGAGCAGATTGTGTCTAGTTCCTATATAGATTTGTTAAGGTGGAAGAGGGCAAATTAGCCTGCTCCCTTCTACACATTGCCTGGTGCAGGAGCCAGTCACAATTTGTGAGGACTTGTTCTTTAAGAGTATTCAGACAGTAGCTGTGAATTTGTGAAAATGTTCTCAATGCCTAATGAATTCCAACATGCCTGATTATTTGTCTGAAAATCTGTCCTGTTGGATGCACAGGTGCCGTGCTCTAGAACAGCTCTGAATTAATCTCAGGTAGGACTCTCTTCAGTGTAGCAACCCCTCAGGGCATGCTCTCACTAGGGTAAGCCTCCTTTGCTGCAGTGCCTCCTGGGACTGACGTCGGAGCCTTCAGCACCCCTGTTTCATGCCATGAGCTCCCCAGAGTGAGTCCACCTGAATAAGATACCTGGGGAAGCCTTACATGCCCCCAAAGGACATGGACCCCCAACTTCTGCAATCAGCAATGACTCTGAGCCAGCATTGTAAAACAAAAGGGTTTATTAGTTGTCTGGAACACAGTGTAGAAAAGCTCTTCGTTAGCACAGAAAGCAGGAAGTTACAGCAAAATCCATCTTGGTCAGGCCCAGAGCCCTTGCTCGCCCACAGAGAACCCAGCCCAGGAGACTGACCTGCTTTCAACAGTCAACCCAAAGTCATTCCCATTTGCCCCTCCTCCCTCCTTTGTTGTCTTTCCCAGGCAAAACCGGTCACCTGGTCTCCAACTTAACAATTTGTTCTCCAGCTCGTCATAGCCAGCTGACTTCTTGCAGAGGGTGGGGCCCCTGGCCATGAGTTGCTCATGTTACAAAATATCTGGCAATTGTCTGAGTCCAGGCAGCTCAATGGCAGTCACACCTGATCCTGTAGGGGTCTCTGCAAAGATTAAACACCCTTGTCCCACCACCTAGTTAATTGAACAACACATAGGGGAAATTGAGACACACACAATATTCATACAAAACATTAAGAAAATCCCCCACTTTGTTACATCATCCTGGAAGTTTATTAGGTGTCATGCGCTGTTTGCTCACTGTTCATTAGTGTTCTGTTTCAAAAGTTTCAATCATCCTGAGCAAAAACAATACCATGGGAATTAGGTGATCAGTCACACAAGACAAGATAGGGCTTGATTCTGCACCCACTGAAGTCAGTAGCAAAACTGCCAATGACTTTAATGGTGTAGAACAGTGAATTGTTGCTGAGAACTATTTGCACACCAACCAAATGCTGAAAATTCTTCATTAAATATTTGTAAATAAAAGATATGAGTGAAGAAATCAGAAATGAACAATCTGCAGACAGAAAAAAAGGATAGATTTTGTAAATCACTATTATTTGCAACAAATAATTTGACCAGCTAGTTCACAGGAACAAAGTTTCCTATGTAATATCAAACCATGCTGGCATTACTGAAGAGCAAATTTGTTGTAGTAGCTTTGTTTTCTTTAAATAATGGTCATTGTTCTTAGTCATCACCTCTAATTGCATCATAGAATCATAGAAGATTAGGATTAGAAGAGACATGAGGAGGTCATCTAGTCCAATCCTCTGCCCAAAGTAGGACCAACCCCAACTAAATCATCCCAGCCAGGGCTTTGTCAAGCCGGGCCTTAAAAACCTCTAAAGATGGAGATTCTACCACATCCCTAGGTAACCCATTCCAGTGAAATAGTGAAATTGTGTTTTCTAGTGAAATAGTGAGATAGTGTTTCCTAATATCCAACCTAGACCTCCCCCAATGCAACTTGAGACCATTGCTCCTTGTTCTGTCATCTGCCACCACTGAGAACAGCCAAGCTCCATCCTCTTTGGAACCCACCTTCAGATAGTTGAAGAATGCCAGCAAATCCCTCACTCTTCTCTTCTGCAGACTAAACAATAAGTCATGTGCCCCAGCCCCTCATAGGTTTTGTTGCCCTCCACTGGACTCTCTCCAATTTGTCCACATCCTTTCTGTAGTGGGGGGGCCAAAACTGGATGCAATACTCCAGATGTGGCCTCACCAGTGCTGAATAGAAGGGAATAATCACTTCCCTCGATCTGCTGGCAATGCTCCTACTAATGCAGCCAATTATGCCGTTAGCCTTCTTGGCAACAAGGGCACACTGCTGACTCATATCCAGCTTCTCATACACTGTAATCCCCAGGTCCTTTTCTGCAGAACTGCCGCTTAGCCAGTGGGTCCCCAGCCTGTAGCGGTGCATGGGATTCTTCTGTCCTAAGTGCAGGACTCTGCACTTGTCCATGCTGAACCTCATCAGATTTCTTTTGGCCCGATCCTCCAATTTGTCTAGGTCACTCTGGACCCTATCCCTACCCTCCAGCATAGCTACCTCTCCCCGCAATTTAGTGTCATCTGCGAACTTGCTGAGGGTGCAATTCATCCCATCATCCATATCATTAATAAAGAATTTGAACAAAACTGGCCCCAAGACCGACCCCTGGGGCACTCCGCTTGATACCGGCTGCCAACTAGACATCGAGCTGTTGATCACTACCTGTTGTGCCTGACAATCTAGGCAGCTTCAATCCACTTTATAATCCATTCATCCAATCCATACTTTTTTAACTTGCTAGCAAGAATACTGTGGGAGACCGTATCAAAAGCTTTGCTAAAGTCAAGATATATCACATCCACTGCTTTCCCTATATCCACAGAGCCAGTTATCTCATCATAGAAGGCAATCAGGTTGGTCAGGCATGACTTGCCCTTGGTGAATCCATGTTGATGTTCCTGATCACCTTCCTCTCCTCCAAGTGCTTCAAAATGGTTTCCTTGAGGACCTGCTCCATGATTTTTCCAGGGATGGAGGTGAGGCTGACCGATCTGTACTTCCCCAGGTTCTCCTTCTTCCTTTTTTAAAGATGGGCATTATATTTGCCTTTTTCCAATCATCCGGGGCCTTCCCCGATCACCACGAATTTTCAAAGATAATGGCCAAAGGCTCTGCAATCACATCAGTCAATTCCCTCAGCACCCTCGGATGCATTAAATCTGGACCCATGAACGTGTGCATGTCCAGCTTTTCTAAACAGTCCTTAACCTGTTCTTTCACCACTGAGGGCTGCTCACCTCCTCCCCATACTGTGTTGCCCAGGACAGCAGTGTGGGAGCTGACCTTGTCTGTGAAGACTGAGTCAAAAAAAGGATTGAGTACTTCAGCTTTTTTCACATTATCTGTTACTAGGTTGCCTCCCCCATTCACTAAGGGTCCCATACTTTCCCTGACCTTTTTCTTGTTGCTAACATATCTGTAGAAACCCTTCTTGTTACCCTTCACATCCCTTGCTAGCTGCAACTCCAGTTGTGTTTTGGCCTTCCTGATTACACCCCTGCATACTCGAGCAATATTTTTATACTCCTCCCTAGTCATCTGACCAAGTTTCCGCTACTTGTAACCTTCCATTTTGTGTTTAAGCTCACCGAAGATTTCACTGTTAAGCCAAGCTGGTCGCCTGCCATATTTGCTCTTCTTTCTGCACATCAGGATGATTTGTTCCTGCATCCTCAATAAGGCTTCTTTAATATACTTCCAGGTTTCCTGGACTCCTTTCCCCCTCTTATTAGCCTCCCAGGGGATCCTGCCCATCAGTTCCCTAAGGGAGTCAAAGTCTGCTTTTCTGAAGTCCAGGGTCCATATTTTGCTACTCTCCTTTCTTCCTTTTGTGAGGATCCTGAAATCAACCATATTATGGTCACTGCTGCCCAGGTTGCACCCACTTCTACTTCCCCTACCAATTCTTCCCTGTATGTAAGCAGCAGGTCAAGTGGAGAACAGCCTCTGATTGGTTCATCCAGTATTTGCACCAGGAAGTTGTCCCTAGCACTCTCCAAAAACTTCCTGGATTGTCTGTGCACTGCTGTATTGCTCTCCCAGCAGATGTCAGGGTGATTGAAGTCCCCCATTAGAACCAGGTCCTGTGTTCTGGAAACTTCAGTTAATTGTCCGAAGAAAGCCTCGTCTACCTCATCCTTCTGGTCCGGTGGTCTATAGCACATGCCCACCATGACAACACCCTTGTTGCTCTTGCTTCTAAACTTAACCCAAAGACTCTCAACAGGCTTTTCTCCAGATTCATACTGGAGCGCTGAACAATCATACTGCTCTCTTCCTCCACTGTCTGTCCTTCCTGAACAGTTTATACCCATCCATGACAGTGCTCCAGTCATGTGAGCTACCCCACAAAGTCTCTGTTATTTCAATCACATCATAGTTCTTCGACTGGGCCAGGACTCCCAATTCTTCCTGCTTGTTTCCCAGGCTTCTTGCATTCATGTACAGGCACCTAAGATAACTAGCCGATTGCCCTGCTTTCTCAGTATGAATCAGGAGCCCCCCCCCCTGCACCTTCCTCCTTGTGTTTCCCCCCGGTATCCCACTTCCCCACTTACCCCTGGGCTTAGGTCACCGTCCCCCGGTGAACCTACTTTAAAGTCCTCCTCACTAGGTTAGCAAGCCTGCCTGCAAAGCTACTCTTCTCTCTCTTCGTTAGGTGGATCCCATCTCTTCCTAGCAATCCTTCTTCCCGGAACAACATCCCATAGTCGAGGAAGCCCTCTCTTCGACACCACCTGCGTAACCACTCATTTACTCCACAGTTCGATGGTCCCTAGCTGGGCCTTTTCCTTCAACAGGGAGGATGGACGAAAACACAACTTGTGCCTCAAATTCCTTTATCCTTCTTCCCAGAGCCATGTAGTCTGCAGTGACCCGCTCAAGGTCATTCTTGGCAGTATCTTTGGTGCCCACGTGGAGAAGTAGGAAGGGATAGTGGTCCAAGGGCTTCATCAGTCTTGGCAGACACTCCATCACACCCTGAATTCTAGCTCCAGGCAAGCAGCACACTTCTCGAGTCTCTTGGTCTGGTCAGAAGATGGATGACTCTATCCCCCTTAGGAGGGAGTCCCTGACCACCACCACCCGTCTCCTCCTCTTGGGAGTGGTGCTCGTGGAACACGCATCCCTAGGACAATGCATCTCATGCCTTCTGGTCGATGAGGTCTCCTTCTGATCCCTTCCCTCAGATGGCTCTTCCAAATCATTCTCCGCAGTAGTACCTGTGCAGAGAGCCTGAAAACGGTTTCTTACCTCTATCTGCATAGAGGGTACATAGGTTCTCCTCATTCTTCTTCTGGAGATCACATGCTGCCAATTTTCTTCCCCATTCTGCACTGCCCTTTCTGATCCTTCAGCATGTTGTGCCTTCAGAACCAAATGCTGACTTCTGTCCAGAAAGTCTTCATTTTCTCTGATGCAATGCAGGGTTGATACTTGGGTCGCTAGTCCTTTAACCTTCTCTTCCAATATGGAGACCATCATTCCCCTCTGGTTGCATTGACCCCTCCTAATTTCAGCCATTTATTGTATCCTTCCTTCTTTTCTTTGTTGGAAGTAGTGTGTCATCCCCTCCTGCACCAGGAAGGACATGCACTGTCAATGCTGCTTAGTAGATTGGTTGACAGCAGGTGCTATGTAAATCCTTCAGCTATTCTTCTCTCCCTCCTTTGAGGTAATTATCAGCAAATCTTGATATTTTAAGATCACAAAGTCATTTTGCCACAGTGCTGAACCGTTGCTGTCATTTAAACTCAGCTCCAAAACATTATGCCCTGAATCCATTTTGTGATACATGACACAGCTAAATATGAAGGAGATTCCTTCCTTATCCCTTTGTGTTGTATGATTAATACATATGCAGCCATTCCATGCCTTGAAATGAAATAAGATTTCTGGCTTTCTGGTCTTTTTCACATTTTTGTGCTGTGTCTGCGTGGTCTGGTGAGGGTGGAGATGTATTTCCCCAAAGCTCTTTTTGCACCTGTTTTTACTGGGGTTGTTCAGTTAAATTATTGCAAAGGCCAGAAAGCAATTACAAAAAGATAAATATATTTTCTTGCTCACCTTCCTGAAGAACTGAGTTTGTATACAGATGGAGCCACTAAAATATATGAGATGATCTCAGTTCAATATTCTTCACCATAGTCTCAATCCCCATCATAGTCCCAATCCTCATCTCTATGAGATGGAAAGAGTCAGTAATTATGAAGCTATGTCATTGTGCCTGCTTTCATTGTATCAGGCTGTGAACAGTAAATCCATCTGTGGTTTTATTTCCCCCCTGCAGACATTATTAATTGTTTACAATTCTTAGTTTAGGGCCTGATCCATATCACATGGGAGTCTAAAAGATCTTTTTAAAAACAAAAACAAAAACAGTGTTTGTTTTGATCTTTTAATTTTACCAAAAAACCCCCACAAAACAACCTATTTATTAAAAGTCTTGCTAGTGCAGAAAGTTTTACTTTAAGCACTTTTACTCAATTTGTTGCTACATTTATTAAAACTTTAACAGTGGTTAATTTGTGAACATCTGGCACATCAAAATTTAAGACCCAATTCACTGAGTACACATTATATCTAACTGGCATGGCCATGTTTTCAATGGATTTTACTGAAAAGATAAGAATGCACCAAAAACAGGTTAATTTTTCAAGCATATGCGTATTCCTTAAGCCTCACTCCTGAAGGCATTCTGCACCAAAAAATTAAAAATTCTGTGCACAGTATTTTAAAATGCTGCAAGTTTTATTTGTCAATAAATAAATTCAGAAGCTCCATCATGGCAGTGGGAAGCACAGGCCACTGGCTACATGAAGTTGGAAGATCACCCTGCACCTCCACCTCTGGGACACAGACTCAGCGGTGAGGCTGCACCCAACCCTGACACAGCACAAGGCCTGGGCCTGCCCCAGAAACACCCTGGGGCCCTGCCCCTCTGTGCCAGGCGCACTAGGTATGGAGCAGGCAGGCTCAACCAGGCAGGATCCAAGTTTGAAGGGGCTCAGTGTGGGGGAATCCAGGTGTGTGGTGAGAGGGTTCTGTGTGGGACAGTCTGGGTGCAGGCAGCTCAGTGGTGGGGCGTCTAGGTGTGGGGGGATCTGGATGCACAGAGGCTTGTTGTGGGGGGAATTCCAGGTGCAGGGGCAATGAGATATTGCAGGGGCTTCTAAGTGAAGGTGGTTGGGGACGGGCAGAGAGGTGTGGGTGTGGGGGTCTCAGCTGGGGAGTCTGGGTGCTGGGGGAGTGGGACTTGTTGGGGTGGGGGTCTGGGTGCAGGTAGTTGGGGGTCAGTGGCATGGGTGTCTGGATGTGAGGTCTCAGGGTGGTGGTTGGGGTGGAGTTCTTCAGGGTCGGGGTTTGAGTGCAGGGAGCTCAGTGGGGAGTGGTCTGGGGTGCAGGAGTGGGGGTCCGGAGGCAGGGGGTCTGGGTGCAGGGAGGTTCCAGATGTACGGGTTGGGAGGATGGGGGAGCAGCTCCCCATACAGTGACCCCTCCCCCCCAGGAGCTGAGGAGTGATGGGGGCAGGAAGCAGGGGAGGATGCTGAGCTTCCTGCAGCTGGGGGAGGTTTCTGGGGGTGGGTCTGACACAGCCCGAGCCACTCCTTGCAGGGGAAGAGGCAGTCCCGTCCTCTCCTGCCTCCAGCACCGCCGGGACTAGCAGCTGATCCCGGCTCAGGATAGGAACCACTGGCTGGGATATCCCCAGCCCTGCAGTGATTTAACTCTCTGCCAGCTGCTCCGGGTTCCTGAAACAGCTGCTAGGGAGTGGTGTGTGACTGCTCTTGCAGTTTCCCTTTGCTTCCCTGTCAGAAAGTCATTTTTCTGTGGGAAAGCAAATAAATCTGGATGTGGGGGCTCATGTGGTGCAGGGGGTGGGGCTCGTCAGGATGGGGGTTTGAGTGCAGGGAGCTCAATGGGGGGGGTGAATGCCGCGCACGCGCAGTGGCACAAAATTCTCCCAGGAGTAAGTAACTTAATCCCACCCCTTTATACACACCGCACCAGGGAAATTTTTGTCAAACATTGTGTGTGAGAGAATTAGTGATTTTGCACAGCTAGTACAGCAGCTGTCATATATGACCGTGTGAAACTGTCTAGTTACTGCTTTTGCATGTTGAGCTCACTAAGGATGCTTCATTTTGCTGGCACAGTTTTTAATTTCTGAGTAGCTTCTCAATCAAACAAATGTGTTATGATGTGATGAAGAGGGAAACCCATAGAAGAGCTATAAAAAAAAGTCCAGTCTTATTTCTTCATTAAGACACTCAGGGTCATATTCTGAACTCAGCTACTCCAATGTTATTATTGAGTACTTCTATTGATTTCACTTGCGTGGCTCTGTTTTTGCACTGATATGAAATCAGAATCTGATCCAGAGTCTTTTTTTTAACTAATGCAACGTATTCTTTTTCCCCCTTCAAATTATTCTTCCACTTATTCCAATTACCATTCTCCATACACAAAGTGAATTGTCCTTGAATTTGGTCTATTCTTCACTAGCATTCACTGTGATGTTCTTTGATACCTTTGATTTCTCCACGCTGAGTTTGAAACATCTCTTCTTGTTTTCTTTCTTGATGTCAGCTGGCCACTTGCTGTTAAGGTCATGTGTCATCAGTCAAACTTGAGTGTCTGCGCTTTATACCATCTATTTAATTTACTTCATATCATCTTGCTGAAAGGTCACAGCCTGCTTCAGAAGGTGTTTTTTATCCTTAGTATAATTTTGGAGGATAATTATGGTTTGTGTAAATCTAAGGCTCAGTCACAATTTAAATTTATGTCTTTACTTATATAGTGAATGGCAACTATACTAATCCTTATGTTCCACTAGATAGCTGCTTTTAAGATGCATCAGAAATGGCCTAGCAGATATCTTTTGGGGGAGTCATGGCACCTGCATTTTCAAATGATATGTGTTCTGTGCTGCACAGCTCCAGAGCCCTTGAAATTTGGAAACTAAGGTTCTTGAGATGGGGAGTTAAGGGGTGTGGGCTAGGGCTGTACAAAGGTTGTTGATCCCTCTGGGCTCCTTCAGATGCCATCTGTAAGGTAAGAGAGCTCATCAGGTTATGCCAGGAGAGGTCTGAAGATGAAAACCAGAGCAGGATGAGTCCTGAGAATAAAGCTCTGTTTGAGATCTGAAAACAATTCTTTCCCCCTGTTCTCTAATGAAAAAGCAGTGGAGTAGATGTGATGTAATATTTCACCTGACTGATGAATGCTATAGAAGCAGCAATTAAAGCACTTCCTGTGGCTTACATCAAAGACACTGTTGGGGCATAGCTGTTTAATAGAGGCCCTTTCTCTGAGAGCAGCAGTCCAGACATCAATTAGTACTAGTTCTGCTTCTGTAGCAAAGCTCTACAGCTCTTTAACCATGCTACTGCCTGTCACAAAAAGAAAGGGAGAGGGAAATGTCCTAAAGGTAACTTAGCATATGATTTTGCAATGTTGCCAACTCCAAGCATTCAAACTTCAGGAGTCAGGCCACCCAAAATCATGAGATATTTAAAATAATAAATGTTGTGGTCTCTTTATTTGCCTTCTGGTGTTGGACCCTTTAGCATTAATATTTTTAAGCTTTACTCTGCAACCAGGACTGTTAGAAACTCACTGTGATTCTGGCATAATCACGTGACTCCAGAAGTGGAGGCTTTAAGAAGGACACCAAATATCATGAGATCCACCATAAAAAAACCCATGTGAGTTGACAACAGCATTTGTAGATACTAGAAAAGATTAAAATTAAGGCTTCTTAGCCATAGGAGCAGTGTCGCTATAACATTTTACTGATATCATAATAAGGAAACCTTAACTTTGGAAATGGCAAGTACTTTCATCTAGAATAATTGTTGAAATGGAAGACATCCCCGGTCATTTTTATTATTCTCCTGTGGACCCAAAGCAATCTGATATAATGGGATTTGCATATTCAATATCTTTTAAAACCTATGAGAAAGTCATCCATTATTAATAAATGCTGAATCTGAATAGCGTGATTGTACTATGTTTTAAAGCTTGTCATTGGCTATAAGCCTAAGCTTCAGCATAGTAATAGTGTCTAAGCTAGTCACTGGTAAATAATATATCAGTCATCTCCATACTAATCTAGAAAGGGTTTCCACATTTGTTCAGACTGTAGATGTTAGCATCCTTTTTCTTGTCTGTATAAAGACCTTTCTAAATCATGTGCCCAGTCTAATAGATTAGGACTCTGTTGTTGAGGACTGGGGAGCTCTGGTGACTTCCATCTTATTAGAATTAATCTTTTTTCTGTCATAGGTGTTCCAGTGAACTAGGCTCGTTCATTATGATCTACTATTGATAGCAGAGATGTATTCCCCAGCAGGAAAGTTTTTACAGCAAGCTGTAAATTGGAGTTGAGGACTAGATTTATTCTATCTAATACCTCTTACTGAATGGACTGAACTTCTGAACAGTCCCACAGCATAGGCTCTGGTATTATTTTTATGGAGTTACACTTACAGCATTTATCAGAATTGAATAACTTTGTGCAAAGCATTTAGATCATTTTCTGTACAGACTATGTAATAACCTTTAAATGGTATTGCTCCTTTTATTGTTCATATATTTTATTCTGAAAAATATAACAAACCAGTGCTCCATATAGCTCGTAAGTCTATTGACATTTAAAAATATATTTATGCACATGAAGTAGGTGAAAATAGCTATAGATTAGGTACAATAACTTTGCCCAGGATGTGATATTGGACCTTCTTTTATCTTACATATTACCAATTTTATACAATAAAGGAAATGTTTTCTTGTTTTTGATAACTAAAAAGCATACACTTGAAGAGTAGCGAGAACAAAGAATTGAGGAGTCCTTAATCTGAGCCATCTCCAGTCAGACAAGCACCTCTCTGATCATCCATGCCACATGAACAACAATTCACAGATTTTCAAATAGAAGTGAACTTGATGACAGCTTGCATGGAGTCTTTGCAATAATTTTATCTACAGTAATTTTACTAGCCATTTTTTGCTGACTGTGAACTATTTTTGGATTGTCGTATTTTTGATCTGAGGATCCAAAGTGGAAAGCAGCAGGAAGGGGGAGGAGGAGAAGCATCTTCTCTCCTGGCACAGTTAGGTCAATTCAGCATATACCTTATCATTATTGTGTTTATCAGAGATTGAAAATGCTCAGAAAGTATGTGAGTTGTGAAGAAAAATCCCTCCTTATAGTGGGTTGTGAGTCAAACTTGAGCTTTGATGGCCAAACTAACTTTTACTTCTTTTTTTAGGAGTCAGAGGTTCATGTCAGTCAACAATTACTGTAAAGTAGCTACTTCTGGTGTCTTATAGAAAACTTGCATTCTCTGAATTAAGGGGGACAGGTTCTGCTCTTAATTTTACTAATGTAAATCTGGAGTAACTATTGAAATCAGGGGAGTAACTCAAAATTTTCACCAGTGTACATGTAAGTAGGATTTTTGTTCAGTCTTGTTAACAATATGGGTAAATACTGTAATCCTGCTATGGTGTATCCTTTTATATATCTTAGTCACTTCACAGGAGATTTGTTGAGTTTTTTTGCTTTCCCTTCTTTGACTTAACTATAGATTTCTGTTTTCAGACCCTAGTATTTCTTCTGACTCAGTAGCCTTTCTTTGTCAGCTCTTTTCTTCTAACCAGCTGTGTCAGGCTTCAGAGATACTTTTTAGAAATACCTGTCCTGTGATATAAAGGATTGACAATTATTTAATCCCTTACTAGTTGAACTCATGAGATCCAAGCACAGTGTCAAAGATAAAATGTTCTTTAATTTTTTTCTGGCATTGTTGCTAACCCAGGTAAAAATAGAAATCTTTAAAAGAATGTTAACTCTTAGTGCACTGTGAGATGGGTACATTGCATTGAGAGCTGATGCCTGCGTCCTTATATTACCTGTCCATCTTCCTCCTGCCCCCAGTTCTGGTCCTTTCCACTCCCACCTGTCCCACATTCTTCACAGCTGCTCTCCATTGCCTCCTTGAAAGTCCCCAAACCTACTTCTTGTTACTTCTACCTTATTCCTTAACATGTGACCCAAACCATTGAATCAGCTTCCTTCTACCATGTGCCTGGACTTCCAGCTAGTTCACACTCTGTTCTCAGATCCTCTTTTGGTTTGGTGAGATATCAGCAGAAAGGGGCCATGTCACCATAGGGTATAGGATTGGGAGTTTTCCAGCAGTGGGAACTGCATCCAGACAAGAGTCCTGCCCTACATCATTCCCAATCCCAAACTAGCAACCTCTATTCAACCTGCCTCCCCAACCTTTTAAAGCAGCCATTTTCCAGGTGTCATATCCCTGGAAACTAATTAGTGTCCCCAAAGTCATACTATTGTGGATGACAAAGAGTCTGTACAAATAGATTCCAATATACTGGGGATGAGAGAAACTCAGACATTTGGGGGAGGGTTATTTCAGATAAGCATCCAAAAAGCAGAGTGTTTATTTGAATATTCTGACCCTATGGTTCAAATCCCAATCTCCCAAACCTCCACTGGGATAGAAAATATTTGTATTAATATTCATATCAGCAAACGAAATAACATAAAAGAGCCAAGCACCAGTGAGAGTCACACTTTCTCTATAAGACACTAAAACCCAAATTGTTCCTTGCCTTTGGAAGAGATGAAAAGCTATGAATCCATGTCAGCAGGTACAGGCAGTTGGATTGCTGCATCCATGACATTCCTCACCCCTTCCTGAAACCCTTGGGAAGTTCCCCAGTAGGTGCCTCATGAAGGGTCAGAATCCACAGGTGGAGACCATTAGGCTAGAAGAGGGAGGGGATATGAACTGAGGACGGGTGGTCTCCATGGCATTTCACCCCTCTTCGCCCTATGGAGAAACCTAGCTTTTGTTAATTCTGACTCAATCAGTATTGATTCTGATGCTTTCCCCCTCTACGGTGGGGCTCTGGGGACATTGGCCAGAGGGAGAACCCCTGGGAATAGCAAAGTTCCATTATCATGCTGCTGCCATGGATGCTGACTAGGGTCAGAAAGCTGAGGGGACACACAGCATCCTGAGTGGAGGCACATCTCTATGCATGCCCTTGCCTTCAGGCAGCTTCCCCAATGCCCATGCACATCTCAGGTGAACAGTAGGTTTGGAGGACAGAATTCCTTATTAATTTTGTAGTGGGGCAAACACACCACTGCCACCTTTCAAGAGAAAGATCCTTTCCAGAGTTCCGTTTTCTACACAGGAAGGAGAAGATCTAGTCCTGTCTTTTTTTAAAACTGGCATCAGTTAAAAAACCTCAGGTGTATGTAAATTAGAGTCAGTTCTTATTCATATATCTAGTTATTAGTATTCTCTGTGGACCAAAAATATTGACCCTATTGGTTACCCTTTTGTCCTGGATTCGATCTTGGTGTGGTTGGCAAGTGTGAAGTTAGATGAGGAAAAAGTTTCTTCCAAATTGATTCAAAGCGGAAGAATATTCTGCTTTTGTATTTTAGCTGAGGGAAGAAGTAGGTAAAAGATGGGGAAAATTTTTATTGGGTCTAATCTGCTTCAATCATCTCGTGTGTGTGTGTGTGTGTGTGTGTGTGTGTGTGTGGGTGTGTGTGCTCACACCCGTGTTTGTCTGCAGGCACTGTATTATATCTGAAGCTTAAATCCAAAGAGACAGCTTGGGCTGCCTTCTCATATATATATATATATATGTATAGGGAGAAAATAAGAAGACATGGGAAGACTAGTTCCTCCTGTTTAATTGTCGTCATTAAAGCTCTGATTATAGTATGATAATTTTGATGGTTTTACAGGCAAGAATTGCATTTCTCAAAATCCCACAGTGTGTAAAGAATTATTTAAAATGCACCCATGTGATGTTATAGATTGGACTATGCTTTGTGCCTCAGGATTGATGAAATGTTTCCTCTAAATAAATCTTGCACTTCTAGTTGCAGTGACATGAATAATAGAACATAAAGGTGTGAAGGAAATGGCCAATTTGAGTGATATGAAAAGAAGGTATGCTTCATTTAGTCTTGGAAAATAAAGCACACTTCAAAATGTAGTTGTCACTCTTGAACTGTCGTATAGCATTGCTACTATATAAACCTCCTGATGGTTGGATTTTAGGGTCATTTAGTGATATGCACATCTTGTTTCAGTATATCTTTACAGCCATTGGAAAGTCATCAGGAAGCACTGAATTTCCTAATGTTAGAACATTGCAGTTCATTTTGATTTGAAATTCTGAACAATTTGAAATCTATGTATTCTGACATGTGATGGTGGCAGAAATCAGCAAAACGTGGTTGCTGAGAGAAAAAGAGACCACAGTTTACAAAACAGTATCTGTCATTTCATCTTCATCACTGATGTTAAATGCTAAGCTACCAGTACCAGTCATTTTAGAGAAATTTGTTTTTCTCCCTCTTAAAAATAATATCACCTGGTCTCTCTCTGCTGGTGCTGCAGTAGCCTTTAGAATTTTTCCCAGTGATGCTGTTTAGACTTCAGTATGAGCTTTAACCTTTAACCTGTTGAAAAGAAAAGTATGCTTGAGTTTCTATAGTAAATACATAAGTGGTCAGCAGGATAAAAATTACATTTATATAGACAATGCAATGTAACTTCATAAAAAAGGCAGCTTGATACCAAATATCATTTTGATTCTTGTGTTCATTTCAAGTTGGATTTAGCTACTGTGCAATCGTAATCTCTGCAAGGTTACTTTATTACTTAGAACACATGTTTTGAAGTGGCAGTCAAAAAGATAAGGGCTTAGGGTTAAAAGACTTTCAGCCATAATAATTCTTAATCAAAATCTCATTTAAAATAAAACAGCACTGGGATTCACCAAGCCAGTAAAGTAGTATGATTCTCTTTCAGAGGACAGGAACAGCTCTTGACAGTGATTTATGCTCTTTTCTGCTTACCATGCCCAAGTTTATTATCTAGTCTGACACGCATATGTACATATATCAAGTGAGCTCTCAGCACCTGCTACATTCAGCATACTGAATTTATCCTTGTTGCTTTCCCTAAATGTTGGTGAGGAAGGAACAAAACATAGTCCCTTGACACACAACAGCTAGATGTAGTACTACATGATTTCAACACAAGCTAGGTGTATGTGTAGACTCTGTAGCAGAATTAATTAAGAATTGAATGTGATGGTTATCCAGCCTTGCTTTTTAATTAACATATAACACAGTCTGGCAACTGCTAATCTTATAAATAAACAAGTAATTGTTTTATTTCTGGATTATTTGACATTTCAGGGACTATTTCTATGTATACATGGACCAAACACTATACATAATATGTATTACACCAATTGCTGTGACTACTAACATCTTCTAATGGGCAGAATAATTTACATTTTTCTGTGAAACCTATACATACCTTCTCCTGAACAAGAAACATACAGTACTGTTTGAAAAGTACATTGCCTGAATACTATGACCCCCAAGCATCATGAAAAGGTCTGTGCAGAATAAACCAGAAAATGATAACCTTTCAGTAGGTTTTTGAATCATCCTCTACAATTTAATAGCGAAATCATGTCCCAGCTAGAGAATTTTGTAGGGTGGTTTAAAAAAATAAACCTGTAGAAAGGTTTATAAATTAAATTTGATAGACTAGCTTCTATAGAATCCTGTTAATTTCATAACTATTAAATTCTATGAGACTTTTTTATAAGAGAATTTTTTTTACCTATTCCCAGTAAATGTTATTTAAACTACTGTATTATTATTATTTTTTGGTATATTGTAACATTTGTATATTTTTATTTTACAAATATCTTAATTTTGGACTGCTAAATGATATAATTTAGTGGAAGAGTTTTAAACTCATTTTATTGTTTTTGTGAAAACACTGTAATATGACTGGAAAACATTTTCTTACACGGAATATTTTTTCTCTTTAAACCTTGCTAAAAAGTATCTGAGCTCATTGTACACGGTAAGGGATATAGTTCTGTAAAAACTACTTTGTGTGAAACCTTGACCTCATTGAAATTAATGAAGTTTATATCTTAGTGGCAGCATGAGTACAAAGTCATATGGAGCTGTTTGTTAAGAATTAAATAGACCTATTGACTACAATGTAGTTAATAGTCCGTAACCCTATATAGATGAGATGAATTCAAGTTAATGTGCCCCAGATTTGCACACTTTGTTACTGGAAATCTAGTGAATATTTAAAAATAGATGCATATATGAGAGTAGTATATATACTCTTTAGCTGTGATTTTGACTCTTTCTAGAAAACAGTTCACAAACATGTGCCCTGTCTCTGAATTCATTGGCTTAACATAGGGATAACTTCATTGAATTCATTGAACTTGTGGTGTGTTCTGTCAGAATAGATCCCATGAGTATACATTAGAAAAAAGGATAAACTGTGTACTCTGCACTTTTTTCCAATGGAATTGTCAAGTAGGGAATGGTATTGCCTAATTATTACATGTGACATTTAATATACAGTAACTCCTCGCTTAACATTGTAGTTATGTTCCTGAAAAATGCGACTTTAAGCGAAATGATGTTAAGCAAATCCAATTTCCCCATAAGAATTAATGTAAATAGGGGGGGGTAGGTTCCAGAGAAATTTTTTTCATCAGACAAAAGAAGATCTTATATATATACACACACAGTATAAGTTTTAAATGAACAATTTAATACTGGTACACAACAATGATGATTCTGAAGCTTGGTTGAGGTGGTGAAGTCAGAGGGTGGGATATTTCCCAGGGAATTCCTTACTGCTAAATGATGAACTAGCAATCAGCTGAGCCCTCAAGGGTTAACCCATTGTTGTTAATGTAGCCTCACTCTACATGGCAGCAGGAATGGAGGGAGGGGAGACAGCATAGCAGTCAGAGACAAAGACACACACCCTGTGTGTGAGAAAGAGAGAGCTGCACAAGGCCCCTTTAAGTATGCTGACCCCACTCTAAGTACACTGCCTTTTTAAGTAGATCAGCAAGTTGAGACAGAAGCTGCTGCCAGGAAGCTCCCTCTGTCTTGAGCCCTGTCATGTCCTCCCCCCCTCCTATGGAACTGGGGTAAACAGGGTGCAGGAGCCGGGGGAGGGGGACACCCTGACATTAGCGCCCCTCTTCTCCCCCCCTACCCCGCTCAGCAAGCAGGAGGCCCTGGGGAGCAGCTCCAAGGCAGAGGGCAGGAGCAGCACATGGCAGTGGGGGGAGGGACAGCTGAACTGCTGGCAATTGATAGCCTGCTGGGCAGCTGCTGCACAGGGAACTTAGGGGAACAGGGAACTGATGGGGGGCTGCTGGTCCACCCTGGTTCCAAGCCCCCACCAGCTAGCTCCAAGGGGCTGCTCTTCCAGCAAGAAGTGAACAAAGCAGGCAGCTGCCAAATGACGTTATAAGGGAGCATTGCGCAACTTTAAACGAGCATGTTCTCTAACTGATCAGCAACATAACAACAAAACAATGTTAACCGGGACGACTTTAAGTGAGGAATTACTGTAATTTATTTTGTAATTATGAATATAACTGTTGTCAGACGATAACAGTCGGCTGTGTGTGTGTGTGTGTTCCCTCTCTGTGCTGCCCCGGCTCTGCAGATCACTGGCACAGCAGACCCCGAGAGAATCCCCAATGATCACAGACTCTGATAAGGTACAAAGGCACCCAGCCAGGTTTATTGTCAAACGAAGCATAGTAATAGTTTCCAGCAGACTCTACAGGACATATTACGAATATGTGCCCCCTGACAATGGAGACAGCTCAGTCAGTGGCAGGACACTCCACTGCCCCCTAGGCCAGACAGAGACACCACCCCAGGGATGCATTCTTATACACAGGTACAAACAAGATACACATCATTCCCAATGTATTGAGGTGCAACCCCTCTACACAGTAAGGTGCCGCCTCTCACCTTGTACCTTTTGGTTAGAATAAAACAACTCTATCCATCATATTACCCTTTTGCCCCATCTTTAGGATGGGTCAGCATGTTCCTTGTTATCTGTGTGGAATGGGCAAGTATTAGAGTGTTCTGATACCATCCCAGCATATGTTTGTCTCTCTTGTGTCCAGTACCTTTTAGGTATGTGTATTTTTGCAACATCGGCCCTTTCCTTGCCAGCTTCTATGAGCAGCACCTGCCTCTGGCTCACAGTTTAACTTTGCTTTATATTAGCAAAGTCTTAACCATTACTTTAGTTCAGGCCTTAGGCCTCATACCGGGCCTCTGATATAAGGGTTTATGTTTCAGGGCCTCATCTTACTACAATAATTAAGTTTAATTTCCTACCTTTTTTGCAAATGAATGTATTCTATTTCAAAAGACATTTGGGGTTTGATTTTCAATGCTGATGAGCACAAGCAAGGAGTTCAGTCTTGATTTATGAAATGTACAAGGTGTATTAGGCAGTGAACTTAAAGGGCAATATCCTCAACTGGTGTAAGTGAGTGGATTCTGGTGGGAATGGCTGGGAAATATTCTATGGTGAAGCAAATAGTGGTATGAATTGTACATTGAGTGTTAGTTGGTCAGATAACGTGTGTAAGTGGTAAAACAAAGTAACTTGCACTGATTTGCATTCTGTCAGTTTGTGATCAATGACACCACTATTACAGTTTACACCTGTTTTATGTTATACCCAACATGTCACTTGGGAAGCCTCCGGTGTCTCTATATAATTATGAGGTGGGGAAACCTTGTTATAGGTTGAGTTAAAACCCCATTGAGACTGATAGGTGTGAACTCACCCTCCAGTTAATATAAGTGTAAGCATAAAACAAAAAGTTTTATGTAAACCATCTCAGGAGCTTTTGGCTGAATATTGTTTTGTTTAAGTATGTGTGGGAAGGGAAGAGAGATCACACAGAAACTGAGGACAGACTTGAATAGAGTGAGAGAGGGTGAGGCAAGGAAGCCAGGCAGAAGCCTGTAGGTACAGTGTGACCCTGGATAAATCTAGAGAGAGTATTTGGGTCTGGTTTTGGCTAAAGAGACTTTAAGGCCGTAAGCTAAGAAACTGCTCCTTTTGTTCCTAGTTCCTTCTGCATTCAGAGATACAGGACTTTTACTCCTGGGGGAATTCTGTGCCACTGCACATGTGCAGAATTTATGTCCCCTACAGATTTCTTTGCTTCCCCACAGAAAAATGACTTTCTGACAGGAAAGCAAAGGGAAGCCACAGAAGTGGTCATACGACCCTCCCCTGCAGTATGTTTTAGGTGCCCAGTGCAGCCGGCAGAGAGGTAAATCACTGTGGGGCAGGGGACAGTACTGAGGAAGACCCGGCTCGTGGCTCCTACCCTGCACCGGGCCCGGCTGATAGTCCCAGCTGGGCTGGGGAAGATGGAACTTCCTCTTCCCCTGCACGGCATCCAGGGCCCTGTCAGACCCACCCCCAGATTTCTTCCCTGGCTGTAGGAAGCTCTGCAAACTCTCCCACCCATGCTTCCTGCACCCATCACTCCTCAGCTGCAGGGGACGGGATCACTGTACAGGGAGTTGCTCCCCCATCCGCCCAACCCCCTTGCATCCAGACCCCCTCATACCCAGACCCTCCCACTGAGCCTCATGTCCCTCGCACCCGGACCCCCCCCCCCGATGAGCCCCACTCCCTCTGCACCTGGACCACCCCGACGAGCCTCCTGCATCTAGATCTCCACCCTACCGAGCCCCAACCAGCTGCACTTGGATCCCCACCCCACTGAGCCTCACTGCCCCAGCATCTGGAGCCCCCCCCGCACTGAGCCCTTGACACCAATACCTCCCTGCCGAGCTTTATCTATCCCCCAGACCCCTTCCCTGCTAAGCCCCAACCACCTTCACCTGGACCTCCCTGCAGAGTCCGTTGCATCCATAACCCCCAATAAGCCCCTGTGCATCCAGATCCCCCCCACCCGGAACCTCCACTGAGCCACCTGCACCCAGATTGCCCCACACAGAAACCTCTCCCCCCACACTAAACCCCTCCACACTTGGATCCTGCCTTGCTGAGCCTGCCTGCTCACAACGGGTGCACCTGGCACAGAGGGGTGGGGCCCTGGGGTGTTTCTGTGGCGGGCCCTGTCCTTGCACTGTGTCAGGATTGGGTGTAGCCTCATCGCTGAATCCGTGATCAGGGGGGAAGGGAGCTGCAGAGTGATCTTCCACCTCTGTGCAGCCAGTCGCCTGTGCTCCCCAATGCCATGCTGAAGCCTCCACATTTATTTGACAAATAAAATTTGCAGAATTTTGCAGAATTTTAAAATATTGTGCGCAGAATTTTTAATTTTTGGCGAAGAATTTTTTGGCGCAGAATGCCCTCAGGAGTAAGTGACTTTGTACATTCCTTGTAAATAAACAAGATTACATGAAAGAAAATACCAGACTCTATCAATTTCTACTTCCAACTGGACCATTATGAGTTTTGACTAGCTGCTTGGGTCAAAAAGGGGCAACAGTATAGTTTGACTCTGTGTGCTGTAGTTTTGCATGTAGCTTTTACAGAAAACATGTTAATCTAAGAAAAAGGGCCCTTTATTCATATATGTATATGTACAATATATAAGTCAGCTGCATGAGGTATTGCCTGCATGCTGTCATGCAACACTAGGGTAGGAGAAAGGGAAGGGTTGTTGGATCTTCCTCTACTACTCCCTCTGCTTCCTCCATTGACCCTCACAGGTGTAAAACCAGGAATTTTAATATTGAAAATGCAGGAAAGGAGTATAATAGAAACCAGTGATATTCAGTGGGATTCATTCTGGAGGACATGTAGAGTTTTAAGGCTTTGTGGCTCTACTGCAGCCTCAGGACTTCCACAGCAGCTGTAGCATGGCTTGTGGGAGCATTAATCACACACACACACACACACACACACACACACACACACACACACACACACACACACACACACACACACACCAGAACCTGCCAAAAACCTTAGTATACTTCCTGGCTGTGCATCGTTTTCCAGGCTTCAATAACAAATGTTTCCCAGAAAGGAAAGAAGCAGAGGTCTGAATAAATCCACATTGAGTGGTGTTAATGTTAGGGATTTTAAAAGAACAGGGAAGAATCTTTGCTTCATGAAAGCATCCTTTAAACTTCAGGTTATTAGAGTTAAATAATTACAGTTTGGAGGTAGAGCATCCTTTTAGTCTGTGAACAGTACATGATTCAGAGGAAAATTAAAGTTACAGCAAAAAAAAAAAAAAAAAAAAGTAAACTATGCATTGCGAAGGTCATCGTAACAGTCAAACTGATTATCCATAAATATCCCACTGTTGTTTGGAAAGTCTGAAATGTCTCCTTTCTGTAAATGTAGAGTATGTCTGATCTTTTATCTATTAGTTTAACAAAGGGAAGTGGGTCAGGGGTGCAAAGATATTAGAAAATATATTTAAAAGATACTTGACACTGGTACATTATGTTTTGATTATAAAATATGTAGAATGCCTATTTTTCCCTAGTACGTACTCATAAATCCCCCTATAAAATTGAAGTGCATATGACTGATTTCAAAATAGACATTTCCTGATGTCTCAACTCCCCAAGCTTCTGGTGTGAAGAAATGCGTGAGCACATTCAAAATGTATTTAGCAAATATAAACAAATGTACTTGAAGACACAGTCAGCTGTGCATGACATTCTCTTTCTATGATGTCCCTTTAGATTGATAAGAATTTTGCTGTGTGCACTGGAAAGGGCTAAACTGAGATATGTAAGCTTATACACTAGGGATAAAAAACAAAACAAAACAAAAAAAACAGATGAGGTAATGTTTTACAAGAATCTGAGAAGCAAAGCAGCACTAGAGGGGGGAAAAAAAGCTTGGGTTGCATGTTATACCTGACATTGTTATCTCTTTCTATCTCCGCTCACATGCATGCAACAGATGTTCCCTTCAACTCTCCTTATATGTTTATATTTTCTTCATCAATCAATTTATTGTCTTCTTCATTTTCCAAAACCTTCTGATCTTGTTAGTCTATTGAACGCTTCTGGTTCAGTGAGGATAGATGGTCTATATAGTCTTCCTTCCCACCGTTTCCCCAACCTATTTTTGCTATTTGATGTAGCCGCAAAATCTCTCAGTAAGTTGTTTGGCTCAGGTTGCTGTTTCATACTGAATTTTAGCAAAGCCCAGCTAACTGCTAATGTTATGAATTTCCCTCCAGCTCTCCTGTTTCCCTTTGAAAACATTAGCCATCTCTTTCATCAATAAGAAAGCAAAGCTGAATGATATTCCGGGCTATATTTTCATTAAAAGTCTGAGTCTGTGTGTGTGTGAGAGTCGGGGGGGAGCATTGATAATGGAAATGGAGTTGCTAGATATCTTTCTAAACTACTTTCCATGTGAAAATCCCATTGGTGTCTACAAAATTGTGCATGAAAATTTAGAGGGTACTCTATGTTTGTCTTATTTTATTAATATTATAATATTTTTCATAATTTTGATGTGAGTTTAGTTCTCATGAAAGTTTCTAAACTGGCACTCTGGAGAGTGAAGTTCGCTCTGTTTGTCCATGTAGCAATACTTCAAGGGCTAGCTGTCCTTCCAATGTGCCATGAACTACCCCTTGAAGGCTCTCCTGTAAAGGGGTGATGGTGGTTCAATCTCTTATATCCATTTCATCCTTGCCACCCCTTCTGCAACTAGCAATTAAGGGTGCCAATAGGTATTAGGTATGGTTGGTGGAAATTTTTCATTTGAAACATTTTTCTGCAGAAAAGTTGCCATTCCTCTGACCCCCATAGATGTTTTTGCAGGGAAGTTCTATTTTGTTCAAAATGTTCTTGTGTTGCAAAAAAAAAAAAGGGGGGGGGGGTTATCCTATCCCTTTTTTTCCTTTGTTCCCCCTTTTCCCTTTTATCCTTTCTGGAGGGAAAAGAGGGAAAGAAAGGGGCAAAAACAGACATTCAAAATCTTCTTGGTTTTTGAAAGCTAAATGGATTTTTTTGTTTGTTTCAGTTCTTTATTGAAAAACCAAAAAATGCTTGTGGAAAAATTTTTAAAACTTTCCCCCCCCCCCACAGAATAATCCCAATTACTATCTTTTTTACCAGCTCTAGTGTTAGGTTTGTGTGTGGTAGTTTTCTTGTGATCTGATCGCATGTCCATGGCAACTGGAAGGAGACCAGATGATTTTTTTGGATTTTTTAAATTTTGCCCTCGAAGTTTGTTAACTCTTTGTAGCAATAACAAGGGAGGCAAAGCCATCAGCAACAAATTAATTACCTGCCATTTGTATATTGTTGGTGTAAAAATACAGGTGGATCCTCTTAGTTTTTTACAGACTATATTTTTGTTCCTATTTTCTCAAAGGAAAAAAAGGGGAAATGTTTCCTCATTGGGATGCATTGTCCAGCATTAGCAGTGTCTCAGCAATTCAGGCTAATTTGAACTCCACCATGTGGTCTTCCTGCATTATGATGTAGCTCAAGGGAGCATTAAAGGCAGCAGTAGCACGTCACTATGTAGTTCTCTTCTTTGGAGACAAGAATGTGATAGAAGTGTCAGGTACAGTGAGGAGTCACCTTGTGTGGAGGCATCAGGGAAAAAAAACAGTACCCACCCCATGTGAGTAGAGGGGAGAAGCCATTCCAAGGGCAGGTCTACACTTAAAATGTGCCACTGTAGCACTTAAGTGAAGATATTCCCATCGGCATGGTTAATCCACCCCTGCAAGAGGCAGTAGCTTCTCTCATCTACATAGCATTATCTACACCAGGGGTTAGGTCAGTATAACTATGTCATTCAGGGGTGTGGAATTTTCATACCCCTGAGCAATGTAGTTATACCGTTATAAGTGTATAGTATAGACCTGGCCCAATTAGAAAGCACCAGAAAGGAGGCTTGAGCCACCACTGAGTACCTCTGTGCTACATTAATAAGAATATCATGCATTTATATAGCACTTTCCTTCCAGAAGGATTCTCAAGTGCCTTAACATGTTGTACAGAACACAATCGACTGATCATACAATGAGTTTCACCTTTTATCTTTTACACTATAATATTTGGGAAACTGCCTCTCAGAGAGTAAAGAATTCCATGCACTGGGGATCCAGTTCCCCCAGCAAGGCACTTATGCATATGCCTAACTTCAGTGGGAATTCTCATATGTGGGACTCCTCATGTGTTTAAAATTAGGTTCATGCTAAAGTACATGGCTGAATAGTACCTTATTTGGGTATATGGTTAGACTCAGAGCCAGAATCTCTGTCAAAGAACTGCTCCCCTTTTCTGTAAAGTTCAAAAAAGAGGAAAGCAATTCCTCTAGAGCCACAAGAAGGGGAGGGAAAGTGGTAGTTCAGTGACATGCTCCTTCCTGCAAGCCTCTAGTACTCAAGGCTTCATTCTTCCCCCTCAGTCTCCAAGCAGCTGCTCTTCTAGAACACATGTATAAGTCACCTGAGTGCAGTGACTTTCCAGCAACTCTTTAGCTTCAGAACATTGTTAGAAAAGACTCCTGGGTTTGTAAGCTTTATGTATTTTCCAGTCAATAGATAAGAATATGTAGTATGTATATGTTAACCAGTGACTAAATGAATTTGATAAATTGTATATCTGGTTTTCACAAGCAATGAAGGTCAGTTAAAGAGACCCTGTGATTCAATTGCCCACTGGATTCCAAAGTCACTGAATACTACAAAGAGGGCATATCATCATTCTTATCCTTTGGGGGGAAAAAAGCAGTGTAGCACAATCCCAAACGTATTAAAAATACAGTTATTCAGAGAAAAAGTTGTATTTTGGGACTGGATTTATAGTCATTATGCAAATTTAATTACACTATTCTGTGCAGAGAACACATTTAAAGGAGAAAATAGCAATGATCCTGTTCAGGGGCTACTCTAGTGAATACTTTTTCTAGAAAGAATGCAGTATATATTAATAACTGCCAGAGCCTTATTAGGATTGTTTTATTGTAATTTGTAAACTTGCTTAAACTGAATATGTCTGTCTCTCAGTGCTGTTTTAATTACAGGAAGAAATGGCAAAGCTTAGTGAAAATGCTAATGCTACAAAACAGCAATTTTCTTTGTGCCAATAGGAAATAATTTAGGGGTTATTCTCCAAGGGAGAAATTCACCCATTTGCAAAGAGCCAGACAAGTCCCATGCACCACACAAATCTCACTTAATCCCTCAAAATAAGGTTTAAATGGGGCTTAAATGCTGGATAGTCCATGTGCTGGCTGGCTGCACAAGGATCAACTGAACCCATAACTCCTAATAGCATTATTGCAAGTTACTAGTATAAAATCCGATGGAACAATGTGAAATTGTTTATTTATTATATTTATTCCATTACATATTCAAAACCAAGGAAAGATTCTGTTGTATTAAATGTAGTTGGCTGTTTGAAACAATTCCATTTAGCAACGGACACCAGTGAGGGTTGTGAATATGAAGGTACATACATATTCCTAACTGAAGCACCCACCCATTAGGCTTTGATTGTTGTCCTTCATTCTTTGGTGTTACAGTACAGTAACTCCTCACTTAACATTGTAGATATGTTCCTGAAAAATGTGACTTTAAGTGAAACGATGTTAAATGAATCCAATTTTCCCATAAGATTTAATGTAAATGCGGCGGGTTAGGTTCCAAGTAAATTTTTGGGGGGCAGACAAAAGTCATTATATACTGTACAGTACTGTACTGTGGTTGGGAAGTGCCCCTGGCTTACCCCACACAGGCACAGCCCGCTGCAGGCAAGGACTAGGCTAGGAAGCACCTTCGCAGCAGCAATGGCAGCTTCCCCAGAGAAGAACAGGCACCAACTTTGCCGGGGGATGCTCCACACCCGCCTTTTCCCATACCCACTCCACCTCTTCCCACACCCACTCCACCGCCTCGCCGGAGCACACCGCATCCCCGCTCCTTCTCTCCCCCCCCCAAAACTCCTTTCTTGAAGGTAGGGGGAGAAGCGGAGATGCAGTGCTTCCCACTCCTCCCCCTCCCTCCCAGGGCTTCCCTGCCACCAAACAGCTGTTTGGCGGCGCTTAGCACTTTCTGGGAAGGAGGGGGAGGAATGGAGATGCAGCTCTTCCCCGCTCCTCCCCCTCCCTCCCAGAAAGTCCTAAGCACCGCCAAACAGCTGTTTGGCAGTGTAGGAAGTGCTGGGAGAGAGAGAGAAGAGGTGGAGAAGAGGAACTTGTGCAATGCTCCCTTGTAAAGTCGCTGCTCTTCCACAGAATCTTACAAGCAGTGGACAGAGGAGGCAGCCAAACGACGTTAGAAGGGAGCATTGCACAACTTTAAACAAGCATGTTCCCTAATCGAGCAGCGACATAACTTTGAAACAACATTAAGCAGGGGGACGTTAAGTGAGCAGTTACTGTATATGGCTGATGGTGCCACTGGCCCCACAAATATTCAGTTACGTTTTCTCACATCCTTCTACCAGGAACTGTTTTTCTGTAGTTATTGTTGGCTTTGGACTGCAGCACACAGGACTCCCTCCCACACACAGATTAGGGCTAGAGATTTCAGAGAGCTTTTTTTGGTGTCTACCATCTGAAGCTAAGACGGAACGCAGTGACTTGTCTGCATGAAGGCCCAGTGCCTCTGTCTTGGTGGTGCACAGGTTAGGTGCAAGATTCACTTCTTCCAGGAGGCTCACTAACTCACAGCAGTCAAGTGCTTTTTCTCAAAGCAGTATTATATAACAGGAAATGAAAGAAGAAATACTAAAGGGGAGCTTATCAAAGACAAATGGCAGTTAGGAGTCCAACTTCCAATGATCTTTCAATAGGAGTTGGGTGTTTAACTGCATTCTGTGCCTCTGAAAAACTCTTTTTAAGTTAAAACCTTCCACTGGATCTCCAGTGCATCTTGTCTTATTATTGTCTGCCTTTTAGACTGCAAGCTCCTCACATCTGGTACTGTCTTTATATTTTGTTTTAAAGAGCACTAAACATGTAATTTAGAAATAATATTCATAATAATATAAATCAGAAAATTAATAGCAGACTGCAACATACATGTAAAATAAGTCAAACATGCAAAGCATCTTTGGAGCTCAATTATAAATTTCTGACTTTCATCCTTTTGTTTTATATATATGTGTATGAAGTTTTAATGAAGTTGTGCTCTATTGCCTCCATCATATCATGTCCTGTTCATTCGATTATTTATGCAGTGGCTGCAGCAATATACTGTTAAATATTGAAAAGTTGGTGATTTAGACCTGTGTGTAATCTGAGTTGTAAATATTCCTTGCAGATTGCAGGCTTCAATTTAGCATTAGGTCACTTTTGTTTATTTTGTATTGTTTTAATTGTGCAGTAGTATCAGGCAAGGATGTATTCAGCTCATTAACAATAAAGGAGAAAATAGTATAACTATGCTGTCAAGAAAATGAAAGTGCATGTAAAATACATTCTAAGATATTTAATGTATGCTGTTACTCTGCATTGTCCTAGTTTTCAGTTCTCTGTTATAGAAGATTTTTTTAATAGACATAGAATAATTATCCTGGCTGGCTGCTTTCAATTACATAAATGTTATATTTATACAGTATTGTATAAAACCCATTAATACTGCAAAATTTCAAAAAGAATTTATTAAAAATAAAGTGTTGCAAGAGGGGGGAAACCTATCGTCTCATTTACACCTGTACAAGTCGGATGCAACTCCACCAAAGTCCATGGAATTGGTCCAGATTCATCCTGGTGAAACTGAGATCCTGATCTGGTCCTTTATGTTCCTTTTGGGTTTACGGACACAGAAATGTTTTTGGCTTTGAAAGGAATAGCTGCTTCTAGTGTTTCATATAAGAGTGGATGACTTTCTGGTACACTGACCACATGTTACTTGGCTTAATACAGGGGTAACTGAGTGAAATTTTTATGATGTGTGTTACACAGGAGGTCAGAGTAGATGATCATAGAATCATAGACTATCAGGGTTGGAAGGGACCTCAGGAGGTCATCTAGTTCAATCCCCTGCTCAAAGCAGGACCAATCCCCAACTAAATCATCCCAGCCAGGGCTTCATCAAGCCTGACCTTAAAAACCTCTAAGGAAGGAGATTCCACTACCTCCCTAGGTAATCCAGTCCAGTGCTTCACCACCCTCCCAGTGAAAAAGTTTTTCCTAATATCCAACCTAAACTTCCCCCACTGCAACTTGAGATCATTACTCCTTGTTCTGTCATCTGGTATCACTGAGAACAGTATAGATCCATCCTCTTTGGAGCCCCCTTTCAGGTAGTTGAAAGCAGCCATCAAATCCCCCCTCATTCTTCTCTTCTGCAGACTAAACAATCCCAGTTCCCTAAGCATCTCCTCGTAAGTCATGTGCTCCAGCCCCCTAATAATTTTTGTTGCTCTCCGCTGGACTCTCCAATTTTTCCACATCCTTCTTGTAGTGTGGGGCCCAAAACTGGACACAGTACTCCAGATGAGGCCTCATCAATGCCGAATAGAGGGGAATGATCACGTCCCTCGATCTGCTGGCAATGCCCCTACTTATACAGCCCAAAATGCTGTTAGCCTTCTTGGCAACAAGGGCTCACTGTTGACTCATATCCAGCTTCTCATCCACTGTAGCCCCTAGGTCCTTTTCTGCAGAACTGCTGCCTAGCCACTCTGTCCCTAGTCTGTAGCAGTGCATGGGATTCTTCCGTCCTAAGTGCGGGACTCTGCACTTGTCCTTGTTGAACCTCATCAGATTTCTTTTGGCCCAATCCTCTAATTTGTCTAGGTCCCTCTGTATCCTATCCCTACCCTCCATCATATCTACCACTCCTCCCAGTTTAGTGTCATCTGCAAACTTGCTGAGGGTGCAGTCCATGCCATCCTCCAGATCATTAATGAAGATATTGAACAAAACCGACCCTTAATACTGGCTGCCAAGTAGACATGGAGCCATTGATCACTACCCATTAAGCCCAATGATCTAGCCAGCTTTCTATCCACCTTATTGTCCATTCATCCAGCCCATACTTCTTTAACTTGCCTGCAAGAATACTGTGGGAGACCATATCAAAAGCTTTGCTAAGGTCAAGGAATAACACGTCCACTGCTTTCCCCTCATCCACAGAGCCAGTTATCTCATCATAGAAGGCAGTTAGGTTAGTCAGGCATGACTTGCCCTTGGTGAATCCATGTTGACTGTTCCTGATCACTTTCCTCTCCTCTAAATGCTTCAGAATTGATTCCTTGAGGACCTGCTCCATGATTTTTCCAGGGACTGAGGTGATGCTGACTGGCCTATAGTTCCCCGGATCCTCCTTCTTCCGTTTGAAAACATTAGCCTTCTTCCAGTCTTCCGGGATCTCCCCTGATCACCATGAGTTTTCAAAGATAATGGCCAATGGCTCTACAATCACATACGCTAACTCCTTTAGCACCCTCAGATGCAGCGCATCCGGCCCCATAGACTTGTGCTCGTCCAGCTTTTCTAAGTAGTCCTGAACCACTTCTCTCTCCACAGAGGACTGGTCACATCCTCCCCATGCTGTGCTGCCCAGCGTTGTCGTCTGGGAGCTGACCTTGTTTGTGAAGACAGAGGCAAAAAAATCATTGAGTACATTAGCTTTTTCCACATCCTCGGTCACTAGGTTGCCTCCCTCATTCAGTAAGGGGCCCACACTTTCCTTGACTTTCTTCTTGTTGCTAACATACCTGAAGAAACCCTTCTTGTTGTTCTGAGCATCTCTTGCTAGCTGCAACTCCAAGTGTGATTTGGCCTTCCTGATTTCACTCCTGCATGCCTGAGCAATATTTTTATACTCCTCCCTGGTCATTTGTCCAATCTTCCACTTCTTGTAAGCTTCTTTTCTGTGTTTAAGATCAGCAAGGATTTCACCGTTAAGCCAAGATGGTCGCCTGCCATATTTACTATTTCTTTCTACACATCGGGATCGTTTGTTCCTGCAACCTCAATAAGGCTTCTTTAAAATACAGCCAGCTCTCCTGGACTCCTTTCCCCCTCATATTATTCTCCCAAGGGATCCTGCCCATCAGTCCCATCATGATCTAAGTGTTCCCTCTAATTTTGATTTTTCAGAACTTTTTAGGTTCATTTTTTACTTAAACAGTTTGGTGAAATTGATATGAATTCACTAAATGTTTCAGGCAAAAAATTGCAAACATTTCACCCCATTCTGCTGAGGGATGCGCCGATTCAGCAGCTCTCTCCTACAACCTCCTATTGGTTGCATTAAGCCCTGCAGAACCCAAAGCTGCCCTATGCTTGTAAGACTCCTGAGGGAAGCTAAAAGTGGATAAGTCTCCTATTCTTCTTTTTTGGGTAAATCTGCTTGGGGCTAGGCAGCTGTCACTGGTGCAGAAGGACATGCTGTTTGCAGCAGTGAGAGTGTACCAGATCTTTGGGGCTTAGTTAAGGCAAAATAGCAGAGAAGATTTACTGAAAAGAAGGAAAAAATAGCTGCACCATTTGTTTGTTTTCATTCCACTACTTAAAAATAATCTCGTGTAGCTCTTTATTTTCTTGAAAGCTGCTTTGTACTTAACAGCCCTTGGTGTTTGTCAAATTCTTTGTTTTCTGTGGATATTCCCTGCTGGTTCACCCAGAAGCTAGTTAAATTATGGGGATTATTCAGAGCTGCATTGGATAATAAAATGGTCTATTGATTAGTGGTACTCTAATTACTTGTCTCTTAGCATGAAAGAGAAATAAAAATATTTGATAGTAAACAATGAAGAAGACAAATAGGGTGTTTCTAAAATGCAGTATGTGCGTATGTGCATGTGTTTGACATTGTTCATGAGTCTTGTAGTTTTCAGTTTACAATTTTTAAGCTTTTTTTACTGCTTACAAAACTGTGACCAGCACAACTAGGCTTTTAGACAGATATTCAGCAAAAGCATACAAATCCTTATTTTTTCTGCAGTATCCAGCAGATGTTCAGGAAGGATAACAACATGATGAGCATTGCCTTTTAGCCTCTCTATGTCTCTTGCTAAAGAAATCAAAGTTATTGCTAATTTGTGCTTTAACTGAATGTGTACTGAGAGAAATGAATATGAATAATCTGTCAGAGTGTTAGCTTCAAAAATGGTGAGCATCAAAAGAAATGGAACCTCTGCACTTATATTCCATGCCTTGATGCTAATTCAACCTGTCAAATTCTCTGGTCTTTCCACCATATGTTGCACGTTCCTCCAGACTGATGATTTAAAAAAATATGATGTAGTTTTAAAAATTATGTACATTTTATAAGGGAGGAGTTCTAAATAAAAAGTAACAAATTCTAAAGGTAATACTGAAAGAGCACTGATATGGCCTTCCAGCTTTGTCATGAACCTCAGCAGCAATAGAAAAAAAAGGGTTACCAATTTATAATCCATCTGTGCATTTACTATCATTTACACCAATTTAATAGTAATACTTAAAAAATAAAGACAAAAAAGTACCATTCATCTAATTCTTCAGGTTATTTTCCTGTTAATCTATTCTAGTTTTCTTAATTTGAAGGTCTAAGGCCTCAGTGTTTGGGCATTTTAATCTACCCTATATGAAACCAGAACCTTTGAGATCTGCTGCTTCTTTATATGAACATTTTAAACTGAGTTTTGAAATCCTAAGGACCTCCACCATGGCTTTCCATTGATTTCCATTGGATTTGGATCTGAATAGTCTTAGGCAGTGGTCTGTTTAGAGTCTTTATAACAACACGGGGCTCATGAATAAAATAATGTGAAGTGAACTACCTTAAATTCTATGCTGGTGTAAACCCTGATGGAGGTCATTGATAATATACATAACCTCTGCTAAGGTAATCAGACCATAGTAACACAAAGTAGCCAAACGAAAGCTAGAAGGGGGACTGTAAAATTCTCACACACTCCTAGAAGTGGGTGACAATTGCCAGAAAGGAGCTGTGACCATAGTAGCTAGAGATTTTGCTAATTCAGTTACTCTGGTGGCAGAGCTGTGGCAGAAGTTAAAGTTGTGGAGGGCTGGCATAAGTAAAGTAGTCCTGTCCCCCAGAGGTAGTATCTACTGCCAAAGGTTGAATTGTTAATGGCAACGGTGGTAGTTAGACAAATACAAATTCTCATTTGCACCCACAAATAACTGTGTCTGAAAAGAAATGGATACAAAAGCAGAGACCAGAGTTTTTAAAAATAAGGGCTGAAATCCTGGCCCCATTAAATCAATGACAAAATTCCCATTGACTTTGATGGAGCCAGGATTTCACCTCCGACCCCTAGCACCTGATTCAAGGCCCAATGAGCTCTTTCCTTAGCTTCTGTGGGCTTTGGATCAGGTCCTTAATCCTCATAATATTCATCACATTCTATGAAAATGTCTCTTTAAATAAAATAAGCTTTAGAAGAAAGAATTTGCAATCATATGAGGTACTTTTCTATGGAGAAATTGCTGAATTTTCAGGAACCAGAACAGTGCCATCTTTAAAGGATAAAAGCTCTATCTTGTCGCCTCCTGACCAATAGTATCAGAGCTGCCCAAGTATTCAGGACCAGGCACATTTCCCTCTGTGCTATGCTTCACCAGAGAATGTTAGGCTCTCTTTCAAAATTCTCTTTCTTTCCCATAGGTTTTGTTTTTGCCTCGGGGTTGATTTGAATATAGTATGGTTTATGTGTCTCTTGTTATTTGTGTGTTTTCTCTCTGTGGTATAGCCCCCTTCATTTCAAATGTTACTTTTGGCAGGGAGGCAGGTGAGCAGCTCCATGCATTGCAGATGCCAGTAGTCTTATTGATGAATCAGCCTAGCAATATCATAGCCCTCCAGTGACCTAGAGGTTGATATCCAGAGAGGGATGTGCACTGCTGCATGTGAATTCATACATTAGTTTTGCAGTCCACCACCCAGGCTATAATCAGAGCACTGTGTTAACTAGCTAACAGTTACCCTCATTAATTAGCTCTTTGTTAACAGATTTTTTTTTCTTAATAGTCCCATCTTTGTCAAAGTACAGTAGACTGAGCTCTCTTTGGCTGCTCCCATTTGACTCAGTAATCTGTATCTACTCAGATTTTTTGTTTGGCTCCCAGCTGATAGGACCAAGGAAATGCTGAGCATTACTGCAGTCACAGGACAACCTCTGTATCTTCAATCAAAGAATAACTATGTTAGATGAAGAGTCAGCTTTAAACCCTGGCCTTTGTGTGTGTGTTCAATAGCTATTTTATTTTTCTGGAGAGCGCAGTATTCAACAGAAAACAGACACATTTTAGGCTGTGCTGTTTACCTGACAGAACAGTCAAAACAGTTTTCTGATTAAAGAGGCAATGGTAGACACCTAGCCTCTATGGGCTTCTCCACATTAGGGGATAATAGAACCGTTTACCAACAGCTAAATACATTATTTATTAGGGTATGAAACCTTTAATTTAGAAGGAAGGTTTCACTCTCTTAATAATTTTTTCTTATCCTCCCACTCTGCAAAATGTAGCAAGGCCAAAAAATAATGTATTTGTGCATTTATTTCAAAGTTACAATGTGGGTGTCTGTGGAAAGGTAAGATTTAAAAGTAGAACAAGCAATACACTCACAGCAATCTTCGTTGCACAAGTGAGGTTTTATAAAGCTGAAGAGCCAAATCAATCAAAACCACACATTATATTTCCTGCTCTGTTACTTTTAGCTTTAAACAGTTTTATAAATGTGAAATTGCCACAAAATTTCTTCAGCTGCTGAAAGAGTCTCTGATGCAGCAAGGGAGAAGGGCAGGGGAAGGGGTGGGGAAATGCTCTGGAATCCTAGCCTTCACTTTTCTTATTTCCACTGTAACAATTGCAGCTGCTTTCTGGAATAACAGCTTTGTTTGATCTCATAAATTTAGATGTCTGTTCTTGTTCCTTCTGTTCATGTTGCAGGCTGACACAAAGGGATATAATCTGCCCTTCCTCTTATCCTGTACAACCCCACAGAAGGCACTGGGTTGCAATGGGGTTACTTGGGGGTCTAAATCTGGGTAGAATTTAGTCCATAAACTCAAATCATTTTGTGAAATATATAATTATATTACCAAATTTCAATAGTAACTCAAACATTTAAGAATATTAAAAAATATGTGAGATAGCAAAATATCTGTATTGTTTGTGAACTATCCTTGCTTAAAAAGTCGTTTGGCATCTCTCTCTCTCAGTATTTATAAAGGTGTGTTAGACCTCAGCCATAATTAATGGATTTATTATCCCCATTTATGACACCCAACCTTTTGATGATCTCAATGCTATGAAATATGTTTTTTTACTATAGCGAGAGAACAAAAAGTTGTTTCTTTCTTTATTTTTATTCAGGGAAAAATTGAAATAATGGGCACATTACATTTTTTAAATAACAACATTTTACAATAGCATAGTTCTAAAGAACAAAAGAACGCAGATATAGATGGGGGTGTGCATGTGTGTGCGTATGCACATTCGTGTGTGAACCCCTCAGCCCTGGGAAGCTTGATAGGAACCACCTCAGATTCCATCACTTAATTTAGACTCACTGGGTGCCCATCAGAAGTTATAAGCCTCAGGAGGCTTATCAGCAGGGCCAGCTCCAGGCACCAGCCGACCAAGCACGTGCTTGGGGCGGCACCTTAGAAGGAGCGGCCAATGATGGGGTGGCGGGGGACGTTCGCGGTGTTTTTGTTTTTTGTCGGCGGGGCAGCACTTGAAGGGGGTTTTTTTGTTTCGGCCGGGGGCAGCGCAGGGGGTGTTTCGGCGGCGCGGCGCTGGGGGGGGGGGGGCAGGGGCTTCGGCGGCGCTGGGGGGGTTGGCCGGCCCGGCCCGGCGCTCCGGGGGTTTGGGCGGCGCGGCACTCCGGGGGGCAGGGGTTGGCGCAGCCCGGCGCGGCACTCCGGGGGTTTGGGCGGCCCGGCGCGGCGCTCGGGGGGGGGCAGGGGTTTGGCCGGCCCGGCCCGGCCCAGCGCGGCGCTCCAGGGATTTGGGCGGCTCGGCACAGTGCGGCGCTTCGTGGGGGCGGGGGTTAGGGCGGCCCGGCGAGGCGCTGGGAGCGGGGGGGGTTCGCCGGTGCGGCGCTTGGGGGGGGGGGGGTCGGCGGCCCGGCGCGGCGCTGGGGCGGGGGTTTGGGCGGCCTGGCATGGCGCTGGGGGGGGGGAGGTGTTACGGCGGGGCGGCGCTCTTCTTTTTTGCCTGGGGTGGCAAAAAAGTTAGAGCCGGCCCTGCTTATCAGGAGTCACTCCTGACTTTCTTTGAGATGTAATAGCCTGTTAAAGCCTGATCCTGCTTCCACTGAAGTCAATGTGAATAACATTTGAATTAGGGGTGTCAATTATCATAGAATCATAGAATCAAAGAAGATTACGGTTGGAAGAGACCTTAGGAGGTCATCTAGTCCAACCCCCTGCTCAGATCAGGATCAACCCTAACTAAATCATCCCAGCCAGGGCTTTGTCAAGCTGGGCCTTAAAAACCTCTGAGGATGGAGATTCCACCACCTTCCTAGGTAACCCATTCCAGTGCTTCACCACCCTCCTAGTGAAATATCCAAACTAGACCTCCCTCACTGCAACTTAAGACCATTGCTCCTTGTTCTGTCATCTACCACCACTGAGAACAGCCGAGCTCCATCCTCTTTGGAACCCCCCTTCAGGTAGTTGAAGGCTGCTATCAAATCCCCCCTCACTCTTCTCTTTTGCACACTAAACAAGCCCAGTTTCCTCAGCCTCTCCTCGTAAGTCATGTGCCCCAGCCCTCTAATCATGTTAGTTGCCCTCCGCTGGACTCTCTCTAATTTGTCCACATCCTTTCTGTAGTGGGGGGCCCAAAACTGAACACAATACTCCAGATGTGGCCTCACCAGTGGCGAATAGAGGGGAATAATCACTTTCTTCGATCTGCTGGCAGTGCTCCTACTAATTCAGCCCAATATGCCGTTAGCCTTCTTGGCAACAAGGGCACACTGCTGAATCATATCCAGCTTCTCATCCACTGTAATCCCCAGGTCCTTTTCTGCAGAACTGCTGCTTCGCCATTCGGTCCCTAGTCTGCAGCAGTGCATGGGATTCTTCCATCCTAAGTGCAGGACTCTGCACTTGTCCTTGTTGAACCTCATCAGATTTCTTTTGGCCCAATCCTCCAATTTGTCCAGGTCACTCTGGACCCTATCCCTACCCTCCAGCGTATCTACCTCTCCTCCCAGCTTAGTATCATCCACGAACTTGTTGAAAGTGCAACCCATCCCATCATCCAGATCATTAATAAATATGTTAAACAAAACTGGCCCCCGGACCAATCCCTGGGGCACTCCACTTGATACTGGCTGCCAGCTAGACATCGAGCCATTGATCACTACCCATTGAGCCCGACGATCTAGCCAGACCCTAAAACTTTAGAGTCTACAAATCCACTCAGTCCTCCTTCTTGTTCAGCCAATCGCAAAGAAAAGCAAGTTTGTTTACATTTATGGAAGATAATGCTGCCCTCTTCTTATTTACAATGTCACCTGAAAGTGAGAACAGGTGTTAGCATGCCACTGTTGTAACCGGTTTTGCAAGGTATATATGTGCCAGATATGCTAAACATTCATATGCCCCTTCATACTTCGGCCACCATTCCAGAGGGCAAGTAAGAAAAAGAAGAAATTCTACATTTGTAAGTTGCACTTGAATGCATTCATAGTGGTGCTGGAACAATTTTTATAATGAGGGTACCGATGGCGGAAACCATGTATTTGAGTTGCTATTATTACTTCAAGCCCGGGGGGCCGGGGTGCAGGAGCAATCCCAGCTTCCATAGTTCTAGCACCTCTGTGCACTCATAAATTTGTCTAGCTCTCTCTTAAAACTAATTCCATTGTTTGCTCCCACAACTTCTATTGGGAGGTTGTTCCAGAACCTCACCCCTCTGATGGTTAGAAACCTTCTAATTTACAACCTGAATTTATTCATGGCCAGTTTATACCCATTTGTTCTTGTGCCAGCATTCTCCTTAGCTTAGATAGCTCTTCATCCTCCCTGATATATACCCTTCAATATATTTATCTGATATATATCCCCCAATGTCCCATCTCGTCCTTCTTCTTTCAGTTTTCAACAGCTTTGTCTCATTTTTGAGGGTGGAGAGGGAGCTTGGAGATAATCAGGTGATTTTTTTCCTCTTTATTTATTTACAAGTTTTAATCAAGACAGATTACACAGATCGAACATAACTACAAAGCTTGCTGGGCAGAATCCAATTGGCCACACACACATTCTGCATTACACGTAATGCTAACAATCACAAATACTTAACACTTCAGTAGTATTTTACATCTTTTCCTTTTTTTTTTTTTTTTTGCCTCTGCAAGAAAAAGAAAATGAGTATTTGTGGTATTTATGGTAACCTAGTCAGTTGTGAACTCTCAGGGAATGTTAACATATTGAAAGGATAAGAAATATAATATATGTAACAAATGAGACAAAATAAATATATTTTATATAATTAACATGATGGCTATGCAACATACAGTTGTCCCTGTGTATTGTTATGGCTGTTTGGTGAGTTAGTTAACTAAGTATCTAAGGATGAATTAGAAATAGCAATAAAGAAGGAGAAGGAATATAAATGGAAGAGGAGAGAAGAATAAATAAGAGCAAGAAGAGGAAACATAGATTAAGTAGAAATATGGATGTCTGGGAAGGAAATGTGTTTTATATGTTCCTTGAAGAAGAGATTTTTGGACTTATAATAATAATAATAATAATACTTAGCTCTCAAATCACTTTACAAAGGAGGTCAGTATCATTTTACAGAGGTAAACTGAGGCACAGAGAGACAACATTACTTGCCCAAGGTCACCCAGCAGGCCCGTGGCAGAGCCAGGAATAGAACCTAGAGTCCCAGTCCAAAAAGAACATATGTAAAATACCAGTTAAGTGTTAACTATTTGTTATTGGTAGCATTATATGTAATGTGGAATGTATGTGTGGCCAGTTGGAATCTCCCCAGCAAGCTTTGTGTTTATGTTTGATCTGTGTAATATTTCTTGATTAAAACTTGTTAATATGTTCTGTTTAAAATAAAGTGGGGAAAAATCATCTAATTGCCTCCAAGCTCCCCCTGTTGAAAACCATTACCTTTACCTTATTACAAGGTAAAATTAAAAGTTGTTCTAAGCCTTATGTTTAAAGCCAGACCACCTGCAGAAGAAACTAGAAGTAATCTTGCTATTAGTTAGATCCAATTTATAAAGGAGCTGGGGTGCTAGAAGAGACAATATCAAAGGAGAGGAAAAAAGGTATGTGTTCGCTCCATAGTGGAGTAGAATTGGTCTCAATTATGGTACCCTGAGAGGGTAATTTTTTCCATGAGAGTCTTGTTTGCATTTCTAGGAGGAGGCTTTGGCCTTTCCAGTGTGGTAAGGCAGCTCTCTCAAAAGCTTCCATCACTGTCAAGGCTGTTTTTCTAGGATATAGTGGAATAGAGCTATGTACGTACAGGCCTAATAGGCACAGTTTGGCTGACAGTGTGATGGGAAAGTTCAGAGCCTTGGGAGTAAGATTACAGACTTCCTGCCAGAGAAGGGTAATTTTGTCACAGGTGCAGAGTACACTAGTGTGATAGAGATAACGGGAAGTGTTGCCACCAATATTTATTTGTCAGAGTTTGTTAGTTTAGCCGGGCAGAGTCCTGCAAAAGTCTCCAGAGGGAATGAAGATAACACTTTGATGTCATCCCAAATCCAGTTCCAGTGCCCCTCAGACAGACTATGATTAAATTCTTTATCCCAGTTTTCTCTCGATAGGAGTGAATTTGTGCGCCAGTAGTTATGAAGCCAAGAGTAGTGATAACTTCTACATCTAGGTTTGGCCCTGAATTTGGCAACTATGTCTTAGAAGGACAGTTATTCATTCAGGATGTTGCATTTGACTGAGGAAATGGTCCAATTGGTCAGAACAAGGGAGTTGTGAGTCTTGAATATGCAATGTTGTTGTAGCCATGTTGATACCACAATATTAGAGAAACAAGGTGGGTGAGGTACTATCTTTTGTTGGACTGACTTCTGTTGGTGAGAGAGACAAGCTTTCAAGCTTACACAGAGATCTTCTTTAGGACTGGGAAATGTACAGAATGTCACACTTTAACACAAGATGGAACAGATTGTCTAGCATAAGTAGTTAACATGTATTTCAAGGGACCATTCAAGGTGAAGTGGTCCATTGACACATCTCCAGTCATAGGAGAGGGGAAAGGCAGCTGAGGAGGTACACGCTCCACAGCAAACCTTTCAAGATCCATGGATCCTAGACGTGCCTCTCTCAACATGTGGTTTACCTCATCCAGTGCACTAAACTCCCTAATAATAACTATGCAGGTGAAATGAGACAATCACTGTGCTCTCAAATGAGCTCACACATAAAAATGATAAAAGACAAAAACATCATATCACCTGTGGGTAAACAGTTTTCAGAAAGTGATGCCTCTATATCTGCACTTAGGGTGGAAGAATCCCATGCACCGCTACTGGCTGGGGACCGACTGGCTAAGCAGCAGTTCTACAGAAAAGGACCTGGGGATTACAGTGGATGAGAAGCTGGATATGAGTCAGCAGTGTGCCCTTGTTGCCAAGAAGGCTAACGGCATATTCGTCTGTATTAGTAGGAGCATTGCAGGCAGATTGAGGGAAGTGATTATTCCCCTCTATTCGGCACTGGCGAGGCCACATCTGGAGTATTGTGTTCAATTTTGGGCCCCCCACTACAGAAAGGATGTGGACAAATTGGAGACAGTCCAGCGGAGGGCAATGAAAATGATCAAGGGGCTGGGGCACATAACTTGCGAGGAGAGGCTAAGGGAACTGGGCTTGTTTAGTGTGCAGAAGAGAAGAGTGAGGGGGGATTTGATAGCAGCCTTCAACTACCTGAAGGGGGGTTCCAAAGAGGATGGAGCTCGGCTGTTCTCAGTGGTGGCAGATGACAACAAGGAGCAATGGTCTCAAGTTGCAGTGTGGGAGGTCTAGTTTGGATATTAGGAAACACTATTTCACTAGGAAGGTGGTGAAGTACTGGAATGGGTTACCTAGGGAGGTGGTGGAATCTCCATCCTTAGAGGTTTCTAAGGCCCAGCTTGACAAAGCCCTGGCTGGGATGATTTAGTTAGTGTTGGTCCTGATTTGAGCAGGAGGTTGGACTAGATGACCTCCTGAGGTCTCTTCCTAATCTTCTATCAACCCTGATCTTCTATGATTCTATGATCTCTCAGGCTTCATCTTCAATGGAAATGTGCACAACACTTTCAAAAGACAAGCCTGGGAACTTAAATTCATAACTTTGCTAGACGCTGAAAATCATGGACTGAACAGAGACACTGGATTTATGGCTTATTAACACAATCTCTAACCAACTAACCCTGCTACCCCCAGCTGCCTTCTCCTCCCTCTTCTGGAGGGGTGTTAATGAACCACTTCACCTTGAAAGGTCCCTAGAAATATGTGTTAACTACTTATGTGAAACAATCTATTCCACCTTGTATTTAGCTGTTTTGACACTGAGTACATTTCCCAGACCTGAAGAAGAGCTCTGTGTAAGCTTGAAAGCTTCTCTGTCTTACCAATAGAAGTCAGTCCAATAATGGCATTTCTATTTTACTTGAGGGAAACTTAAAAGTTTATGATTAGAAATTCCATTCCTTTTACATTTACAAAGAACTTTACAAGCTTTAAGTAATATATATTAGTTTATAAAGCACCCATCTGGACAGCTAGCCATCTGTATACGCGCACCCAAATACAAATATATACAAATATATACAAGCATACAGTGGTAACCATCAATCTCTCTTACTTATTCCCAGGGCCGGCTCAGGCTTTTTTGCCGCCCCAAGCAGCGAAGGGGGGGGGGAAAAGCCGCAATCGCGGCACTTCGGCGGCAGCTCAACCGCGCCGCTTCATTCCTCGGCAGCAATTCGGCGGCGGCTCCTTCGCTCCGAGAGGGACTGAGGGACCCGCCGCCGAATTGCCGCCGAAGACCCGAACATGCAACCCCTTCCCATTGGCCGCCCCAAGCACCTGCTTCGTTCGCTGGTGCCAGGAGCCAGCCCTGCTTATTCCGTGTTCATCTGCAACATTTGTGGATATAGACTGTGCATGAAAATCTGTGTAACTGTCTTATTTATGTCTGTGATCAGGTCATAAAGATACAAGAACTCCGATTCCTGTCTGCAGGTGAATTGTGTGTGTGCAAATTTTGTGTGCACAAACCACATCAGCAGAAGGGGAGCCTTTTTTGGCCTCTAATACTTAGCACAGGCTAATTACCTGCATTCAGCAGTAGTAAAGTTTAAATGGCAACCACTATGCATGTGTATGTCTGTATGTGTATATATATGCACACTGTATTTATCTCTCTGTATACATATATATATGTGAATCAAATCTGATCAGGTTTGGCTCAATCTTTCCTTCTTCTGAGCTATGTAAGTTTGCTGTGTGGGTCTCTCAGATATACGTTCAAAATGCTGATGTTGTCTTTTCTCTGTGTGTTAAAAAACTGTTAGCCCTTTTTATAAGTGCAGAGGTTTGCCTTCATGTCCTTGACCAAAATGTCCCTTTGCCAGGAAGTCTATTGTTAACTATCCTCGACCACCTCCATATGTCGGTGTGTTTTCAGTGGTGCTTTGCGTACATAGCCATGATTCAACAAAGCACTTAAGCACATGCTTAAATGTAAGCCCATGAGTAGTTATGCTTACAGTTAAGCATGCGTTTAATTGATTTGCTAAATTGGGGCCATAGTTTTTTTTATGTGCTTCAAGATTCTTTGGGATAAAAAACACTTTTATAAATGTTGTATGTTACAATAATTACACAATTATCTGTGAAGATATAGATGTATCTATTGTGAGAGGGTCAGGCCAGATGGCTACAGGAGAGTGATAGAAGGTAGATATATTAGCCCCAGATTAAGCAGGTCCCTTTTCCCTGAGTAAGATAATGGGCTGTTCCAGAACAATCAGGAAGTTGCTGGAACCAATTAAGGCAGGCTAATCAGGGCACCTGGTTTTAAAAAGGACCTCACTTCGGTCAGTGAGGGGCACGTGTGAGGAGCTGGGAGTAAGAGGCACAAGAAGCTGAGAGTGAGAAGGCGTACTGCTGGAGGACTGCGAAGTATAAGCGTTACCAGACATCAGGAGGAAGGTCCTGTGGTGAGGATAAAGAAGTTGATGGCAGGAGGCTCTGGGGAAGTAGCCCAGGGAGTTGTAACTGTCACACAGCTGTTACAAGAGACACTGTAGACAATTGCAATCCACAGGGCCCTGGGCTGGAACCCGGAATAGAGGGTGGGCCTGGGTTCCCCTCATCCCCCTCAACTCCCTATCTGAGACAAGAGGAGGTAACCTGGACTCTGGATCCCACCAGAGGTGAAGGTCCCTAGCCTATCCCCCGATCCACTAGGTGGGTCAGCAGAGAAGGCGGGGATTGTTCTCCTCCCTTTCCCCATGCTGGCCAGTGATGAGGTTAGCTGAGTGAACGGCAGGTTTGAGCCACTAGCAAAAGTGGCCAAACTGAGGGCTGCCGTGAACAGGGCCAGCTGTAGGATTTTTGCCGCCCCAAGCAGAAACAATTGTGGCCGCCCCCCCCGCCCCCGGTTTTTTTCTTACCCCACCCCCGGCCCCGCCTCAGCTCCGCCCCTTCCCCAAATCCCCAGCCCTGCCTCCTCCCCTCAGGCTCTCAAGCCTAGGAGGGAGGGGGAGAAGCGGCGCACGCGCCGTGGCCACTCGGAGTCTCCCCCTCCCTCCCAGGCTCTCAAACCTGGGAGGGAGGGGGAGCAGCGGCACGCGAATCAGCTGTTTCGCGCGCCGCGGCTGCTCGGGATCTCCCCCTACCTCCCAGATTTGAGAGCCTGGGAGGGAGGGCGAGCAGCGGCGCGCGAATCAGCTGTTTCACGCGCCGTGGTGCGCGAGCGGCAGCAGCATAGGTGAGCTAGGGTGGCAGGGGCACATTTTTAGGGGCGGCATTCTGGCGCCGGCCATGCTGCCCCTAAAAATGTGCCGCCCCAAGCACCAGCTTGTTTTGCTGGTGCCTAGAGCCGGCCCTGGCCGTGAATCTCTGAGGCGAGCAAATCAGCCAATAAGTGCAGGACTCATCAAGGCAGAGGAGGAACTTTGTCACACTATATAAATATATATGAGAGAGAGAACTCCTTGTTTCTGATTAACAGGAGAGTTCTTGAGTTTGGGTAGAAGAAGAGAGTTGGTGTTCATTATCATGCATCACTGAAGGTTTAAAGGTCAAACACTGATAAATGTGAAGGATAGTCTGAGCAAGTTCCGTGCTATAAACCTGTTTCTATTGTTAACAGGACAGATTTCACACTGGACAATCAGAGTCTGTGTTGCATCCTTTTGACCAAATGAGGCAGTTAATAAGAATGCCCTTATACTTGCACCGGATTTCCATTGGCATTACAGGAAGACTTCAGCTTTTAGCATCCCCACTCTATAAAGGAATCTATACAAGCTTGAGAGTCAGGATCTGACATCCTTCTTACATACTGTTGTTCAAACTACCTCATTCATCCACTGATTAGTTAGTGGCAACATGAGGAACCATTTTTTATTTATGGAGATAGCATAAAATCATGCTACAGAACATCATATTTCAAGCAGAATACCATAGATAAGTTTGACATTATTGTTTGGGAAGGCCAAATAATGAGATGTGTGGAAGCTTGAGTAAAGAGTATATAAGAAGGTCCAAATTTGGCCCATTTAAAATGTATGTTCATTCATTTAATAGTCTAGCTTCACATGATTTTCATAATGAGAAACTGTTTGGGGGCTTTTTATTAAAAAAAAGCCAAATGGTTGTTATTTTCCCCCAAATCTTCCCACAACCCAACCCAAATATAGGTCATGGGCTGGGAATCTTCAAGGAAGGACTCCTTCCCCAAGGATGCAGAGCAGATCTGAAGCCATGAGACTACATTTACCCTTGTGTCTCCTTAGCAAAGATGCTGGGGGAATAGCTCCACAGCAACAGATTCTTGACCCCTGCTATGATCCTGCAGACTAACAAACAGGATTTGCTGTTGAGCTGTGCACACACTGTCCCTGCCCCCCCCATCCTGCTTCCACCTTTGTGCAGAAGAATCACATGCAGACAAATGCTAGGGTCTTCCCAGTCCTTGTAGAAAGTACCAAATTTGCACTGAGAGGAGATGCTGAGAAGTTTGCAATTCTGACCATTTCTCCCAACAGCTGTCAAAATATAGGTGAGATCCGTGCCCAGTGGAGCTAGAAGAAAACAAAAACAGAAAAATATATGTGGGTTGCAAGAGGGTCTCATGCTTTCTAACCCCACTTGCTCCCCATTTCTATCACTCTCCCCTAAAACCTACTGTAAGGCTCCATCTGACAGCTGATTCTAATTATCCCACAGTGCAGGGGTGGGGAAACTCAGAACAGGGACTGTCCCTTAATCTGTGCATTGCACCATACCAAATATACTAGCACGTAATAAGTAAATAATTACTACACTTGCCAGCAAGCCACATAGCATTTTCTTTATCTCGAAAGACCTTTGTTCAAGCAGAAATATTGGCTAGATCACAAGCGATGTGAATTTATTCAAACAGCAGTAGTGTCCAATAAGGATAATGCATTTATCCTCTTTGCTACCTAGCCCTGTTGTTAACAGTCATTTTACAGTTCACAGGATGTAGAATACTACGTTATACAAGCTTGCAATTAAAATATTGAATAGTCTAAAACATAAGGGCTAAATTCTGCCCATATTTGGGCATATATGGCACCTACTGAATTATATGTGCATAGAACGTGGTCCTAAACACATGACATAGAAAAGGTCCTGGAGTTTCTTATATTAGAATTAATCTTAATTCATCAGTTCACTCATTGTATTGGTGTACAGAGGTTATACAGAAAAAACATGACTTTTATTTTACTGGACTTTATGTTCGTCTTTGGCAAGCCATTTATGTGCATGTGTAGATGTCTATATGTATATTTCTGTGCATATCTTAATAAAGGATTGCATTTCCTATCCAACACAAGAGAATATTGATTTAAAAACATATTTAAAATAGTGTTCTTTGAGGAATCCATGGACCTGACTCCAGCATAGTTCTGATGACCTACAGCTTCCATTGAAGTCATTGGAAGGATCAGGTCCATTTTTATTTAAGAGACAGTTATGTTTGTATGAGAGGCTGCTTTGAAAACTAGCAATAACACCAAAAATCAAAGGAAAAGGATTGCTAAATAAGTAATGAAATGTGCAACATTGTAACCCAGAATAAAACAGAGAAGTTCAAAATGTTCAAAATAGCTTACATTCTCTGGGCTTTTGTTAAAGTAATTGCTAAGTTAATTTCATCTTTCATGTTCCAAAGCTCACTTGTCTTCTTTCTTACTGTAGATATTCATTATTCTAAGTAATTTTGAGTGATTCTGCAAAAGCACTAAAGGAGAAGGAGATAGGCACTTGATAACATTAACCCCCGGAGCTGTCATGACTTATTGTATCAGAGTGAAAATTTGCATAGCACAAAGTTGTATTTAATAGAGGACTAATAAAGCAGAACTATATTACTTTAAAAGTGTATCATTTCAGTGTCCATTGCAGTAAAATGTAGTTTGGTTTGTTTATTTGTTCAGTTGGGTGTGGTCTTGGTTACAAAACACTACAGTATTTTTTACAGGTAACCTTCTTTGTCAAAGCTGACATAACTATTTCACTTCCCTTGAAAAACTGTGCAATATATCTCTTGTTGCAGTATGATCAATGATAGCAGATGTACTTTAGAAAAGGTTTCCATATGGTAACCCAGATGTTCTTTCTCTCTTTATGAAAGAATTATTGTAACTTTCATAGTAAGGACAGTGTTATGGTAAATAAGTCTATGGCAGATACAGAATAATTCTTCAGTCACTCTATATTTTGGGGGCTTTAAAAAGGAAGATAGATCTTCTATATTTTGTTGTTTTTCTACTTTTGGGACATAATTGTCTTTACAGAATAATCACATAAAATACTCATTATAAACATGACATAAAATGGTCATTCATTAGCTTGGGAATAAAATTATAATTACAGTTATACTTACAGTTAAAATTACAGTTTGAGGCGATTATAAAGAGATATAAAGAGATGCATGCTAATTGCACAGTTTAAGGTTGCTAATTTAATAGCAAGCTAAAACATGGTAATCAGCTGAAGAGAAATACATCACAATATTTTAAAAGGATCAGGGTATTAGAATTCATTATATCCCTCTTCCTCTCCTCCTGCTTTAATCACTTTAGGTTAGAGTGTAAAGCTGTGCAGGCAGTATTCCTTATAAATGGAATCCTATGATGCATATATTAAATTAAAAGTGCACCTTCCTTTGGCATCTACAATCAAGAGCTAGGGAATAAGCAGGCTATTCTGCCAGAACTTTGTTATACTGGCGCTTGATGGTGATACACAGTACTTCTCATCTGCAGAACAAACTGCAGCATCTCTTCCTGCAGCAGTGTGTCAGCCATTGGCTTTCCTGTGACACGTGACGGATGGAGCCTTCTCTGTGTCTTTTCTCGCCCGTCTGTGTGCAGGGCACTGATAGGCCAGGCTGATGCGCAGGCAATTTATCATCTTGATCTCCCACTGAGTCAGGGAGCTCTCCTGTCATCAGTATTGATTTCAGAGGATGGACTAAATTTCCTAGGATTTCCATTAAGAATTAAGAAAAAAGCTATAAGCACGCAGGGTAGCCAGGCAGACATGGATATGAAATGGCACTGTGAAACCTCTCAGGTAGCTTCTTCTATCACAGCTGATGCAGAGCACAGGCTAAGCACTGCAGCATGCAGGGTTTAAGCTACCATTAGTCTAACAGCAAAATAAAAAAAGGCATTTGCACCGATTACTAAAAATGACTTTTTTTTTTAAAGTTAGAGTATGTCTTCTTGGAGATTGCATGTCATTAATATTGAGATTGAATTTCTGCACAATATCTGTTAAATATAGAAAGGCTTTTAAATTTTAATATCTTTTTACAAGAAAATAATGCTTTAAAACCTGGGCATGTGTGCTTCCTTTTTATCTGCTGCTTTTCTAAGACATAGAGATTTTTTTAGCATGTTGCTGCAAAAGAGTAAAAAGGGGGGTGGAGGGGAAATTCAGAAGCCTCCAATAAAAGCATGAATAAAAACTGCTTAAAATAGTTGCCAGGCTGCTTTGTTATTAATAACCTAGTAATTATTTTGTCTAAAAAAGTGCTTAAACCCTGACCATGCATGCTTTTTATTTTGGCACATAATGTGTGTTTGTATGTGTGCGTGCGCATGCATGGATTTTTTTTGGGGGGGGGGTTGTTTGTTTGTTTTTGTTTCTTACTGAGCATTTGCAGAACTGGAATTTCTGTGAGTTTTATGCATGTTTTGTTAACATAGAATGCATACAAATGAATGACTAAATCTGATGAACAAATATTTCATAATATGTAATGCAACATAGCATCATATTTCTTTTAACTAATTAATTTTAATTATTTAGGGGGAAATATCTGCATGCCAGTGATAATGAAAGCATTTGTGTGGGTTTTTTAGAAGATTAATTATTTGCTCATTTCTAACATCAAAAGCAAGCTGTTTTTATTAACAAACCTCCAAAGCATCAATTTAAATTAGCATTGATTACAAAGCTTGCCATAATACTTGAAAACAAGTAGTAAAGTGTGTGTTTGTGTGTGTGTGAACACTGAGCTCCTTTGGGAGCAATGTGATCCCTTCCCAGTCGTTAGACTCCACAACAATAGTGAAAATGCCTTGGTATTATAGAGCCTACATGCACCATGGGAATTAAAGCTAGGAAAAGCAGGACTGTTACCAGATGGGACAACTGTATGCTGGTAGTGAGTACAGACAATAGGTGATGGAGGAGTAGAGTGGATGAAAGGGGATTTGGGTCTTTAAAGGGGATGAGGCAGGAATCTCTATACTAGAAGGGGGATACGGTAGCAACCGCTATATTAGAAAAAGTATATTTTCACATCTTACACTTATTATGAGACAGAAGTTAAAGGAGGAAAAGCTTTCTTGATTACTTGTTTTGTTTCAGAGGAGAATATATTTAGAGCATTGTAGGAATGTACTTTGATTTACAAGTGATAAACATTAACTGGTATGTTGAGCCCAGTTTTGTATTTTTTATGACATGTTTGTAAAAAGGTTATGTATAGAATTGGATCTATGTTATCTTAATCTTTTAGACAGTAGTATCTATATTTCGATGATAGATAGTGCTCCTATCATTAGGAGTAATGGGATTGAATCTCAAAACTTGGTCATTGTGGCATACCTGGTATAGTGTATAAATTCCATGCATTGGGTGACAGTTTCATTAACAGGAGTTTTTTTTTTTTACGGAGATGTTTTCACCTCATTTTTTAAACATATATGCTTACATTTACTAAAATATTAGTGTATATTGTGATTCTCATGATACTAATAATCTCTAATGCTAATCTTGTTTCCCCCTCCCCCCATCACTGTTTTATCTGAATATTTTTGGTTACGTTAGATTATTTCAGTTCCAATAACTCTGTCCGTTTGACATTTTAGATGATAGTACAAGTTCAGCCTGAAAATTTAGTGAAATGAGTTTGCCATTCCCAGATCTACTCCCTAATAGACAGTCTTCCACATCACCTAGGCATCATACGTAATTTGACACAGCTGACAGCCTTTACTTAGAAGAGGCTTAGGGTTGAGCCAGCATGGAAATTGAATTGCCTCTCGACTCCCTAATATTAATGATCCTTCCAGGTCAGCACAGAAGTAATTGGCAGGGCAGCCTGAGGAACTGTGTATTAAATCTGCCTAAATTGTAGCTAGACTGTGGAGAGATGCATCCAGATAACTTATATAAAGTGAATTTAGGTTATGCTTCCATTTGCTTAGTATAAGAAGTGCTAGAGTTATGGCAAGCTCAAAGACCAACATCTGTACTCTTGAGTTTAGTATTGGAATAATCTTTCTGACCTTCAAGAAAACAATGATTATAAACTACTTTAGGCAATTTTTCCTCAGATGTTCCTGAAAAGCAAATAAGCACAGGTATCTTGATGTGGATTACATCCTGAAGTGTAGCAATTTACCTATATTAAGAGCTTTTCTCTAAAAACGTGTGGCAATAAATAGTGAAAAATCAAATTAATATTGCCCCTGCTTTCTAATAATTAAAATATCTGTACATTTAAAATAATCCTTTAATCAGCCAGAGTTAGTATTCACCTGGGCAACTTAATTATGTGGGTAATTGTACTTTTAAGTCAGGAATCAAGAAATTCAGAAGAGATAGACAGCCTGAGAACAGTTAAAAACTTGACTGTGCTTCAGGACTTTGAGTAATACTGGTTAAGCAAGAAATCCGAGGCACAGTGAGGGAAGATATTCTTTCGTGTGTGGGTGGGGGATGTGCATTTGCATGTGTATTTGAGGTAACCTGAAAAATTAACAGTTGTCAGCACCACTTTGCTGTGGGGAAGTCCAGAGTGGGCATAGCTGCTTCCTGTTTTCAACAGTAAGTGTACCTGCCTACAGAACCAAAGAACAAAAGAAAACTGGAATAAAATAATGATGCTCAACATATACAATATATGTTTCTGAGTTAGCTGTTGTACCTGGTAAATGTTTTTAATAAAATAAAATCATGATGGTGGTGCACCAGTGTAATTTAGCCTATAGGGAATTAGAATGGAAAAATATCCATTAAGAGATCTTGTCCATCAGCAAGCAAGATTGCTCCCTACAATCTGTTCTTGAGTGTAAATCATTTACCTGTACAGCAGCTTATGGCCCTCTCACCACTTCCATTAAGAGACTACTCCTTAGTCTGATTCAGCTCAATGTTATGAATATTTCTTGATACTCAGCTCATCTTTTCTGTTCCTCAATTTCATCCCACTTCTTCTGGTTATACTGATTGCTCTGCTTTCTTGGTGTCTTTATATACTGAAATTTTCATTTAACCAAGAAATATATAAGGAGACAAGTTAATCTCTAGTCTAATTTTGTTGATATCAGTGAAGTTACAACAGAGATAAATCTGACCCATTATTTCTTTCTGATCAATCTATTTACCCATAAATGAATTCCTTGAAATCTTTCTGGTATTATGCAGCAGTCTAGAACATTATGCAGAATTCTGTAAGGATGGCATAATGAAGGACAAAAGCTTTCTAAGGCTCCTAAGTCACATACGAGCTGAAGTTGTATTGAAAGTAAAAGGACTGGAAATCAAGGAGATTTAGGCTCTAATGGCCAGATTCTTAAAGATATTTAGATGCCTAAGGATAGGCAGCTAATGAGATTTTCAGAAATCCCTTCATGCCCAGTGGAAGTTAGGTACCCAGGCACTTTCAAAAATCTCACTAGGTGCCTATCTAAAACTCTAGGTGCCTAAATACCCTTAAAAATCTGCCCCAAGTGACTTAGGTGCTTTTCAATATGTTACCCAAAGTTTACATTTGCAGTCCAAAACTGCATATGCATCTTTTTGTTTTATTGTATTGCACTGAAGGTTTGTATCCAATTTGCTGTACTTGACCACTGCTAGGAATTTTTGTCACTACTGCTTTTTCAGGTTTTCTTTTTCTCTGTTTCAGATTATTTTCCCCTATTCCCCATATCTATTAATTTAGGGTTATCATATTTAAAAAATAAAAAAAGAGGACACTCCACGGGCCCTGGCCCCGCCCCTTTCCCACCCCCGCCCCAACTCCATCCCTTCCCCACCACTTCCCCAAAGTCCCCGCCCTAACTCCCCCTCCTCCCTCCCAGCCACGCGAAAAGGGCTGTCCGAGCGCTACCGGCTTCACGGTTTGCCGGGCAGCCTCGAGACCCGGCGCCCCCGGCCGGCGCTTGCCCAGCGCAGCTGGAGCCCAGGAGGGGAAGCGCCCAGCCGGGGGCGCAGGCCCTGGAGGCTGCCCGGCAAACTGTGAAGCCGGTAGCGCTCGGGCTTCAGGCAGCCCCCATGCCTCCGAACCCTGCGTCCCCGGCCGGGCACTTCTCCTCCCCGGGCTCCAGCGGCTGCTGTGCTCCCTGAACTCCTGGGCTCTGTAAGCGCCGAGCTGCCCGAGCGCTACCGGCTTCGGGCAGCCCCCATGCCTCTGGACCCTGCGCCCCCGGAGCCCGGGAGGGGAAGTGCCCGGCCAGCGGCTCAGGGTCCGGAGGCATGGGGGCTGCCCGAAGCCGGTAGCGCTCGGGCAGCTTGGCTTTAAACAGAGCCGAAGTGTCAGGGGAGGAGCACAGCAGCCGCGGGAGGGGAAGTGCCCGGCCGGCGGTATTTTTCCCGGACATGTTTGGCTTTTTGGCAATTCCCCCCGGACGGGGGGTTGATTACCAAAAAGCCGGACATGTCCGGGAAAAACCGGACGTATGGTAACCCTAATTAATTTGCAGGTTGAATCATATTTAGTAATATTCTGCCTATATAGTATTTCTGCCTTCTCTGTGTCCCTTAGTATTGTTTTTTTCAGTCTTCACTGGTATTTGCAATACTTCCCAATTTAGTTTCCTTTAATTTTCTTATGCCTTACATACTTTGGGTGAAATCCTGGCCCCATCAAAGTCAATGGGAGTTTTGTCATTGAGTTCAGTAGGGCCAGGATTTCATCCCTTTGTGTAGTCTGCATAGAGAAATGATCAAAATAAATGGATAAAGAAAGCTTCAAACCAAATTTTGTCCAGGGAACCTGTGCAATCTTAAATGTTAGAGCTGGTTCAAAAAATGTCAACATTTTTTTGAATGTTTTGGTTGAAATTTCAATAACTTCAAAAATTTTGACCAGTTCTGTTCAATGCGTATTTGGTGGTACAACTTAATAATCGTATTTGCACCTATCGTAGTCACCAAAGACTGCCTTAAAAATAAAATTTCCCAAGTTACTGACTGATCTACCGATAGCAACTTCCTATACTCACACGAAAAATGGCTTTACACTTCATATTATATTGCATGTTCCAACAGTATTTTTGTTTCTCCAGTTTCTGCTGTTGTTGCTACTCTCGTCTTCTTGTTTTTCCTTTTCTGACCTGTTTCACACATTTTCAGACAGTGATGTAACAGCCCACTCCTCTGTTGTGGCCATCATCTGATTTTGGCTTTATTTTTTCTCTGTGATTTGTAAATAGGTATAGCTGTAGATTCACATCTAAATATGTAGAATATACCCCTTATCCAACGTCATATCCTGTCATCACTCTGTGTCATAATAAGTGATCATAAGAGATACTGAGCACCCTCAACTTACATAGACTTCAGCTCATCATCGCTCAGCTAAATAAAATTTCACTTAGAGGGCCAATCCAGTACCCATGATCTCAATGGGAGTCCTCCTATTGACTTTATTGGGTGTTGGATTATGGCCTTATGCTATGCTCAGAAAAGGGACTCTGTAGAAACATTTCCTTCATACGCTACACACCTGTTCCCTGTGTTAATTTCGAGTCATTCCATTTTACTTTATTGATAACCATACATTTTGGCTAATTTTTACTTCAGTAGTCATTATAGGGCCAACATAACTAAGGGAGAATGAGCTGGATTTAATTTTTGGGCTTGCATGTCACCATCAGAATTACTAAATTGCAGCTGCAGAATATTTACGTGGAAATGTACAAAAATATATACTCCAATTGCACCTTAAACTACATTGACAGTTATCACCCTTAAAATTTTTACAGCTTTGTCTTTGCTGCTAGATAGTGTCAATACTGCCTTCCCTATTCTTCCTATGAAAGTATACCTAGGGAATAACATGAATAGTATGAACAATGAGGAGTACTTGTGAGACCTTAGAGACTAACAAATTTATTTGGACATAAACTTTCGTGGGCTAAAACCCACTTCATCAGATGCGTGGAGTGGAAAATACAGTAGGAAGATATATATATATATATATATACACACACACACACACAGTACATCAATTTGTCTAATCCTCATACTCTGGAAACTTGAATCAGGGAACTGAGGTGGCCAGCCTAGTCCTAAAGGAACCTATCACTCCATCAGTGGAGATTTTTAAGAGCAAGCTAGACAAACACCTGTCAAGGATGGTCTAAATAATTCTGCCATGAGTGAAGGGGACTGGACTAGATGACCTCTCAAGGTCCCTTCCAGTCCTATGATTCTATCTACGTGGACTAATCCTGATTCTGGGCAATCTTCTTTGCAATACTTGCTCAAAGTGAAATATAGATAAGTCATTTGAACCAATAAAAAGGTTACTGTTCTTGACGATAGCTGGATCCTTTTTTGCAATACACATAAGCTGCAGCATGATGAGCTTTAGTAGCTGATTCATGACCCTTGCTCCTTTCTTGAAATGTGCTTAAACTAACTGACTTCTGTAGCAGACCTCACACTATTCTTTTTATAGCGAAGTGTCCAAAAGGTATCAGAGCTTAAAGACAGCTTTTCAGCTTCAGATACTGAACTAAGGCAACTGTACTAAGGCAACTGAAATAAGCTGGGTAATTGAGCTAAAAATATACCACAAAGCAAAAAATTTTAATTCAAATCACTTTGTTTTTAAGTAAGGACCTTAAATTAACTGATTAAGGACCAGTTAACTGATTGTTAGTTACATAAGGAACCTTTCAAATTATCGAACCAAAAAAATTCACCCTATGGTTTCCTACATATGAAGAAAGCCACAACTATGAGAAAATGTCTGGATATTTATAATTCCTGGTCATATCTCCCCTTTCACACAGTTTTGGTGAAACTTCCATACAATAGGTCTTTGGGGTAGGTACCATGTTTTCTTATATATTTGTACAGTAGCAAGCGCAATGGAGCCTCGATCCTGAATGGGACTTCTAGGCACTACCATCTACATACAATTAATAATAATAAGACCAGTGAAAATAAATATTTTTTCCCTGACACATTCATAAACGAATTCAACTGTTTGTTAGACTACAATAGACATTAACAGCAGGGGTCATATATTTATGTCACTGTTATGATATAGAATGTCCTAATGGAAAGATGTTCCCTTAGCCATTTTTGTATCCAAATGAAGTGTATTATAGGCCACCAAGAAGTTGACAAATATATCTTCTGTCTTGGTTTATCTGACTGATTAGTGTCTGCGTCTCTTTTACGATGCCTTCTTTCCCAACAATATCCATGCCAACTAATGCTTGGGATCCTAGGACATATCCTGTCCTTTTTTATTCCAGTTCAATGAGCCAAAAGATGCAACTATACTGTTACTCACATTTTTACCCAATACCTGGGAACTACAAATTATTGACATCCATCCACTGGAAACTTCAAATTCTTCGCTCCGTCATTGACATGTTGGCAGTCACCTGAAACTGCATCATTTCAGGTTCCTGCTCACCACACAGAATCCATGTAAGGAGTGATAATGCTTTATGAACAACATTTGTGTTATCACATTATAAGGGCATTTTGGTAGCCAGGATAAAATTTCACCTGATCTTTGTGTCATAGTTTAACTGACCCATACTTAACTTTGCTTGAATTAATGACAATATTCATAGTTACCTTGCATTCCATATAGTCCTTTATTAAAATTCCAGCACATGGATTTTCATGTCTGAAATCAGCTGCTTCATTGTAATGGGGAACCAAGAAAATCATAGTCACTACACCCTGTGACTACCAGGCTTCCCATCAAGAATCAGGCCACCCATGCTCAGAGAGGTTCAGTACTTAGTAGCTCTTTATCAAAGGGCAACAAAATGCATAATCAGGCAAAATTGTTCTTGGCATCAGTGTTCACATCTCAATAATTAAATTCTTCACCCCAAAATCAAGAACGGAGAGCATAATCCAGGTTAAGAGAGGTCTAGTCATGCTGCTACTTTACTTGCCCAGGTGCTATTTATGCCAAGCTTCAGCTGAAAGGATTTTGCATAGAACAGAACTGTATGCCCATAACCAGTACAGTCATTTGGTTATTTTTTTAGTGGATTTGAGCTTTTCCCACAGTAGTTGGTCATTAAGTCAGATGTGTTATCAGTCCCCTCTTATACAGTTCTCTGTATGAGTACACATACATTGTGTCAGTAATCAATGCTTGGGGGTAGCCCAGGATTTCAGGTGCTCCTTGGAAGGAAGAAAAGGCAGAAATGACCCTTTGGTCCTTGCAAAATCATTATCCTTTTAGGTAATAAACTACTGTACAATTCCATAAATATGTTCCTCTTATCTTCCTGTGAACATGATCCTAAGAGTTGCAGATATTAACAGGAGTGATAACCCAAGACAGTAACATTAAATATAAAACAGGTGAGCCATCCTGGCTTTCTAGTGACAGTATAACATACTGGATCTGATTTCAGTTCCTGAGCTGCCCAGTTTCTGAGATGCTAGGATGGCTAGAGAGGTCCTGATATTGTAGAAGCTCAGCTCCTGTGATCACCATCACTCTGCAGAGGGACTAGTTCTGCAGCAAATGTTGCTATGACACACAATCTTTAGGGGTGAGGTAAGCAAAAAAGATTAAACTAAGGAATTTTGAAAGACCAACACCCAAAACCCATGTTCAGTAATCCATAGTACACTAGTACTTTACTAGTTTTATTGTTTTGTTTTGTTTTTGTTTTTAGGTGGGATTTGGGAGGAGGGCTGACATTTGCCTAGGATCTTCAGTTGTAGAATTAAAAAGAAAAAGGAGAAAAGAAAAGGTATTATTTCATTATGGCCTCATTTTTAATGGAGCATGATCCCTCCACTTGCATGGATTTTGCAGAATATTTGAGGTGTTGATTGCAATTCCTGGAGACTGAAGTATTTTACCACACAGCATTTAAAGCAGGAGCAGTGGCAGCATAAGCGCCAATCAATGTGCCTCATACTTAAAATGGAACAGGACACCATTGGGACTGAGAGGGTAATTCAGTCTCTGTGCCTATTCATGGTTGGGCCTCTGGTGAAGCTGCCAACAAGGATTCCAGTTAGTGCCAATTGTGACAGTGTTTTTAATGATAAAGATACCCATCCACTGAAATCACTAACTATTTCAGCTACTCTAGGCCACAGTGCAACCAGCAGACAGTAACAACTTCCTGTCTGTCTGGGCAAGATGTGACCCTGTGAAGTAAAGGGGAACTGCTCTGAATTTAATTATCAGTCTCCTGAGACATTCGTTCCCCTTGCTTGGCAATTTACTAATATATCAAACGTACTGAAAGAAACTGTAGTTATTTACAGACATTTGAGGAGAAAAGGTTTTAGTTCCCAGCTCTGACCAACTAATATAGTTAAGAAATCAGAAGAGGAAAGGTGTTAAAAAAAATTACATTGTCTGAACTTTTTCTGAACATCATTAGGATTAGAAATTGTTGAGCAGTGTTTTTACCAGATAGTCTAGGTAATTATTTGAACCACAATTAAAGATAATCAAAATAGTTAGAGAGAGGGTACTGCTTGTGCTAGGGAATTCTTTGTTAGATCTTTGTGGGTTCTCATGTAGAAACAGGAATATGCTTGACATCTGTAATCAAACCACTGATAGTCCTTGTTGAAGTTGTCTGTTTCAGATTATGAGCACCATAAGCCTAAAAACTGTCTTGCCTTATTTTAGAATCTTTCTGCATACTTGACCAATGCGGCCAGGGCTCTATGTTGACCTGAACACTATACTGCAGTGGTGGGGAACCTGCAGCCCATGGGCTGCATGCATCAGATTGCGGGCTGCGAGACATTTTGCTGACATTGACTGTGTACAGGCATGGCCCCCCGCAGATCCCAGTGGCCGTGGTTCGCCATTCCAGGCCAATGGGAGCTGCAGGAAGCGGTGGCCAGCATGTCCCTGCGGTCGTGCCTGAGCAGGGTCCACATCAGCAAAATGACTCGTGGCCAGCAATCAGATTAGGCTGATGGGCCACATGCAGCCCGCAGGCCTCAGGTTGCCCACCACTGCTATACTGGCTTTATTCCAAGGATCTTTCCCATTGTATTACCTGACAAAGAAAGAAGGTTAAAAAAAGCAGGTGGCTGGTTGATTACCACTGACTGCATTTAGCAGTTTAATTTGTATTCTATATAAGGGAAGTCTCCTTTATTCCCCAATACCAAGTCAAATGGGGGGAAACAACTGTGATGGTCTCCCAAGCTCCACTGATTAATCATGCTCATCCTGCTTCTGACATCGAAATAAGATGCCACTTTTAATATATTGTGCTGATCTTCATAATATGGTAATCTTTTCTTCTTTCTTTGTGTTCTATCAGCAGTGAAAAGCTAATGCTATAATTAGGCTTCAGGGTCAATGTCCCACTGAAACAAAAGGGAGCAGCTCTTACTTCTCAGAGCCATTGTTTCAGGCTGCCTCCAGGCTCAGGTGGACATCACTGCATCCATTCACACTTAACTTACATTTTAAATAAAAGCTAGAGACTGAGGGCCTGATTTTCATTTACACCAAGGCTACTTTATGCCACTCTGGTAGTGCAAAGGGGTTGTGGACTTAATGCAAATAAAAATCTGTCCCTTTAGTTTTTTTTAAACAAAAGCTTAGATTCTGGAGCAGAAGAGCCACCTCTAAGCCAAGGCCCCTCAAGCCAGCCCTATTTGATCCTTGTCTGAACACTTCACAGCTGTGAAAAATGAGATACTTTCCAAGGGTGTGCAACAATTTGCTTTTGCACTCAGGAAACTGATGAAGTGTTGTTCAGCACAACAAGGTCAGACGCCTCCAAGAAGATTCATTCCTCAGCAGATATTTGAGTCTTTAGAGCAGCCATGGGCTACAGCTGTGAAATTTAGAGCTAATCTTGTTTAAATTCACCTTTTGGGGCAGCTAATTGGTTGTCTCTCTCTCAAAGAGAAAACTATTCTGTGGTGAGGATGACTGACTGAAAATTTTTACGCCTGAAGAGTGAATTGCAAATATTTGCTTTCCACCCATTCCACTTGGATGTAGAAATCTCAGGCCTTTCACCAGCCATATTTCTGTAATGATTCAGTAGTAAAAAGCAGTTTCTGTATTTCACAATGGTTACAAATAGCTCTTTTCAGCCTGATAGAAAATGTGTGCTGAGCCCTGAATTGAGTAATTTGATTTGTGACCCCCTAGCTTCTCAGTGTACTAACATTCCCATGCACCCTCTGTGCTGTAACTTTAATAAACTCTGATTATTCCATAAAAGTGAAATATTCCATATTCTGATTATTATGGGGGTAAACAAAACTTAGGAAAGCTGGAAACACTTCTCATGTAAAACAGTGGCTGGAAGGCTGGCTGTCTTGGAAAACGCTTGTAGCTAGGGTTGCCAATTTTGGTTGGGCGCATTCCTGGAGGTTTCATCACATGACATCATCTTTAATTAAAGATTCATCTTTAATTCCTGGAGACTCCAGGACAATCCTGGAGGGTTTGCAAACCTACCTGTAGCCCCTCCTTCAAAGAAGAGAAGAGTAAAACACCCAACCTCCCAAAAAAGAAAAGGCCGCAAGTGAAAAATATTGCCAGAGACTTTATTTACTGTCTATCCTTAAGTTGTCATGAGGCATTGTGAGGATACACGAAGCAAGGAGTTTTGGAAGCACAGTATAGAGGTTTTCTGGCTGCAACAGACAATATGGAATATGTGTCTGAATAAGTATTATCTTTTCTTGGTACACCTTTGTCAATAGGGGAGTGATGCAGGCAGACTTTGCCGCTGCAGATTTTAGTACCCATTCCTTTAAAATTACTGCTGTTCTCTCCATTGTGTCTTTGGATTTGCCAGGATACAGGATTAAGTAGATTGGCTGTTAGGTGGCAATCTGGAAGGTTCGAGAGTTATGTTTGTCCACAACAAGGGCCATAATGATGTTGCAGAAGAAGATTATTAAACATTGTTTGTGTTTTTCCAAACCAGTGATATGAAAGAATACAAACAGGTGTGGATTTGTGGACATTTGTATCTGTTTGGGGAGGAACGACAGGCAGTCTCTAGAAACTAGTAAGTGGTGGGTGTGCTGTTAACTGATGCCAAGCTTCAGTAGAGAAGAATGAGACAGTGCAGTGAGGGATCAGCCACAGCTAATGTTTGCATTACTTCTGGCATTTGTCTGCTTCTGCTGCGCAGTTAGTGGAAGCAATCTGGGAGCAAAGTTGCTTGACAGTGTATTTCATATTAAGGGAAGTTTCATACTTCTAAAGACATTGACAAAGCTGAGCTGCACAATGCAACTTACTGCCGAAAATGAGAATGGAAAACCATGAGGGATATTAAGGTTAAATAAATCATTCAGAGTCAAAAATTACCAATTTCAAGAAATATACTGAGGTTGAGCAGAGGGAAGTCATGGAATGTTCATTTGGGGTGAGTGCCCTGACTATTCTACCCACTTGTTTCAACTAGGATTTCAAAATGAATTAGAAACCATTTTGAATATATTACTTTCAAGATTTATTGATAAACATATCTCCTTGGTGGGGATTTCTAAAATGAATTCATTTCTGGTAGGTTTAATTAAAGTGGGCCCCCTCAATGACGATTGGAAAAAGGAAAATATAGTGCCAATATTTAAAAAGGGGAAGAAAGAGAACCTGAGGAACTACAGACCGGTCAGCCTCACTTCAGTCCCCGGCAAAATCATGGAGCAGGTCCTCAAGGAATCCATTTTGAAGCACTTGGAGGAGAGGAAGGTGATCAGGAACAGTCAACATGGATTCACCAAGGGCAAGTCATGCCTGACCAACCTGATTGCCTTCTATGATGAGATAACTGGCTCTTTGGATATGAAGAAAGTGGTGGATGTGATATATCTTGACTTTAGCAAAGCTTTTGATACGGTCTCCCACAGTATTCTTGCCAGCAAGTTAAAGTAGTATGGATTGGATGAATGGACTATAAGGTGGTGTGACAGGGTTGGGCCAGATGGCTACAGGAGAGTGATAGAAGGCAGATATATTATCCCCAGGTTAAGCAGGTCCCTTTTCCCTGGATAAGGTAACAGGGGCAGTTCCAGAGCAATCAGGAAATTGCTGGAACAAATTAAGGCAGACAGGCTAATTAGGACACCTGGAGCCAATTAAGAAGCTACCAGAATCAATTAAGACAGGCAGGCTAATCAGGGCACCAGGTTTAAAAAGAACCTCACTTCAGTCAGTGAGGGGTGCGTGTGAGGAGCTGGGAGTAAGAGGCACAAGAAGCTGAGAGTGAGAAGGCGTACTGCTGGAGGACTGCGAAGTACGAGCGTTATCAGACATCAGGAGGAAGGTCCTGTGGTGAGGATAAAGAAGGTGTTGGGAGGAGGCCATGGGGAAGTAGCCCAGGGATTTGTAGCTGCCACGCAGCTGTTACAGGAGACACTATAGACAGCTGCAATCCACAGGGCCCTGGGCTGGAACCCGGAGTAGAGAGCGGGCCTGCGTTCCCCCCGTCCCCCTCAACTCCCTATTTGATATAAGAGGAGTTGATCTGGACTGTGGGTCCCACCAGCGGGGAAGGTCTCTGGCCTGTCCCCTGACCTACTAGGTGGGCCAGCAGAGACTGCAGCGATTGTTCTCCTCCTTTTCCCAATGCTGGGCAGTGATGAGGTTAGCCAATTGAACGGCAGGTTTGTGCCACTAACAAAAGAAACCAAACTGCTGTGAACCTCTGAGGCGAGCAAATCCACCAGAAAGCACAGAACCCACCAAGGCAGAGGAGGAACTTTATCACAGTGGATAGAAAGCTGGCTAGATTGTCAGGCTCATTTGGTAGTAATCAACAGCTCGATGTCTAGTTGGCAGCCGGTATCAAGTGGAGTGCCCCATGGCTCAGTCCTGGGGCCAGTTTTGTTCAACTTCTTTATTAATGATCTGGATGATGGGATGAATTGCACCCTCAGCAAGTTCACAGATGACACTAAATTGCGGGGAGAGGTAGTTACGCTGGAGGGTAGGGATAGGGTCCAGAGTGACCTAGACAAATTGGAGGATTGGGCCAAAAGAAATCTGATAAGGTTCAACAAGGACAAGTGCAGAGTCCTGCATTTTGGAAGGAAGAATTCCGTGCACCGCTAAAGGCTGGGGACCGACTGACTAAGCAGCAGTTCTGCAGAAAAGGGCCTAGGGATTACAGTGGAAGAGAAGCTGGATAAGAGTCAGCAGTGTGCCCTTGTTGCCAAGAAGGCCAATGGTATATTGTAGGAAGCATTATTAGGAGCATTGTCACTTCCCCTCTATTCGGCACTGGTGAGGCCACACCTGGAGTATTGCGTCCAGTTATGGTCCCCCAACTACAGAAGGGATGTGGACAAATTGGAGAGAGTCCAGCGGAGGGCAACGAAAATGATTAGGGGGCTGGGGCACATAACTTACAAGACAGGCTAAGGGAACTCGGCTTGTTTAGTCTGCAGAAGAGAAGAGGGGGGATTTGATAGTAGCCTTCATCTACGTGAAGGCGGGTTCCAAAGAGGATGGAGCTCGACTGTTCTCAGTGGTGGCAGATGACAGAACAAGAGGCAATGGTCTCAAGTTGCAGTGGGGAAGTTTAGGTTGGATATTAGGAAACGCTATTTCACTAGGAGGGTGGTGAAGCACTGGAATGGATTACCTAGGGAGGTGGTGTAATCTCTATCCTTAGACGTTTTAAAGGCCCGGCTCTACAAAGCCCTGGCTGGGAAGATTTAGTTGGTGTTGGTCCTGCTTTGAGCAGGGGATTGGACTAGTGTCACAAGGCACTGAGGATTGAATAGATTTAGGTTCAACCCAGTTTTTCCATGTCTGAAGCTGATCTCATAGATGAGGTTTGGGTTCATGCACATTTGCCTAGGTTTGCTGCTTTGCTAAAAGCTGAAGCAGGCCTGTTATTCACATTGGCCGCTTTGTAAAATGTCAGATTTAGTTGAGCAACAGAAGCAGCATCATTATTCGGAAGAGAAGAAAGCAAATTAAAATTAACATCCACACTTTTAACGGGAGACAGCAGTATGGCCCAATGAATAAGGCAATAGACTAAGAATCAAACCTAGTAAACCCACAATCTTTGACCATGGGCAAACAATTTACCCTCATTGTACCTCACTTTTCCCATCTGTAAAATGAAGATAATACTTACATATGGTTGTAAAGAACTTCAAGATTTTTACTGACTAAAAAGCATTGTACTGACTAAAAAGCATATTTTAAAAGAACGGTAAGTAGGATGCCAAGGAGGGCTGCTCTCCAGCTGGATAGAGTGGTGTCTGAATTAATTTTGTTGCAGGCCATCATTTGCAAACATCAGTGGGCTGGGGGAGCATATGTGTACCATGGCTATGTGGCGGTACGTGGAGAAGAAACATCTGGTGGTGTCTGAAAATAAGGTGGTCGTGGCAGTGTTCTACAACAAAACTGTTCTTATAAAGAGAGGTGTGTGTACATGTGCACAGGCATCTGCTGCAAAGCTATGGCAGCAGCCAGGTCTGGCATTAGAATGGGCGTGAGTGGCACACACTGTGGAGGCACCAGCTAACTGTATGTCTGGGAATCTGTACTGTACGTTTCAAAATTCTATGAAAGAGAGAAGGAACACAGTTGGTTTCAACTACCTGATGGAGTTAGGGATAACAGCCTGCTAGTCTGTCCCATTGCATGCCAATATCAGGCAGTCACAGTAGCCAGGGTAAATTATTGAATAATTTTTCTTTGTTTTGCATCAGGATCAGAGATCTCATCTAAGACAGCATCAGCCTCCCTCTAAGGGTATGTCTCCACTACAAATGAAAATGTGCCTGTAGAATGGCTAGCCATACTTGTGCCAGCTTTAATCTAGCTAGTTTGAGTAACAATAGTAGTGAAGACATGGCGATGCAGGCTGCAGCATAGGCTAGCTGCCCAAGTACAAGCCCACTGGGGATGCTGGATACATGCTTGGGTTGCTAGCCTACACTGCAATCCATGCCAGAAGATCATCACTGCATGTACAGCTACACTAGAAGCGCTACAGTGGCGCAGCTGCACTGATGCAGCTGTGCTGCTGTAGAGCTTCTGGTGAAAACACCCTAAGCTGATGGGAGAGAGTTCTTCCATCGGCTTAATTACTCCACCTCCCATGAGAGGCAGTAGCTATGTCAACGGATATGCTGGGTCTCCCAGGATCACTATGGGCATTTCAACATCCTCCATTGGAATTTTCTGGTCTAGAAAGAAAGTCCCTGCTTAGAGCTTTCTGTACAGGTCAGTGTTCCTTGAAGATGTGTGCGTCATGCACCTTCCCTGTCCACGTTAATATCCGTGAAATGACCCCAGTGATACACAAGTGCTGGCAATACTATACAGAAGTACCCCTTTCTATTGATGTATTCCATCGCAAGATGGTCCGGGGCCAAAATTGGAATATGTGTTCCATCTATCGCCCCACCGCAGTTAGGGAATCCCATTGCAGCAAAGCCAGTCATTTCCAAGAGTCACAATCTTTTGGAGCATGATGTGATTAATGGCCGTGCACGCTTGCATGAACACAACCCCCATGATGGACTTCTGGACTCCAAACTGATTCGCAACTGGCTGGTAGCAGTCTGGAGTTGCCAGCTTCCACACACCGATTGCAACACGCTTCTCCACCAAGAGGGCAGCTCTCATTTTGTTGTCCTTGCATAAGAACATAAGAATGGCCATATTGGTCAGACTAAAGGCTCCTCTAGCCCAGTGTCCTGTCTTCTGATGGTGGCCAATGCCAGGTGCCCCAGAGGGAATGAACAAAACAGGTAATCATCAAGTGATCCATTCCTTGTCGCCCATTCCCAGTTTCTGGCAAACAGAGGCTAGGGACACAATCCCTGCCCATCTTGGCTAATAGTCATTGATGGACCTATCCTCCGTGAATTTATCTAGTTATTTTTTTAACCCTGTTATAGTCTTGGCCTTTACAACATCCTCTAACAAGAGTTCCACAGATTGACTGTGCGTTATGTGAAAAAATACTTCCTTTTGTTTGTTTTAAACCTGCTGTCTATTTATTTCATTTGGTGACCCCTAATTCTTGTGTTATGAGAAGGAGTAAATAACACTTCCTTATTTCCTTTCTCCACACCAGTCATGATTTTATAGACCTCAATCATATCCCCCCTTAGTCGTCTCTTTTCCAAGCTGAAAAGTCCCAGTCTTATTAATCTCTCCTCATATGGCAGCCGTTTCATACCCCTAATTATTTTGTTGCCCTTTTCTGAATCTTTTCCAATTCCAATATATCTTTTTTGAGATGGGGTGACCACATCTGCACGCAGTATTCAAGATGTGGACGTACCATGGATTTATATAGCGGCAATATGATATTTTCTGTCTTATTATCTATCCCTTTCTTAATGATTCCCAACATTCTGTTTGTTTTTTTGATTGCCGCTGCACATTGAGTGGATGTTTTCAGAGAACAATCCACAATGACTCCAAGATCTCTTTCTTGAGTGGTAACAGTTAATTATTATACATATAGTTGGGATTATGTTTTCCATTGTGCATTATTTTGCATTTATCAACATTGAATTTAATCTGTCATTTTGTTGCCTTGTCACCCAGTTTTGAGAGATCCTTTTGTAGCTCTTCGCAGTATTCCTGGGACTGAACTATCTTGAGTAGTTTTGTATCATCTGCAGATTTTGCCACCTCCCTGTTTCCTCCTTTTTCCAGATCATTATGAATATGTTGAATAGGACTGGACCCAGTACATACCCCTGGGAGACACAACTGTTTATCTCTCTCCATTCTGAACAGTGACCACTTATTCCTACCCTTTGTTTCCTATCTTTTCACCAGTTACCAATCCATGAGATGACCATCCCTCGTATTCCATGACAGCTTACTTTGCTTAAGAGCCTTTGGTGAGGGACCTTGTCAAAGACTTTCTGAAAATCTATACATGATATCCACTGGATCCCCCTTGTTCACATTCTTGTTGATCTCCTCAAAGAATTCTAGTAGATTGGTGAGACATGATTTCCCTTTACAAAAATCATGTTGACTCTTCCCCAACAAACTATGTTCATCTATGTGTCTGACAATTTTGTAGTTTCAACTAGTTTGCCCGGTACTAAAGTCAGGCTTACCGACCTGTAATTGCTGGGGTCACCTCTGGAGCCTTTTTAAAAATTGGTGTCACATTAGCTATCCTCCGGTCATTTGCAGCCACTGCTCATCATCCCAGAACCGCATAACAATGTGACGCCACCATTCACTGCTTGTTTCCTGAGCCCAATAGCAACTTTGGAGCCCAATCTGATCCACTTTGTGCAGCTGCTCCATGAATGGCCAACAGTAATCTGTGGTGTTTCTTTCCATGGTATGCAGTAGGTGAGGCACCATGGATTCCTCTTCAGATTCGAAGGTCATGATATACTGCATGATTAGTCACGTTGTGTTCATAACACTGACCACAACAGTAGAGAGCAGTGCAGGATCCATCCTTTCAGCTAGAGATGGCAGGCATATGGTAAACAGGGGCTGTTGAAAAATGGCATGAAACATAGTCAGAAGCCCATAGAATGATGGGACAGAAAAAACTGCGTCATGGGACATTGAGTCAGCACCCACAATGCACTGCGATCCATTCTACCTTCCCACAACTCCTAGGTGCAGAAGGTTGTGAGTTGCACAGTGGAATAGCTACCCACAGTGCACTGCTCTTACTTTTGATGCTAGACCACCAACTGTGGATGCACTCTGTCAACAGAAGGAGCACTGTGTGAACATGCAAAAGTGATGTAATTATAGCGGTTTATGATCATCGGCATAACTTGCGTCAACTTAATTCTGTAGTGTAGACGTAGCCCTCATGTAGACAAGGTCTGTCATTGTTATCTGCACTAGCTAGATTAAAGATATCATGAGCATGCCTACCTGTTCAATAATCACACCTTCATTTGCTATGTAGACATGCCCCAAAACAGCAATCAAATTAAATGGCTTTGCTGAAACTCCTGCTTTTATTGGGGATGTGTTCAGTCAATCATTGATCCAGGAGAAAAAACATTTTTTCACCTTGAATGGTCCCTTAGAATATGTGCTAACTACTTATTCTAAGCAATCTGTTTGATCTTTTATTTAGCTGTGACACTCTCAGTACCTTTCCCAGACCTAAGGAAGAGCTCAAAAGCTTGTCTTCTCACCAACAGAAGTTGGTCCAGTAAAAGATATCACCTCATCCCCCTTGTCTCTCTAGTTTTTTGGCCCAGGTGACCTTTCCTGATGATAATAGTTTTGACTCAAAATGCACCAGTCCATAGCAACCTCCAGCCTGGGCAAAAAAGAGTTTGTAACTAGCTCAGAGAGGCAAAATTCAAACAAAAAATCCCACTGGCTCACATACACAGACTGGAACCTACCCAAGGCCAGTTTCATGGGAATTCAAGGTTTAAAGTGGGTGTTTCACAAGTGTCTAGCTATATGCCCCTTCCACTCTGATAGTTTTAGATAGTCCTTTTTCTAGCTATGGATACATGAATGGGCTTCCCATTGGAGTCAAGGGAAGTAGCACACATGCTATTGGAGGCAGTATTTTCCCCAAAGTTTGTAAGAGGCTTTTAGCAAAGCTGTTCAATGGCTCTTCAAAGTAAATTGCCTAAAACCCCTGAACATTTAATTTAGTTTTTCAAAATGTTATGTTTCTTTATTTTTGCTATAACAAATGAACATGAATAATTCAACAAAACAGGAATAAATTACAAGCAAAAAGCAATAAATGCAAACATACTTGCATACCATAATGCAGCTTTCCACTACTCCCGACTACCAAACAGCATCTAAGATAGAGTCTGGATAAAGAGACATTGAGAGTCAGTACTTCATCCCCATCAAATATTAGTGTTGTTGTTAAAAGGTTTCCAGATAGTAATTTCCTTATACTAGTGGTTCTCAACTATTTCAGGTTGCCAATCCCTTATTCAAAGTTAAAATATGTGTGCAACCCCCTTACATTTACCATAAAAGTAAGGCTAAAAATGTATCCATGATAACAATGAGAAGCCTGCATAATTTCTTTGTGTGTGTGTTTCGAGAGGTTAACAGAGCATATTTGACCTTGAAGGGTAAGGGTGTACAAAGAGAGGGGGATTAACATTTTCTTTGCTTTAGTTTGTAATAAAATTTTCACAGCCACCTCCCCCGATTGCCTTTTGTGCCCCTTGGGACTGCAACGCACCAGTTGAGATACACTGTCTTAGATCTCATTAATCAGAATAGCCAAGATTGTGACCAGATTTATCTGTTAGCATTAACCAATTTATTGAAGAAAATGTCTTAGTAAGAATGGACCAACTAATGAGAGTAAGAGTGTTGCCTAAGTAAGACCAAAAGCCTGATCCTGTACCCATGGAAGTTAATTGGAGGTTTGGCATTGATTTTGATAGGAGCAGGAAGTCAATGGAATTGCATCCGGGATAAATTTTGCTGGTTGACTTGCTTCTGAAAATCTGAACCTCAGTACAAATCTAGTCAAGAGGAGGGATGAATTTAAAGTACAGCTAGGAGGAGTGTTTGAAATTATCTTTAATGCTTATTTTAAATTTTCTTTCTTTTATGAATGTTGACCCTTTAATAAAAAGGAGTACATATTATGCTGCCATTAAAAGAGGGGAAATAATGGTGGTTGCAAAGAACAGACTTTGATGGTAGGTGGTAGATATGTTTAATGATGCCATTTTGCTTTCTCTCTCAGAGTTCATTGAAGTGGTGCTTGTTTCTGTGAACATCTGTGCACTTTACTTGATAATGCAGGGTGATTCCTTCTCCTTATACTTCTTTTTCATGTAAATATATACTTGCCTCAGAATCAAAGTGACTTCAATGTAATTATTCGTTTTGCCTTGAATAACATGAATAATTTTTGGCTGTCCTGAATATAGTCTGACTGCATTGCAAATGTATGCTTGGCAGTTGGTCCCTAGAAGTATGTTTGCAATTCATAGAGTATTTAATTTCTTGTAATGTGTCATCCCATTGTAATTATCTTTCGAGAGTATGAGAGAGACAATGTGGGGAAACCCAACCAAAAATGTAAGCTCTTGTTTTACAAAAATGTCCTTCCGCTTTGGTGTTCAACAGTATATATTATTGCATGAAATATTGATTTGTTGCAACGCATGGTTCCATAGCTTATTTGTTTAACTTCTGGAGTATTTTAATGAAAATCCAATTTGATTTTTGATAGGGCAGGGCTGTACTTCTAAAGGGAAAGTGGCAGATTTGTAGATAATGATCCCTTGAAGAGTTATTAGAGACAATTGCTTTGATAATTACTACATTATGTGTATGTTACTGGTTTTATGTGACATTAAAATTAATCACAAGTCTATATTATTATTGTCTCAATAACTAGAAACACAAAGAATGAGAAAAATACAGCAACCACACATCAGAAACCGCTGAAATGGTGCCTTAGAAGAGGCCTTAGTTCTTTTAGGAAATTACATATTATCCTAAATAAGAAAGTTTTGGTCACTGTTTAACTGTTGCTGTGCAACAAATATTTGTTTCATTTATGTCTGTGTTTCTTGCACTCCATCCTGGTGTGAGCTTTTTTCATATACAGCAACTAGTGTTCTACTTGTTTTTCTTGTTTTGTAAATCTAAAGCTGCTGCTGTAGCAAAGTAAATACTGCTTTTATCTTGTCTGTACCCAACACTTTTCCGAAGATATGCATCAACAATTGGTTTTACTTCTGTAAGATAAGATGAAAGTTGAAACAGATGGGATGAAATGGAGGACAAAAGGAAAGAGTGCCTGATTTATTTTAAAACGTTCTGCCATGAATTATTGTTATGTATTCTCTTATTGATTCCTTGTGCTCCACCTGTCTGTCATCTGTATCTATGTGTTGTTCTTGGATTTTACTTAGATTATAAAATTTTGGAAGCAGGGACCGTCTTTTTGTTCTCTTAGCACAGTGGCATCCTGATCTATGATTGGGATCCCTGGATGGTACACTAATACGAATAATAATACATAATAGTATTATTTGTAATGTGATTGCTCCTAGAAACCCAGTCAGGGTAGGATCCCCATAGTGTTACACACTGTACAATTATATAGTGAGAAAGTGTCCCTAGTAGCTTACAGTGTAATTTGAAATAACACACGAGTGTGACAAACATAAATGTGGAGAGGGGGAAGAGAGGACCAGGGTAACTCCACTAAGATTTCACAGGTTGCAGAGGTTTGCTATTGTACAACTTGAAGGCTTCTGAAGGTTCCAAATCATCACATAGAATACAAGCAGTTTAATTAACAAGCTTTACATATCATTGTTCTTACTAGTAGGTAAAAACCCATGCTGTCTGACAGCGTAATTCATAAACTCATGTGTGTAAAAAGCCAAAAATGGCTGAGAACTTAAAAATTGGACAGTAACAGACCATCCATCCCAGTGATGATTGACCCTAGTGGTATTTTTAAAAAAAAGTTCTCTCAGCCATTCTTGTAGCTATTTCAGTTGCTTCACATTAACTCAACAGACATTCTGGGCTTCAGACTGTTGCTTGGGGTTATTGTGTGTGCTGGTTGTTCTGTTGTGTGTTCTCTGTGTGCTGGAAGAGTTGTGTGGATTTGTGCAGGTTGCAAATGAGTGGTGTGTGCTGTTATGATTGGCTATGTGTGTTTGGAGTTATTGTGTATGCTGCTTGTGTTGTGTGGGTGGTTGCATTGATTTGTGTCTGGGGGGAGTTGTGCTGGGTGGGAGATGTGTGTTGATTTTTGTGGGAGGCAGTTGGGCACACAGGTATGGGCCTGTAATCCTCTATCTTTGCAGTTGCCCTCATACAAACAATGCAAATTAGCTGTAGAAGAAGGAGGGTGATTAGTTGAGTTACCTCTGATGTCACAATGGTCTAGAAACCTTGGCATGGCATAGATGTGTGCCTTACTGTAGCAGGGTAATTTGTAAAGTCAAAATGGCTGAGAATTTAAAAATGGAATGGTAACAGACCACACAACCCAAAAATGATTGAACCTGTTGACATTCTGAACAATAAGAGCTATCAGCCGTGCTTGTAGCTGTATCCATTACTTCACACTGACTCAACAGACATTCTAGGCTTCACAGTGACACAAAGAGTGACAATGTTGCCCTCTTATTATATAGATTTTTTTACAATAGCTGCCTGCAATTAGTACCATTTCAAGCCTTCTAGATCTGCTAATCTGGTCTTCTGATTCTTCATAATGCTGAATGTAGAGTTGGATGAATGTGAACATATGACAACTAGTGGTTTCTAATAAACTTCACAACTACTCCCCAGGTCACCAGAAACGACATTGAGCCCACTGAGGTTACCTGTAGATGTACCCAGTGATCAATTTGAGAAATTCCTAGAGAGGGGGAAGTTATGTAAACGTCTTGAAACCACTCCCAATGAAATAGCATGTTGTAATGTTTTTAGCATATGGTAATACTAACAGAGGTGAAAGTGGGCCGGTACGGCATACCCGTAAGAAGTGGCCGCCGGTATGGGCCCGTCCACAGCCACTTTAACATCACTGCCCCTTTTCCCCCCAGGGCCGCTGAGGGGAGGGCAAAAGGGGCAGCTGCCACGGGGCCCGGTGATTTAAAAGGGCCTGGGGCTCCCGGCCGCCACTACTGCTACCATGACAGCGGCCGGAGCCCATGGCCCTTTAAATCGCTGCCAGAGCCCCAGGTGGCCCAGAGTCAGGCCCCCATACCGGTAAGACTTTTAAGTTACTTTCACCCCTGAATACAAACTACAGAAAAATATATAGAGGAGGAGTGCATGGGCGACAAGTGTAATAGGCCAGGGAAGGCTCTGCCTTGAGCACCCGAGCTAAAATTCAGTGAAGATCCCAGTTACTTGGAACAGTCCCTTAGCATACTGCTAAAACAAAAATAATAAATTATGTGAAAGCAGCTGTGCAATGCCGAATATATATTTATAATAGTACTTAACGCAGGGATTTATTTAAAAAAAGATCCCTATTTTATAGCCTATTGTGTGTGTGAGAGAGGAGTTAAATATTTAGTCATTATCCTGTTCTGCAGGTAAGCTTACATTTTTGGTAAATTATTTTTTTAAATTAGTGTCTGGGTTAGCAGAGAACAACACAGGGAGTTCAAATGTTTATCTGTGAAGCTAAGCAGTGCTTAGCCCAGGTCTTGGGCTCTGACCGGTTCTTATTTAAACCAGCTAAATTTTAACCATTTTTAATTAGCTTTTGAACTTTTTTTTTATTCTGCTTTGTTCCACAAGCATTTCTCTTGGCTCTGCTCTGTGCTTAACTAGGTGAAGTGTACATTAAATCTCAATTAGAATTGTTTCACTCATCAAGTAGAAATCCTTGATAGCATTCAAGTCCCTTTGTCTTTTGTTTTCAGGGGAATAATGCAAGTGCTATTGATATGAGAGGCAGTGAGGCATTATACATCTGGGGATAGTTGATACCACTAAGCACCATCTTATATAGGACTTTGTACGTAATGAAATACACCATGACAGACCTGTATCTGTGGATAAGATACACCAGCAAGTTAGTGACATAAGCATCCAGATCTTGGCTGAGGCTGAATGTTAAGATAATTTGCTCAGCAATCATTTTTAGTCCTTTATTCCTCACTTACGATTAATGCAGAGACATCTTCTTTGGAAAACCTAGCATAGCCTTGGAAATTGCATAGTTGTCAGTCTACCAAACAAGGCAGATCATGCAATTAATAGAAAATTGCCCAATTCTGCTCTTTGTTGACCCTGTAGTGACTGAAAAATATGAGTGCTCTGAGAGAGGGAAGAGCCATCTGCCACAGCAACATTAGTTAGTAACAAACCACTATTCTCCACTAGTCAGACGGGGAGTCTTTTGCATGTACACTTCTTTGAACTAATACTTGATGCCACTTCATGGGAATGCCAATTGAGCTTCTAAGCAGCACTACATTTTAGTTGCCTCAATCCAGAAAGCTAAGGTAGCTAGGTGCAAGCTACAGAGTTTGGATTTTACAGAGTTTAACTTCCAGAACAGAGTCAAATCCAAACCGCCCCAAAGTTCAAGTAGTGTTCCATTTCAGATTTATCTTTTAGAGATGAGCCCGAGCTGTGAAGTTTGACTCCCTACCTGAACTTTCCCTAAGTTCAACCGTGTTCTTGCTTGGACCCCTTCCAGTAGTGTTTTCAAATGGCAGGGATGGTGCTAAATGAGATAGAGCACTGCTGTTGTCTGATAATGATATCCCATCAGCATGATAATAATGTTGCAGGGCCACATCTTCCTTGCCATTCTCGCCCACTGAAGCCAGTGTGACTCTACACATGAATGAAGTGAGCAGTGTTTGGCCATTGTATTACACACAAAATGTCATCCTGAGCTGCAAAATGAATTAAGGGTTTTGTCAGAAAGTAACTTTGAGGGGGATAGACACTGAATGTATCTTCAGGTATCTAGATTCCTTGTCCAAGTCTCTATTGGAGACCTTCTGTGGAGAATTCATATGTCTCAAACCACGGTTAGAGAGTGTTTGTCATTACTGATTTAATTAGATAGGAAAAAAGGCTGCCTTTCCATTTTCATTAAGAAGAATACCATGGTTCATTAGTATTCAGCTGTCAAAGCCCAGTGGATTTCAGAGGATAAAATTTTTTGGTGTCATATGAAGTCACAACAGGAAGTGCCAGGGCTGAAACAGCATCTTTGTATTTCAGCATCATACTGACACTGGAACCAAAATACATGGTGTGTGTCACAGAGAGAATAATTAAATGCTGATTTCAAACAAATAAACAAATAGATGGAAGGATATTGAATTGTTTACATGTGTCCTGCCGTCTGTTCTTGTAACTCAAGATTTTGCTGAGAGACCTTGAAAGAGCAAGGAATATATTCCTTATAATCGATCTGCTCAATGAGCTAAAGTATTCATTTTAAATGAAAATATTTATAACCATATGTCTGAAAATAAGTCTGATATCTAGGCAACTATAGTGTGAAACCTTGTGGCTCAGTCTGCTAAATAGTTATCCATTTTAATACTTTGCCTCCCATATGTGTATTTTTAGGCCTCCTATCAATACATATTTTATAAAGGGCTGCAGACATTCGAAGGAGGAAGTGCTCTGTTGCAAATGAAACTAGTTTCAGTTCCCTATAAAATGATGTGATTTATGGGATTTCATATCAGATGCAAAAACAAGGATGTTGTATAAAAATTGTAGGATGTAATCACGGGGCATGGGGAACAAACAAAAATCCTGCTCTGTTGTGAATAATTTGTTATCCTTCAAAGCAAGCTGACTCTTAGCAGACTGTTTAGTGATCATGAGATTCAATACATATATGTTCTTGTATCAATGTATAAAGCCGTTTCTTACAATTATTAACAATAAGGTCAGATTGGTAGTAAATGAAAAGGAGACAAATTATCTTTATTGATACTTATGCCTCATGTTTAATCAAGAATATTTTGCAAGTGCTTGGTGTAATTGAAAGTGCTTTCCTGAGAAATTTGCCCTCTCCAAGCTGCATTTGTAAATTATAATCATGTCTTTGAAGTTTCACTCCATAATTTTCAGAACTTTTGATTTATAGAAAGATGTGGTGGTTGCATTTGCTTTATTTTTTCTATTTACGTAAGAGAAGCTAAACACTCAGGCTTTTGCTAGTGTTAAATTGAGGCAGAGGATAACAGCCTTTCTGAAGTACAAATTGACATATACAGCTGAGGTTTAGCTATTAACATAATCTTATAATGATAGATTTAACTTCCAGAACAGAGTCACTTGAAACACCTAATCTACAAAGCATTCACTATACCCCATAAAGCTTAAGAAATCTTGTGTCACAGAAAAAAAAGTCATTAGGTGTGGTAGAGTGGTGCAGCACGTTCTATTCAATATGCTGATGTGAGCAACAGGTCTGAATCCCCATTGCTGCCTCTTAGAAGCAAAGTATTAATTCATCTCCATTTAAATATTTATAAAACTCACCAGCCACTGCTGTATTCATTGTTTGTTAGTGCCCATCTTTTATTTCGGGTAATTTTCATAGAATACGTAAAGACAACATACAGTAGCTAATCAAGTGAAGAGGGCTCCAAGGGGAACAGAACTGCCTTTTGCCTTCCTTCTAGCTGCTTTAATTTGAAAGGCTAAGCCGTTGTAAGATGTTACAGATATATAGCTAAAACCACTGCAGCTATCATTTTCCTGCTGTAATGTACCCACTTTCATATCCACAAAAAAAAGCTAGCACTGTGTGAAAGGCTTTCACTCTTTGTTTTACGAGAAATAAAGGCCATCTGAATATTGCAATAGCAGTGTATGTATGTCATTGATGTCACTGGAGTCAAGGTTTTCATGATTTCCATGTTGTAGCTTTAAATAGCTAGGACTTTGAACACTTTGGGATTGTGTGGGGGGGGGGTAAGGAGAAGGGTAGGGAAACGTGACGGTAAATTGTTGAGCGCAATAGTATTAAAACCCAGACTGTGTTGCAGCTGGTAGAGAGAACAGGAGTTAAGTGACAACATTGTGGCACCACAGAGGATCAGACCACGAGATTCTTAGGGCCAAATCTTATTCCTCCATCATAGCCGTGGAGGCCTTGACCCAGCAGAACTGATGCAGTTCCACTGTGGGAAAGGTTGGGGAGTGGAACAGGATAATGGGATTCTGCATCTCCTGTGGACTGCAGAACTCTGCCTTACAGAGATCATTGCTCCCCAGTGCACTGGTTCTTTGGATGACATTGGGTGGAGGCGTAGGAACAGTTGTTGGACTATAACAATGAAGATTCTTCCTTGTAGCAATAGTGTGCAGTGGCCACCGAGCTACTGCAGCCCTGAAGGGTAGTAATAGCCACAGTCTCGAGAGACAGTGATTCCATTCTGATTCCTATACCATGCCCACCCCTGCAGTATCTTATCACCTTCTAGAATTAGGATATTAACCTACGGGACTAATAGCTACCAAATACAGTTCGTTTCTGTTTCAGCCCCCATGGGAAATTGTATGTAGGCAGCTGGGGGTGGTTTGTGCTCACTCCCCTGGAAAGTGAGAAGAGTGGTATCTTCTGGCTGAAATCCAAAGATTTATTTTCCTCCTCCTCTAAAGCCCCTGTGGAAATTCTCATCAGTGGATCCATGTGCTGTGTGCGGAGGTCCAAATGTTGGCCCTCAATAAGAGCGCCACCCTTTTCTTAAGAAAACAGCAGATTCCTGCCTCCTTAACTTGGAGGTTTGGGCAGGGAAAACAAATTTCAACTCTGATACCGCAACCCCTGTTCAAAACTGCTCACTGTTACCACTGCCTACACAATGCTCTGTTCTTGTTATTTTTAGACACAAAACAAAACCAGTGGGCTTGATCTGGCAAGAAAACTCCATGTGGAACCTCTATGCACTGAACACTACACATAAATTGGGCGCTAGTACTCTGTCTAATGCAGCTAAAAAATGTCCCCTCTACCAGTGAGAGCACTATGGGGACTGACTAGGGTTACCACGCATCTGGTTTTCGACTGGAACTCTTTGTCAAAAAGGGGCCCTGGTAGCTCCGATCGGCACCAATGACCGGGCTGTTAAAAGTCCAGTTGGCGGGGCTGCGGGGGCCCGGGGCAAAGGCAGGCTCCCTGCCTTCCCTGGTTCTGCGCAGCTCTTGGAAGCAGCTGCCAGGTCACTGCAGCCCCTAGTCGCATGGGCGGCCAGGGAGGCTCCACACAATGCCCCCGCCCTGAGTGCCGGCTCCGCAGCTCCCATTGGCCAGGAACTGCGCCCAATGGGAGCTGCGGGAATGGCGCCTGAGGGCAGCACAGGGCCACCTGGGCCGCCCATGCACCGAGAGGACACAGGGATCCGGCGGCCGCTTCTGGGAGCCACAGTAAGCGCTGCCGGGACCCCGCACTCACTCCTGCACTCCTCAGCCCGGAGCCCCCTCCTGAACCTCAAATCCCTCATCACCAGCTCAACCCCAGAACCCACACCCCCAGCCAGAGACCCCCTGCACCCAACCCCCTGTCCCAGCCCAGAGTCCCCTCCTGCACCCCAAACCCCTTATCACCAACCCCCCAGAGCCCACACCCCCAACCGGAGCCCTCCCCCCAAGTGCCCCAACCCTCAGCCCCAGCCTGGAGCACTCTCCTGAACCCCTCATCCCCAGACCCACCCCAGAGCCCACACCCCAGCCGGAGCCCTTACACCCCCCCCCCTTACACACACTCCAACCCCCTGCCCCAGCCTGGTGAAAGTGAGTGAGGGTGGGGGAAAGCAAGTGATGGAGGGAGGGGGGATGGAGCAAGCGGGGGGCAGGGCCTCAGAGAAGGGGTGGGACAGGGTGGGGCAGTGGGCAGGGTAAGGGTGTTCAGTTTTGTGCGATTAGAAAGTTGGTAACCCTGACCAGTCTGTTCCAAATATTGATTTACTTTGATTAGCATAGAAATTTCACTCCACATATTCTAAAGGTGCTAACTAATTGGATTTCACAATATACTGAAACAATGCAAAATGGCTGCCATAGTAAGAGAGCCCTGGTTTATATATTTATAGGCATTTTCTGGGGCACTCCTTGGCACAGTATCAAAATGCCTGGGTGATGATTTGCATGGTTCATTATTTTGTACTCATTCCATTAATTCAAACATTGCTGCAGAAGAAAGTTTGAAAGCCACAAGGAGGGAAGTTACAGCATTTTTATTACATACAAGCCTGCTGTTAAGTCATTCTGTAAATGTGTGGATGTTGTTAGGTAGATAGGTCACAAATAAAGGGAAGTGAATGTTAAAGAACTGCCAAGCCATGTAGCTAATAAAGCTATACTGAGAAGTTTTGTCATCTTAGTAAGCAAATGCAGTGTGTAGTGGGATCCTCTGTGGACTCATTTTATCTAGGACACCTTGTACCATTGATGGATCATTTGCAGAAAAACCCTTTGTAACTGTAACTAAACACTGTGCACTCCCAGGATCCAGGCTTGCTGGTGACGCAGTTTTGAAAATGCTAAATCAATGAATAAAACTAATTGTGTATTAAAAGAAACAGTACATTAAGGAGAATATTTGGGGCCAATTTTTGTGTGTAACTTGCGCTCCCCTCCACAGTCAGATTCTGTCACCCTTAATCTTGTTGTAGAGTATGCAAAACTTTGGTTTTTGGCCAGCGAGTATATAAGCTGGTCATCTGGGCACACAAATTTTAAAAGGTGGCTCTTATTTCCTATATCTCTGAGCCATTTCATTGTAATCCTTCCATTATGTGTTTCTTTAATATTTCATAGATTGCTTTACAAATGGATCCAAATCTGGACCTGAGCTTCCCAAAGTTCAGGACTGTTCAGCTCTGGGTTTTGATTTGGGCCCACTGGTGCCCACTTTATATCATAGGCATTGTAAAGTGTAATTTATTTTCCATAGACTGAACTTAATTGTATTTCTGACACAGGCGTCCTGGGCTTACTAAAAGTCTCATGTCCCTCCTGGGCTTTTTGCAGCTCCCTGTACCATATAGAGGACAGTGGGCACTCGAGCAGTCCCCTAGGCCTTCCTCTTGCTCCAGAGTTCTCTCTCAGGCAGTGAGAGTTCCACATCTGTTCTCTCTGCCCCCTTCCTGACTGATTCACGGAGTCTTCTTTTCTTTAGGGCACAAATGGGATTCAGCCAACCAGTCACAGGTGCATTGGCCTCTTTCCTCTTAAAGGGCCAGTGCCATCCTGTGACAACATCCATAATCAATTCAGACATTTTAACTGTTTCTGCTCCTTAGACCTTTGAGAATGCTGAAACTTTGGGTTTGCAGACAACCCTGTTAGAGTGAATAGTTAAACAACTTTTTCATGTTCCAAGTTTTTTGTATTTTGCTTTCAAAATGAATGTATCTTAAATAAATATAATATTTTTCAATAATAAAAATGCAGGTCTGATTTGAGTAAGTTGGTGTTCACAATAATACAGAAAAAAATAATGGATTACTTTGGGAATTTACTTACATAACTTCATACAGAGGCAAAAATTGGTAAGTATCCAACTGAAAGCATAGATCTGAGCAGCTTTATAGAACAATGTTAAGTAGTGCAACAAAAGAAATTGAATAGTTTTTCAATCCCCAGTTATCTGAAGCCTGTCACTAATTTAAGTAATTTACAAATCTATTAGGGCACAATAAACTGAAGAGATTGTGCCCCCAGTGATTGGATCCAACATACATGAACATTGCAACTCAAACACATTCTCACAAACTATTGCTATAGCAACAAAGTAAGAATTTCCAAGGTCTGTCTCCCTTGTGTTCACACCTGCAGTTTTCTTTAGTGTGAAACAAAATGCCTTCCCAAGTTGGAAATATAATGTAATGATTAGGGGGTTGGTGTGGTTTTTGTTTTGTTTTGTTGTGTTTTACTAATTAAAATTCAAAAGTTGAAAGGCATAGTGGAACATTAGTTGAAATCATGTGCTGTCATAGTGTTCATTTGTCATATAATTCAACATTGCACAGCTCCTTCCACATAATTAATCTTTGCAAATTGGTCTGAGCAGGAGAAGAAATTCTCTGTGGGCAGCATCATATAAGTTGTGTGTGTTTCCCTCACTCCTTAGTAGAGCTTAAATGCTACAGCATAAGTATGCTGTAAAAATCAAGCAAAATAACATTTCAGAGTTATTATTTCTTTAAAAAAATATACTGCACATTGTGACCTAAGTTGTGTCCCTGCTTATTAGGAGCTCTTTGAATCAAAGTGCTGAGACTCCCTATTGAATACATTTCAGTTTTATTGAGCATGCCTAATAATAACGTTAGTTAGTATTTATATAGTGCTTTCTGGGGCAGATTCTGTGTCCCAGCTCCTGCTTTGCACTAGTGGAAGGGAGCAGCTGAGGATTTCCAGACAGAGCAAAGGAGCATGGCACAGTGTGCTACGGTTTTCTGGATCCCTGGCTGGTAAAGCGGTTCCTGTGGGACCACGGCAGCAGAGTAATTTCAAGCAGGCTTAATGCTGGGTGTTTCAGCTCCATTGCCGACGCACAATTAGGAGAGGGGAAAAGTGGCTTCAAGGGAACTTTCCCCTGTATCCTACTCTCCTTAGCTGCACTAAGTGTGAATTTGGTGCAGCTCAGATTTGGGTCCTATGTGTTCAAAACACTGTTCATACATTAACCCTCTCAATACTTTTGTGAAGTAGGTGGAAAGTATTTTTATCCCCATCTTACAGAGGGGGAAACAACAAGAGAAAGATGAAGTGAATTGTTTGAGGTTACAGAGTGAATAGAGGCAGAGCCTTAGTTAGAACTCAGGACATTCTGACTCCCAGCCCATGCAGATTCATTCAGGCTGCAGTTGTCTATACTTCATGAGTACCTAATGTCCCCAGACTATGTTACAACAGGCAACGGGCTCTCTATAAATACTGAGGTGGACACTTTGGGGTCATTCTGTTCTTCAATTGTTCTAAAGTCCTTATGATGGATCTTCAGGGGATCTCCCTGGAATATTACAATATCTGGACTCGATCTTGCAACTCTTGCTCAAGGACTATCCCATTGAAATCAGTGAGATTAGTTGTTTGAGTAAGGGTTGGAAGATCAGTTCTCATATCAACATCTTTAAAAGCCAGGCATTGTGGTGAGTGTAAGAAAGAGGTATAATTGTTAAAACAAGGACTATTATTTATGGAAGCTTAATGTAATTAGGAGCTAGCATATACAGAGTGCTGTAAAGATGAACAATAGAAAGCAACTGAAAATTTTATATAAGTCATGCAGGTTTAAGCAGGGGAATGGTCCCGCTATTGTAGAGAACTTTCCGGGCTTATACACTACTCTGGTGGAATTGGCTGGCAGAAGGATCTGAGTCCTGACTTCCTCTCCCTTCACCCAGAGGCCTGCCTTACTTCGAGGACTCCCTTTCCATTCTCCTGTGTGGCAGAGTCCTTGTAACCTGGACAAAGGATTCCTGGTGGGGGGCTCAATCCTGGTGGGGGGGCTCAACCCCCAATCTTGTCGTGGTCACTTAGGACAGGGGCTAGGGTGTCCCTACTCCAGGGTACTCTCTCCACACTGGCCACTTCCTTGATCCACTGATGATTACGTATCGTTCAAAGCAAATACAATTTATTAAACAACAACCATACAAATAAGGAAAAAATGGGAGAGATTAAAGGAAAATGTGTAACCCCAGCCTGTGGGCATGGGGAACCACAAACAACCGTCTCTGGAATGTAAGGGAAGTTCACAGTCTGTTCCTCACATGTTCCAGGCCTCCTTCTCAGGTGATACTGTGGGTCAGACACTTGCTCTGGCGGTGGCCACATGCCCTCAGGCTCTGGATGGCAGGACCCTTCTTCCCATTGTCATCCCTCCCATCGGGGTCACAATCCCCTCCAAGTCTGGTCTACAAGACCTCTCAGCTGGTGGTGTCTCCCTGTGCAGGGCCCTCTGCACCCGGCTCTGGACTGCTCCAGCTCCACTCTGCCATAGCACTGCTGCTCTGCGTCCAGCTCTCTGGGCTGCTCTTCTGGTTGGTGTGGATCTGTTCTCAGCACAACTCTGCTACCTGGGCTGTTTCTCTGGTTCTTTCTGGCTCTAGCTGGTGCAGTTCTGCTCCCTGGGCTGCTTCTGGCTGGCTCTGGCTCCTCTTCTTCAATGCTTAGCTGAACAGTCGGCCATAGCAATCGTTCACCATTTGGTCCATTCCTCTGTGGCTGCAAGGGCTTGATGGCACGAGAGTCCAACATTGGAACAGACTTGATGAACCCATGTAATAGGGGCTATGCCTCTGGGGTCGCTCCACTCCTTGGTTGGTGGAATTTTACCCTGGATGGTACAAGCCATCCAGAGAACAGCATTCGCCGGAACATTTTGTGTCATTCTCATGCCACGTCTGAAAAGCATAAGACATCTGCATTGCAAATGAAATCATTCCACTTTATGCCCAATATATAACGGTGGCATTTTGGGTGGAAAGCCTTCAGCTTTGCCCAGTCTGAGTGCCATAGTGTTCATGTTTTGCAGCCGTACAACAGTACGGCGAGGATACAGCTTGAATAGATCCTGAACTTGGTTGTCATGCTGAGATGATGATGATTCCATATTTGCTGTTAATGACCCATGACAGACACTGTGATGCCAATCCGATGGTGAGTTGAAGGAACTGGTGAGTATAGAACCCACATAGCAAGAGGTGGAGACTGCTTTGACAGTTTCATTATTAAAAGGGATTGGAGTCACGGGTGGTCCAGGTCCTAGATTTTGCAGCTTTGTCTTTGTCCACGAAACATGGAGGCCAACCTTAGCCGACTCCTCCACGATTTGCTGGAGTGCCTTGCGAAACCTGTCGAGGCTCTGTACTAGAAGAACAACATCATTAGCATAGTCAAGGTCTGAGAGTGAGAGATCTTAATGCCTTTGGACCTGAAGGAATGCTGCATTATGAAATACATTGCCCGACAAAAGAGTGCAGTGGCCAAGATACAGCTCTGCCTGACTCCACATACTGATTTAACAGGTGCCGACATTGAATTCCCCAGATGCAAAGGGGCAGTAGTTCCAGTATGCAGCTCTCTAATCAAGTCCAGCAGAGTGGTTGGGACTTCCATAATGTGACCCAGTCAACTGAGTCAAATGCAGCCTTCAGATCGACATACGCTACGTGGAGGGGCCTCTTGAACTCACGGTGTATCTCTCACAACAAGCGGAGGCCAAACTGAAGCCTGACAATTGGGGGCGGCACTTCCGATGTAGCAAGGGCTCCAAACGTGCCAGCAGAATATGCACAAACAACTTCCCTGGCATGGACAACAAGGTGATAGGCCTGTAGCTTTTACATTCACTGTGTGGTCCCTTGCCCTTATAAAGTAAGATCACAATATTGTCCTTCCAGGCGGTTGCAACGTTCCAGTTCTCCACAACAGGTGAAAGATGGCCAGAAGTGATTCCACTACAGGGTCAATAACACATTTTAGCAGCTCTGGGGGGATACTTTTAGCATTAGCTGCGCGTCTGTTTTTCAGTTTACAGATGGCATGCTTCACTTCATCCAACATTGGTGCATCAGTACAAATGTCTGGGTCTGAAACAATGTTCCCTCTAATTTTTTCCATCCATGTGCGGAATACATTTTGTTATACGCACCGAGGTATATGTGGATGTGTGCCACCATTAGAAATAAAAAAACTAGATATAATATATATTTTTAAAAAGTTACCATAGGGATAATTACTCCAGCCAGGACAGGTTAGGCATTTTAGAACTCACTGCTCAAAGAATTAAATTTAAGTGTTAGAGAAATAAAAATTATGAAATGCATAAACCAGTCAAAAAGGGAAGAAGGAGGATCCAGGGAACTGCCGGCCAGTCAGCCTCACCTCAGTCCCTGGAAAAATCATGGAGCAACTCCTAAAGGAATCAATTCTGAAGCACTTAGAGGAGAGGAAAGTGATCAGGAACAGTCAGCATGGATTCACCAAGGGCAAGTCATGCCTGACTAACCTAATTGCCTTCTATGATGAGATAAGTGGCTCTGTGGATGAGGGGAAAGCAGTGGACATGCTATTCCTTGACTTTAGCAAAGCTTTCGATACGGTCTCCCACAGTATTCTTGCCAGCAAGTTAAAGAAGTATGGGCTGGATGAATGGACTATAAGGTGGACAGAAAACTGGCTAGATCATCGGGCTCAACGGGTAGTGATCAACAGCTCAATGTCTAGTTGGCAGCTGGTATCAAGTGGAGTGCCCCAAGGGTTAGTCCTGGGGCCGGTTTTGTTCAATATCTTCATTAATGATCTGGAGGATGGCGTGGATTGCACCCTCAGCAAGTGTGCACATGAGACTAAACTGGGAGGAGTGGTAGATACGCTGGAGGGTAGGGAAAGCATACAGAGGGACCTAGGCAAATTAGAGGATTGGGCCAAAAGAAATCTGATGAGGTTCAACAAGGACAAGTGCAGAGTCCTGCACTTAGGATGGAAGAATCCCGTGCACTGCTACAGACTAGGGACCGAGTGGCTAGGCAGCAGTTCTGCAGAAAAGGACCTAGGGGTTACAGTGGACGAGAAGCTGGATATGAGTCAGCAGTGTCCCCTTGTTGCCAAGAAGGCTAACAGCATTTTGGGCTGTATAAGTAGGAGCATTGCCAGCAGATCGAGGGACGTGATCATTCCCCTCTATTTGACATTGGTGAGGCCTCATCTGGAGTACTGTGTCCAGTTTTGGGCCACACACTATGAGAAGGATGAGGAAAAACTGTAAAGAGTCCAGCCGAGGGCAACAAAAATGATTAGGGGCCTGGAGCACATGACTTATGAGGCGAGGCTGAGGGAACTGGGATTATTTAGTCTGCAGAAGAGAAGAATGATAGCTGCTTTCAACTACCTGAAATGGGGTTCCAAAGAGGATGGATCTAGACTGTTCTCAGTGGTACCAGATGACAGAACAAGGAGTAATGGTCTCAAGTTGCAGTGGGGGAGGTCTAGGTTGGATATTAGGAAAAACTTTTTCACTAGGCGGGTGGTGAAACACCGGAATGGGTTACCTAGGGAGGTGATGGAATCTCCTTCCTTAGAGGTTTTTAAGGTCAGGCTGGGATGATTTAGTTGGGGATTGGTTCTGCTTTGAGCAGGGGGGTGGACTAGATGACCTCCTGAGGTCCCTTCCAACCCTGATATTCTATGATTCTATGATTCTGTGAAATACTAAAATAACACACTTTGAAAAAATAAAATTACAGAGAATAGATGTGCATTGCAGGAAGTACCAATAAGTAACAACAAGAATAATACAAGTATGTGTTGGGAGGTGAGTGTGAAAGTGACAGAATGTGTGTGTGTGTGTGTATGTGTGTGTGTGTGTGTGTGTGTGACACAGAGACAATGTGTGTGCTGGCTGCTGGGGACGTTTCTGAGAGACACCATGCGTTATCTGTTTAAGGCACTCACCAAAAGCTCTCCTGCTCTGTCCTGAGCACTGTCTCCCCTCCCCCACTCTGCAGAGATGCGGTACATGCAGGGGGGGGGGGAGGAGAGAGAGAGAGTGCGCGTGTTTGAGAGAGAGACAGAGAGACTGTGTGAGCTGGCTGCTGGGGAAATCTCAGAAACCATGCACTGTCTCTTTATGAAAGGCACTCACTCACTCACCATTCAGACCTCAGATTGCAGCAGCTCCGAGTCCTGAGCCAGGCTGTCCCCTCTCCCTTGCTGTGTGGAGATGGGGTTCAAGGGCAGGAGGAGGGGGACACCCTGACATCAGCACACACACCCCGCTCTGCACAGCCAGCAGGAGGGTCCCGGGAGCAGCTGCAGGACAGAGCAACATTGCTGCAAAACAGTGGGAGGAGCGGCACCCAGACACCTGCTGCTGGATATGCACACTCTACTTATCAAGTGGGCGGCACTTGAATCTTTCCTGGGCTTCATAAACTTAACAGTGTAGCAACACAGGCACCATTAACTGCAGCACTTCTTCACCATCTCGGGGATGGTATGTCACGCAGAACAGCATTCCATGGTGTAAACAAAGTTGTTCACACTGTCTGGCTGGCTTCTTAGACTGCAGGTATCTGGCCCCAAATGTCTGGTCTGGCCTCATTCAACTAGTGACTGCCACTAAGATAGGTCTGATGTCACCTTCTCATTGTAGAGTTTGAATCTCCTCCCGTGAGTACTCACGGCCCGTCAAGGTATGTGCTGGTGAGCCGCCAGACCGTTTGTTTACATTTGCACGGCCGCCCACAGCTCCCAGCGGCTGCGGTTCACTGTTCCCGGCCAATGGGAGCTGCGGGAAGCGGTGGCCAGGCCCACGGTTGCCCACCACTGCTTTACAGTCACTTCATCCTCAGTCTTTGGATTCTCTAGTCACAAACAGGTCCACACAACATCTTCAGGAATGAACAGGAAGTCTTTCTCCAGATCTTCATCATTTTCTGATTCCTCCCCTAGAGGCAATCTAGACAGACTGTCTGCATTGATGATCTGCCTACCAGATTTATACTGTACTTCACACGTGAATTCAGCAAGTTGGGCTGCCCACCAGTGTTCAATTGTGCCTAAGATAGCTGTTGCCAAGTATGAGAGTGGATTGTGGCCTAAGATCACCATGAATTTAGGAGTACACTAAATAATGCTTACATTTTTCAGTGACAGCCCACTTCACAGCAGTTCTAGTTTAAAAGCACAGTAGTTTTTGTCATTTCTTTCTGACCTCCTGAGCCCCAGCTCACATATGTGATCAAGCACTCAGCCCCCTCTTGCCTTTGGTTGAGCACCACACGCAGGCCATGCAGGCTTCTATCGGTTGTCACTATAAATGGCAGGTTAAAGTTGGGATAATCAAGCACAGGTGATGACATTAGCCAGTGTCTTAATTTGTCAAAAACTGTCTGACAGGCATCATCCCACACAAAGCATTGGTCCTTTTCCTTCCTTTGAGCTAGTTGGCCCATTAATTCATATTTTGACGATTTGATAGCAGATCCATCTATAATTTGACGATTTGATAGCTCCATCCTCTTTGGAACCCCCCTTCAGGTAGTTGAAGGCTGTTATCAAATCCCCCATCACTTTTCTGTTCTGCAGACTAAACAAGCCCAATTCCCTCAGCCTCTCCTTGTAAGTTATGTGCCCCAGCCCCCTAATCATTTCTGTTGCCCTCCGCTGGACTCTCTCCAATTTGTCCACATCCTTTCTGTAGAGGGGGACTAAAACTGGACGCAATACTCCAGATGTGGCCTCACCAGTGCCGAATAGAGGGGAATAATCACTTCCCTCGATCTGCTGGCAATGTTCCTACTAATGCAGCCCAATATGCCATTAGCCTTCTTGGCAACAAGGGCACACTGCTGACTCATATCCAGCTTCTCGTCCACTGTAATCCCCAGGTCCTTTTCTGCAGAACTGCTGCTTAGTGAGTCGGTCCCCAGCCTGCAGCAGTGCATGGGATTCTTCCGTCCTAAGGGCAGAACTCTGCCCTTGTTCTTGTTGAACCTCATCAGATATTTTTTGGCCCAATCCTCTAATTTGTCTAGGTCACTCTGGACCCTATCCCTATGCTCCAGTGTATCTACCTCTTCCCCCAGCTTAGTGTCATCTGCAAACTTGCTGAGGGTGCAATCCACCCCATCATCCAGATCATTAATAAAGATGTTAAACAAAACTGGCCCCAGGACCCACCCCTGGGGCACTCCGCTTAATACCGGCTGCCAACTAGACATCGAGTCGTTGATCACTACCCGTTGAACCTGACAATCTAGCCAGCTTTCTATCCACCTTATAGTCCATTCATCCAATCCATAATTTTTAAACTTGCTGGCAAGAATACTGTGGGAGACCGTATCAAAAGCTTTGCTAAAGTCAAGATATATCATGTCCACTGTTTTCCCCGTATCCACAGAGCCAGTTATCTCATCATAGAGGGCAATTAAGTTGGTCAGGAAGGAGTTGCCCTTGGTGAATCCATGTTGACTGTTCTTGATCACCTTCCTCTCCTCCAAGTGCTTCAAATTGGTTTCCTTGAGGACCTGCTCCATGATTTTTCCAGGGACTGAGGTAAGGCTGACCGGTCTGTAGTTCCTCGGGTTCTCCTTCTTCCTTTTTTTAAAGATGGGCACTATATTTCCTTTTTCCAATTGTCCCGGACATCCCCCAGTCACCACGAGTTTTCAAAGATAATGGCCAATGGCTCTGCAGTCACATCAGACAATTCCCTCAGCATCCTCGGATGCATTAGGTCCAGACCCATGGACTTGTGCATTTCCAGCTTTTCTAAATAGTCCTTAACCTGTTCTTTCATCACTCTTAAGCCAAGCTGGTCGCCTGCCATATTTGCTATTCTTTTTGCACATTGGGATGGTTTGTTTCTGTGCCCTCAATAAGGCTTCTTTAAAATACAGCCAGCTCTCCTGGACTCCTTTCTCCCTCATATTAGCCTCCCAGGGGATCCTGTCCATCAGTTCCCTACGGGAGTCAAAGTCTGCTTTTCTGAAGTCCAGGGTCCATATTTTGCTACTCTCCTTTCTTCCTTTTGTGAGGATCCTGAACTCAACCATCTCCTGGTCACTGCTGCCCAGGTTGCACTTCTGCTTCCCCTCCCCATGCTTCCCTGTTTGTAAGCAACAGGTCAAGAGGAGAACGACCCTTGGTTGGTTCCTACAGTAGTTGCACCAGGAAGTTGTCCCCAACACTCTCCAAAAAGTTCCTGGATTGTCTGTGCACTGCTGTATTGCTCTCCCAGCAGATGTCAGGGTGATTGAAGTCCGTCATGAGAACCAGGACCTGTGTTCTGGAAACTTCAGTTATTTGTCTGAAGAAAGCTTTGTCTACCTCATCCTCCCGATCCGGTGGTCTATAGCACATGCCCACCACGACATCACCCTTGTTGCTCTCTAAATGTGACCCAAAGATTCTCAACAGGCTTTTCTCCAATTTCATACTGGAGCTCTGAGCAATCATACCGGTCTCTTACATACAGTGCAACTCCTCCACCTTTCCTCCCCTGTCTGTCCTTCCTGAACAGTTTATACCCATCCATGACAATGCTCCAGTCATAGCAGGGATGCAGGTTAGACCAGTTTAAGGGCTATACAGCTATACAAGCATAATTAAACTGTGATAGTTATACTGGCATGTCTCCCTATGTGGATACAGTTATTCCAGGTTAAGAGTGGCTTTTTTTGGTTTAGTTTAAACCCTTTCCATAGCAGCATAAAATAAACTGAAAAAAGCCAGTTTTTAAACCAGAGAAAGTGTGTCCACATGGGGAGTTACACAGGGGGGAGGGATAGCTCAGTGGTTTGAGCATTGGCCTGCTAAACCCAGGGTTGTGAATTCAATCCTTGAGGGGGCTACTTGGGGATCTGGGGCAAAATCAGTACTTGGTCCTGCTAGTGAAGGCAGGGGGCTGGACTGAATGACCTTTCAAGGTCCCTTCCAGTTCTAGGAGATGCGATATCTCCATTTATTATAAATATAATTGTATTGCTTTAATTGCACTCCTTACCTTATATTAGTATACCTCTACCCCATTATAACACTGTCCTCAGGAGCCAAAAAATCTTACTGCATTATAGGTGAAACTGCGTTATATCGAACTGACTTTGATCCACCGGAGTGTGCAGCCCCCTCCGCCCCTCCCAAGCACTGCTTTACCGCATTATATCCGAATTCATGTTATATCGGGTCGCGTTATATCAGGGTAGAGGTGTATAACTTTTCCATGTAGACAAGCCCTAAGAAAATAAGGCTATTGGAGTTTAGTCATAATTTGTCTTGACATAGCATGCTCATCTAGGGGTCCAGAAGAAAGAGTAAGTTACACCAACAAAGACTCCCTGTAGACTTTCTTAGACTCACCTCTGAATTTGACTCAAGAGTTTGCTAAATGTCTTTGAATTTTAATGAGCAACTTCACCGTTTCTTGTTGTTTAGTCTTTGATCAATTCACCTTTTAGTATTTTTGTAATTTAACAATGAAATCATTATGATTTTAAGAGGGTGTATCTTGTAAAAATCGTACCAAAGAATGACAAGACGTTATCAAAATACAAATAGGAATTTACTGAACTTGGTTTTGTATTAAGAAATAATTTCCCAACCTGTTCTGTTTTAAATTCTGTACCATATTCTGAGTAATTGCATAAATTCCATGTTGCATTCCTAATATTAATCAGTTTTAAACAGATTAAAAATTCAGAAAATTACTTGAACTTTTTTCAGATTTTAAAAGTAATTTCCCATAACTTTATGTGCCATATTCACAGCTGGTGTAACTCCCCTGAAGTCAACAGCACTACATAGATTTACACTATCTGAGGAAATGTAGCATGGCATTATCAAGCTACACCAGTATCTAATAAAAAAACTATCATAATGCCTATGCACAAGGGGATCAAATTAAGATTGCACAGGCAACCTTAATTCTGGCAAGTTCTAACTTTTTGAGTGCTTAACTTTGTACTTAACATTCTTTTAATGTAGTTTTTTATATGTAATGTCCTGGGTTCTAAAAAAAGCAAACTGTGGCATCACTTTGATGCCCACATGGGTCATTAGCAGGGTTGGAACCATTAGATCCACCGCATAGACCTCTGGTACTTGAGTAAACAGGGTACTTGAGTAAACTTGAGATAGCAGTAGTAGATTGTCATCTGCTCCATGGCCTACCCACTAGCAGGGGATCATGCAAGCACACACCCACTCTTTGCTAGTGCATTTCACAATAGAGGAATAATGAGACTCAGGAATCCTGGGTTTTGTTCTGGGTTCTCATGGGAGTGTTCTCTAATAGTCACAGACCTTTTTGCTCTTGGCTCATCTAGCCTGTTTTTATCCTAGTCCCAGTCCCCACCTCTCCTTCCCACTTGGTTCCTTGGCCTAGTCCCCACCTTCCCCCAGCTCCTCATCCCAATTGCCCCTCCAGCGCCTTAGTTCAGTCCTCCCCAACCCTACCTGCACTCAGCTTCTTGTCCCAATCCCCCTCAGCTCTATATTCCAGTCTCAGTTGCCCCCCCCCCCCAAGCCCACTCCCACAGCAAGTTGTCCCAGCCCCCTCCCACCTGGCTCTTGGTCCCAGTCATCTCTCACACACCCTAGCCCCTTGCCCCTAACTCCCATCTCATCACCTCCTCTCCCCTCACCTCCCAGGCCAAGATCCTTTGCACCTGAATCATGGTGCTTTTTTTTCTTTCTTTTTTTCATCCACACTGCCTGGGATGTCTGGGTAGCATTGAGAGCACAGGACAGACAATCTCCCTGCTTTCAGTTACCATGCCCTCACAAATGCAGATAGTAGCCATTGCAGAGAAAGTCCTGCTCAGCCCTTGCATCCCTGGGATGAAGTGCTCATAGAATCTCTAACAAGACTTTACTGAGCATGTGCAAACTGAAATTTTTTACAGGCTTATAGCTTGGCCAAATTTTGGTAGATTTTCATACAGGTGGCAAAAGGCTCATCCCTGACACCAAAGTGACACACAACCTGTCTACCAAACTTCAAGTCCTTGCTCCAAACCATGAAGGTGCTAGAGTTTCTCAATAAAACAGTTATAAGAATTTTCTTAACATTGCAAAACAATTCATTTTCCCCAAATCTCCTTCTGAAAAATGATTAAACCATTTTAGTTAAAACCTTTAAAAAAATCAATATCAGGGAGACACCCAGCATGGAAAATTTCAGCCCAAATAGTTACAGTCTGGAAAAATTCTAAACAACTGTAAACTGGGTCTTATAATAGAAAGTGTTTGACAACACTAGCTATAGGCATTGCTACCTGTGCCACCTATAATGTCCATTGAAATCGCTGTACAAAGGTGCTGACTGTAAGAAACATTTACTAGTCAAATGGTGATTGTAGATTTTTATTTCCTCCTGTTTCATATTCAGACTGAATGTTCCTTTTTCAGAAAAAATCAAGCCTGTATACCAGTCAATGGTATATAGGGTCTTGAGGGCCAAATGATGCCATTTAATGTGTACATGTACTTCCAAGTAAAGTCAATAGAAGCAGCTCCTGGACACACAGAATTTGGTCCCATGCTGACTTTCCAATAGTTTATTTCACCTGTGACTAGTTAATGCAATTATTTTGTAAAAAGAGAGTAGAGCTGGGTTTTTTGTTTGTTTGTTTTTATGCCATTATGAAATTAAACTGACAAATCCAAACACGTGTAAAAACACTACAGTAGGCCAGCCACTGAGTGAAGATTCTACTTCTTACTGAAAGTCATTTAAACATATTCTCCTTTCAATGCATGTGTGTCTCACTTTCATTAGTTTTAATGGGAGTTTTACACATTCAGAAAGAAGCTCCATAGAGCACTCTCTTGCCCATTGTTATTGATAAGTGTTTTTCCAAATACTTGCACCAGTCCTTGACTTTGAGATTTGGATTAGTTGCATTATAAATACCAGAAATTCAAAGCACACTGGAACAATGGGCTGTTACATTGAATGCTTATTTTTAATGGTGGGTTTGATACTGCTCAGTATTTTAAGAGTTCACATTTCTATGAGTTATTGGCATGTCAGCTTCAACTTCCTTTTGACTGTTGTTGCAGTACAGACTCCCTTTGTAACCCCGGAATTGAGTTGTGATGCTTGGGGGAGGAAAGCAATTAGATAGAAAGATTCAGCACATTATTTCAGCCCCTAGAAGGATTTAAAATGGTTCGTCCCTGGTAATACTGCCTGTCTTCCCTCCCTATGCAGGGGGAATGATACAAAGAGTGGTACAATGTTCACCTTCCTGTGACTAGCTTAGTTATTCTGACCCAAGAGACGGGGGTCCATCTGCCATCTTTGTTACTACCATATTCCCCTCTGGAAGAGTATTATATTAGTACTGCTCCACTCCACTATAGGTAAACAATGACATATATTATGCTTGGATATCCACAAAACGAAACCTCCATTTACATGGTGGGAGTGAACTAGTGTTCAGTATTCTATATTGTAACAGATTCCATGATGGAGTACTGTCTACTATCTGTGAAACACCAACCATTTGTCACCCCCCCCCCCCCACACACACACACACTGACTGTGTTTCTTTCATTACCTAATTGTGTGTCTCTCTCTGATCATGGCATTCATAAAAATAGCTGCAAAAGGGACATGCAACGTGTTTTTTTTTTATCTTTCTAACTACAAGTAAGTGTGGCCAAAGGCCAATATGCTTGTTTAGGATGGTAGAATCCATAGGTTGTTCATCCCCAGATACAGATTTCTTTATCTCATCAACATTTATCATTTATTATTTTGTACTGAGAAATTTTAAATTGCTTAAGCAATCCTCTTGAAGATTATGAGGTCTGCTTGTTGGACTCCCTGGCTTGGCAGGCTGGACTCTTTCTGTGCCTGTTCCATCTCAGGCAGCAAAGAAAAGAAAAGAAAAGAAAAGAAAAGAAAAGAAAAGAAAAGAAGAAAACTCCCTGGCTTTGCAGGCTGCTAAAAGGAAAAATGTGTCCTTTTAAAATCCTGAGGTTTGTGCTTCTGGTTCAAAATGACCCCACTGCACTGCCACCATGTCAGGGCTAATTCCCCACTGTAGCACTTCGAGTGCAGAAGGTGGGGGCCCCTCAAGGATTCTAAAAATTAATACTGGCCACTCCGGGCTTGTATTAAACTCCCAAGGTTACAGCTTCTCTCTGACCTTGGATGGGTAGATGCTGCCACCACCCAAATGCAAAAAAAAAAACCCTTTTGAGAACCCAGAAAGGCGCACTTAGGAATTCCTTCCTGTGGGGTACCCTCAAGCCCTTTCACACACACACACACACACACACACACACACACACACACACACACAGAGAGAGTCCGGGGAAGAACTGAAAAACAAAACAAAACAAAGGAAATCAGCTGTTGTCACCAGCTAATTAAACAACATGCACAAACCTCCTAGGGACACAAAAATCCAACCCTGTTCTTAAAAAAGGTAAATTTTATTAAAAACACAAAGAAAGGAAATACATCTGGAACTTAGGCTTCTTGCTAGATTAAAAAAAAAACAATTACAAAAATTAAGCATCAAGATAGCTCTCTTGAGGTCCAGCTTAAAGGTTACAAGCAAAACAAAAGCACCTTGGGTTAGCACAGAGGAGTCCACAAGCCAATAAGAAATAACCCTAATCACGTCTTCCTAGACCTTTCCTAACTTACTTACATATCTGGGGTTTCAGATAAGCAATCTCTAGGTATGATCTGATGGTTTTTCATACCTGGCTTAAAGCTTCCTACATCATAGTTCAGCCCAGTTCCTGCTCTGCCTCTCCTCTCTCCGGAGAACAACAACAAACAGACAAAGGGAAAGTTTTTTCCCAATTTTAAAAAGTTCTAGTCCTCCCATTGGCTCTTTTGGTCAGGTCCCCACTTCATTCTTTTTACCTATGGTTTTTTTTAACACTTTACAGTTAAAGCAGCAAGTAGAGAACAGCTACCAAAAGGGATTTTATAGCTAACTGGCTGGCTGGGTGTCCATAAAAGGATGCTCCCCCCCTCCCTTCATTTATCACATTTTCTTCAGTTATTTTATTTTCACCTTACAGCACAATAATATTGTAACAGTTCATAGACGAAATCATGAATACTGTGTATATGCTTGTCTTGTGTATATCCATGTTTTGAAACATCATTTCCCAATAGAGTGAGCATGAGAAAAGACTTTTCATATGGGGTAGACTAGTTTAGATTGATACAGATGTACTTATTTGACCTATTCCAGGTTAAATACAAATTTAGAGAACCCTTTCCAAATGGGATGTCATCTAGGGCTGATATTACTGCTAGATCACTGCTATGTCTTTCTCAGCAGACTGTGTGGAAGGTTATAAACACCAGGGAGAAGCTAACTGAAGAATAGGATTGATTAATGTAACATATTTGAGTTTCTTTTCACAACTGTTTCAACAGCCAGTCATAGAGTTCAGCTGCATACACAGTAAATTAAATTTAAATTACACAGTCTTGGCTAGAAAATTGCTCTGTTAATCCAGTCCCAAAAATGAAATTTGATTTTTTTCCACATGAACTCTTTCCTGATTTTTCATACCCTGTTTCTGCCAGCATTCCCATTGGTTTGACTTATTTTATTCCACATTTAAAAAAAAATAAAAATATATCTGATATATTACTTTTCAGTAAAGTAGTTTACTTCTTAGAAGTGTAATGTGTCCAAACAGTAAAGAAAAAAAAAAAAGCACAGTAAGCATTGAACAATTATTTCTTCTGTAAATATTACATGAACTGTTTGTTTGGGGGAAAATCTGTATTTGCAATAGCTAATTAAGACGACAGCAGCATCTATCTGTGGGTTTTCTCAATCTGTTATTTATATCTCGGTTCTTGGACTATACTTTTTTCTTGTTAAGTCAAAGCAGCCCTCCATGTCTAAAAATCAGTTGTAACTACGATAATTTTCATTGGGCTGATGCAAAAGTATTTTAATATGCCTTCCCAGGGAAAAAAATGATGTGATAGTGTGAACAGATCTGATAACAAAGAACTAGGGAAAAGGAGAGACATACAATTAGAAGAGGTTTAATCCCCAGTCCTACATCTGAAATTATGTTTTCCCATGGTCCCTTGTCTATAGTCACAGAGTTCCTGCCTGATATACCTCATATTATAAAGAATCTTTATACCTCACATCCTGTTTTCCAACCCCTCAATCAGCTTCAATGACATGTCATCTATAACCATTACTACATAGATTCCAAGTCCAGAAGGGACCATTGTGATCATCTAGTCTTACCTCCTGTACAACACAGGCCAGAGAACCTCCCAGGATAATTCCTCAAGTTCCTCTAGTTCCATCCTCGAATACGGCTTCTGTTCTCAGCACTCCATTGCACTTATTCTCTCCAAGATCTCTAACAACCTCTTCCTAACTGAATCTCTGGGCTCTACTTTATTCACCTCCTACTCAGCACTTTTGATACTGTCAGTCATCTGTCCTTCCCAAAATCCGGTTCTCCTTTGGTCTTCAGAGCACTGAATGTTCCTAATTCTCTTTTTTACCTTTCTGGCTATTCCTGTAGCATCTCTTCGCCTACCCACTTATCTGCCCTTGTCCGTTACCATTTTGACCCTCTCCCCACACCCTCTGCCCATCCAGTAACACCATCCGAAACCACCCATTAGTCCACTTTGCCACAATTGTCTCCATGCTTTCTTTCATGCTATCCTCTATGCTAAGCATGGAATGCCATCCCTGAACTAGTCCATAAGGCCCCCAACTCCTTCACCCTCACTTCCAGAGCCCTGTAGTCACTTTTGATCTGCTCAGGGTCATGCTTTGCTATATCATTAGTGCCCACATGGATGAGAAAAATGTGGTAGTAGTCAGAGGGCTGGATGATCTTCAGCAATCTTTCCATACCACAATGTCTTGTATACAGGTCCCTGGCAGTCAGCACACTTCCTGGGATGCCAGGTCAGGCCTGCAGATGGATGCCTCTGTCCCCCTTAGAAGGCAGTCACTGACCGCCACCCTTTGTTTCTGTTGGGAGTGGTAGTGGTGATCATCCCAGCTTTGGGGGCACATGGCTTCTCCTCCACCACCTCATTGCCAGGGCAGCGTACCATTTTTTTGTCTCTATGGACCATGGTTTGGGAGCAGGGATGGAGCACTGCCTGCTGCCAGAAGTAAGCAGCATCCAAGTTCCTCCCTGTGAAGGAGCAGCTTCCTCCTCCCCTGGTGGTGCTACTGCACTACTCTCCAGCTGGATTTTGTCCTCAAACTTTGAGGTCTCCATATGCATGTTTTCCATTAACTCTTCCTGTGCACAGGGGCGGCTCCAGGCACCAGCACACCAAGTGCGTGCCTGGGGCGGCAAGCCGCGGGGGGCGGCCTGCCGGTCGCCATGAGGGCGGCAGTCAGGCTGCCTTCGGCGGCGTGCCTGTGGGAGGTCCGCTGGTCCTGCAGCTTCGGCGGCAATTCGGCGGTGGGTACACTGAAGGCGTGCGACCGGCGGACCTCCCGCAGGCATGCCACCGAATCTGCGTTACCAGTGGACCTCCCGCAGGCATGCCACCGAATCTGCGTTACCAGTGGACCTCCCGCAGGCATGCCGCTGAATTCGCATTACCAGTGGACCTCCCGCAGGCATGCCGCCAAATCCGCGTTACCAGTGGACCTCCTGCAGGCATGCCGCCAAATCCGCGTTACCAGTGGACCTCCCGCAGGCATGCCGACGAAAGCCGCCTGACTACCGTGCTTGTGGCGGCAAAATACATAGAGCCGCCCCTGCCTGTGCACGGATGCTCCTCAGCGTAGCCACCTCCTCCTGTAGCTCTCCTACCTACCTCCTGAAAAATCCTACAGTAGGCATCTCTCACACTGGATGGTCCCCCCAGCGTTGCTTTCCATGATGGGGTAATGCAGGCCACAGTCTCCGCATATCCACACCAGGACCTGGGTAAGGCATCCATGGTCAGGTTTTCAGTCTGGACACAGGGGCAGGTGGAGGAGTCAGGAGCAATGTTGGCATTGGTGACACAGTCTTTCCAAACCATGCTGCTTTTAGTCTTTCTTACTCCTACAAACTCCCTCTCAAACTCTCCTGTTTGCTGCCCCCTGTTCACTATATACACAACTTCATATTCTTACTTCATCCCCAGTTGTTTTCTGCAATCTAGTGTTAGCCAAGTATTATCAGAAAAGAGTCTCATATCAGCATCCAATGGCCAGAGCCCATGAGACTGTTTGATATTTATCCACTGCTGTAGAGTCTGTTATTGTATCTAATGCCACAAGTAAGCCATAATTATTTGAGCTGGAAAGACTGGCCAGCAGCTTCCTTTGAAACAATCACCATTCCCTTCCCCAAGCAAGATTGCAGCTGGGTGACATTTTGTATTTCCACTGTGATGACTAAGAGCCAAATCCTCTAACCTTTATTATTGCAAGCAGCCCTTATTCATGTAGGTAATCATGTAGACTTCACAGAGACTACTCTTGTGAGTAAGTAAGGGTCAGAGCCTAAATGTGGAGTTATTCCTCAACTTCCAGCCTTTACAATGTGTGATTTTTGCCAATTTTTATATAGGTCTGATAATTATGAACTTTTCTGACCATCTTTTTTTTTAAATGTCACAAATGTCCAACTTTTTAAATAGCCGGACATCACAAAATAAACTCTGTTTTAAACATTGCACAATCATTTAAGTTGAACTCTCCTAAAAATATGGTAATGCACAAAGAAAAGAAAAAACTAATGAAATCAGGGTTGGCCTTCCAGGATGTACACCTGCCATTTAAAAACAAAAATCTCTTACAACTAGATTATCATTGTTAAAATGAATTGAACAATTCACCCAAGAGACATTCTAATCTGATTTTCATATTATGATGACACCAGCTTTTATGTTATCCTGTTAGACACTCACTGCAAATAGGGGGGGATTTTGCTCTGATTTTAAAATCCTTGTTTAATGACAATGCTTGGTGCAGCTGTCCTGTAAATTGGTAATGTTTATCATGGGTGGTAACAACAAGTGCAATTCATTTTTGAAAATTAATGTATTTGAACTCTCTTTGTCACATTAAAAATCACCAGAAAAAGGCAATTTACAGTAAGTTTAACGTAGACCTTTTACTCTTCCTGATATTATTTATCTGGACCGACCTGTTAGCAGTCTTAGAACTCTAGAGCTAAATCCTACTGCCTTTATCTAGGCCAGGGGTCGGCAACCTTTCAGAAGTGGTGTGCCAAGTCTTCATTTATTCACTCTAATTTAAGGTTTCGCGTGCCAATAATACATTTTAACATTTTTAGAAGGTCTCTTTCTATACGTCTATAATATATAACTAAACTATTGTTGTATGTAAAGCAAATAAGGTTTTAAAAATGTTTAAGAAGCTTCATTTAAAATTAAATTAAAATGCAGAGCCCCCCGGACCCAGGGTTGGTGGCCAGGACCCGGGCAGTGTGAGTGCCACTGAAAATCAGCTCATGTGCCACCTGCGGCACGCGTGCCATAGGTTGTCTACCCCTGATCTAGGCAGTAATTGAAGTATTGAAGTAAATGGTAGGTTTGTTGGAGAAAGGACTAGTATTTGGCTCATAGTATTTTATTTTTATATATATTTTTCATATTTGATATAATTAGAGCTAATGTTTAATCCATTATAAAAATGACTTCAGCACTTCAATAGCATTCATTGCTAACTTTGATCAATGCCACTCTACTTAGCTTTCACTCTTTCCTTGCCCTCTCTTTGTAAACAATGTTGGGTTTTTGGTTTTAATTTGTTTGTTTGTTTGTTTTTGTGACACATAGTTAATTGATATTTAAACTGCAAATATTTTGGAAGTGTTTTTCATGGAAGAAAACAATTCTTACATCATCTTGCCCCTTCCGCCTTCAGTCCAATCCTGGTATATGACTGAGTGCTTTTAAACCTGCATTGTTACAAAATCAGTTTTACACATATAATTGACTTGAATATTCAGCAGTTGTAGTGAGACCTTTCTTGGCATATATGCTGGTTTGCATGTTGTATCACAATTTTTTAAAAGAAAACCGAGCATTAATTTATTTACATACAATAGAATCAAGAACACCTCTTTCTGCTCATTAATGCTCCTTAAGTGACCAAGAGCTGGAATTTTCATAGATCTCTATTAAATACACTCAGTAGTTCTCTCTTCATATATAAGGTTCCAACTACATTAGAAAACCACTTTTATCCCTTGTAAGTAAACATGCAGAAAAAAAATCCTCATTCTTTCAGATGCAGAAGGAATAAAATCCCATTGACAGTTTAGAATTCTTTCTGATAATTTCAAGTGCATTGCAAACTGCATTGAAAAGCAGAGTTTTAAGGTCACCTAAGAACATTTAACTCTGCCCTTGCAGCCCTCCCCTCAGAACAACCAGAGACAATTTTATCCATCCATCACACACTTTCATATGAGTCATACAGGGGTTGCTCAGATTATGACCTTCTTTACAGAAATGCGTAGCCCATGCCGAAAGACATTCTTTAACAATTTCTGATTACACCAATGGAATAGCAGAGAATCTCATTTTCTGCTACGCATTAATATTCCATGTCCCACTACTTGTACAAATGTTACAGTTTTGCATCAAAATAATACATAGAAACTTCTTAGGCATGCAACTTATGGGTCTTAGCTAGAAAGAGCAAAGGTTAGAGTGGTGACAAAGTGTCATACCACAGATGTAACTTTTTGATTGGGCATCTGCAGACTGCACAAAGAGAATGTCTTCAGTGTTACAAGTAGGAGGAAAGATGTAAAGATGAGACTATGTGGACATAGCTAAGAGTGTTTGATTGACTCATGCTGATTTTCCATGGTTTTTCAGTTTTGTTTGTTTCTTAAAGCAGTAGCTTAACTTTTTATTTCCATGTTTTTAAGGTTGGTTGGTTTTCAGCTGCAGAGTCTTCTTAGGCCATTTTTCAAAAATGGAGGGAGGTATTAATGTGCAGCCTTAAATTGTCTCAGTAAATGTCCCGTCCCCTGTCCCCCCCCCGGGAATGTATTAGGATATTTGTAGGTACCTACAGTTCCAATTTTGTCTATATGGTATAGAAAAAAAGACTACATTTTTTTGTCTCTCTCTCTTCCTATATCTCCCAGTCTCTTTGCCAATCTCATAGATTTACAATGTGGTTTTCCCTGAGGAAGGGTGGTTCTGTGGTTTAGGCACTGGACTATGATGTATTCCATAGACTTCTTGTGTGACTTTGGGTCAGTCACTTAATCTCCCTGTGCCTCAGTCCTCCACCTGTAAAATGGGGATAATAGCACTTCCCTACCTCATAAGAGTGTTGTAAGCATATGGTCCTTAATATTTGTGAGGCACATCAAAGAATAAGCCTATTATAATAAACATTCTTTGCTGTAAAACTTCAACTGGAAGAATAATAAACAACATTGCTAAACATCTGTAGAGAAATAAAAGTGTTACATCAAAGTGATATTCCTCATAGGTTTAAAAGCTGAACATGGAACAGATTTCCTCACTTTATTCATTGCAAAAAGTGCTTAAATGTAAGATTCCACACTGATGAATATATTCTGCATCTCACAGTTTGGGTAAGTACCATATAGGACCATAGAAATGACTATATTCCAGCTGCAGCCTGAGGTCGATGTACCAGTGTATCATATCTCCAACTGTGGCCAGTACCAAATGTTTCATGGGAATGTAAAAGTAACCTTGAAATGGACAATTATGGAATAACTTGATGATAGAGAAAGTTCTTTATTAACAACATCACTAATGGTATGTCTACACTGCAATTAGACACCCGCAGCTCACCGGTGCCAGCTGACTCGGGCTTGCAGGGCTTGAGCTAAGGGGCTGTTTAATTGCAGTGTAAATGTTTGGGCTTGGGCTGCAGCCTGACCTCTGGGACCCTCCCACCTCACAGAATCCTAGACCCTGGTGTCCAGCTTGAGCCCAAACGTCTACACCATAATTAAACAGTCCTACAAACCGAAGCCTGAGTCAGCTTGCAAGGGTCCATTGAGGGTTTTTAATTGCAGTATAAACATACCCTAAGTCAGGGGTCAGCAACCTTTCAGAAGTGGTGTGCCGAGTCTTCATTTATTCACTCTAATTTAAGGTTTCGCGTGCCAGTAATACATTTTAACGTTTTTAGAAGGTCTCTTTCTATAAGTCTATAATATATAACTAAACTATTGTTGTATGTAAAGTAAATAAGGTTTTAAAAATGTTTAAGAAGCTTCATTTAAAATTAAATTAAAATGCAGAGCCCCCCGGACCGGTGGCCAGAACCCGGGCAGTGTGAGTGCCACTGAAAGTCAGCTCGCGTGCTGCCTTCGGCATGCATGCCATAGGTTGCCTACCTCTGCCCTAAGTGTTTGACTTAAGTAGATACCACTTATCTAGTTCTTCTATTTCTAATGTGGATGTTCTCATCAGGTTTATAAATATCTATTAGTTTCATAATCCAACTAAGATCTGTACACAGAAATTGTACATTGTATAAAGAAGTATTTCTCTTTATCAGTTTTAAAATTGTTGGCTTTCAGTTTCATTGAATATCCTCTTGTTGTTGTACTATAAGAAGCTAAATAGGAGTGCCCAATTTCTCTTCAATGTACCACTCACTATTTTGTACACCTCTATCATGTGCCCTCTTATTTGTCTCCTCTGCAAATTAAATAGTCCCCCTCTATTCAGTCTTTTCCTATAGAAATCTTTAATGCCTCTAATAATTTTGGTAACCCATATCTGGAACCATTCTGTTTCTGCTCTATCCTTTCTGAAATATAGTTATCAGAACTATTCCCTTTTATATAAGAGATTCTAATATTATCAGTGTTATTTTCTAACCCATTCTTCATACATCCGATCATTTTGTTTGCTTTTTTGACCATGACTATACATCGAGCATATGTTTTCATGCAGCTGTCTACAAATCTGCAGAAGAGAAGAACAAGGGGGGAATTGATAGCTGCTTTCAACTACCTGAAAGGGGGTTCCAAAGAGGATGGATCTAGACTGTTCTCAGTGGTACCAGATGACAGAACAAGGAGTAATGGTCTCAAGTTGCAGTGGGGGAGCTTTAGGTTGGATATTAGGAAAAACTTTTTCACTAGGAGGGTGGTGAAGCACTGGAATGGGTTACCTAGGGAGGTGGTGGAATCTTCTTCCTTAGATGTTTTTAAGGTCAGGCTTGATGAAGCCCTGGCTGGGATGATTTAGTTGGGGATTAGGTCCTGCTTTGATCAAGGGGTTGTACCAGATGACCTCCTGAGGTCCCTTCCAACCCTGATATTCTATGATTCTATGATAAATGATACTCAGGTCTTTTTCCTGAGCAGTTGTAAATATTCTGTAGCAGTTGATATGGTGCTGTAGCTACTCTTAAGAATGCAAGTATAATTATTGCAAAAAAAATATTCATGCACCTCTGATGGTGTCTCCAATTACAATAAATTTAATATGCTCTGTTTTGGCTAGGATTTATACCGCCATTTTTTTCTGTATATATTTATAGTTTATATATTGGATATAGAGAGAAGAGAATAACATCTAAATGC